>NC_092633.1:29317738-29644548 GCF_039555335.1 Amphiura filiformis | reverse complement strand
CATAATATGATATATCATTTAATTCTATATTCAATATACAATACCAAATGTTTACAACCAATGATGATATGTTTTTTGCCATTTGATGTTGGCTAATGATCGCCAACCGTTGCATCACTTTTGACGTTGAAGAATATGCAAACCATTACCAACATTTTGGCCCAACATTGTATTGCTGGCTGAGCTATGACTATACTAATTCCATGATCCATTCAATACGCATTTTCCTCTCAGATTAATTAAGTGATAATTTTTATCTGTTTCAGACTCATTCATTTTATTTCGTCACTCATTTTATTTTACGAAGTTTTGGTTTTAACATGACTCTTTATCTTACTTGTGTTTTTTCCAAATTCGTTTCCGGCTAATATACACTCATCATTTTCCAAAACAAATTTCTGAAAATAAAGCAACCAAATATACAAAATGGTATATTGCTATCTTGTATTCAAATACTCCATTTCTCAGAGAAGTAAACAAAGTAAAGATGGAATCTAGAGGGTCCTTTGTTACACATACATAATGCATACCAATCTTTATAGAGGCTTATGTTATTCGACATATGGGGATCAAGTGCCTCTTGCAATGTATTATGCTATGGGACATATCCTATCGGTATACCAACGCAGTCCTAAACCGTACCAAGAAACTGCTGGCCCTTTTGTTTCAAACTGTGGCCACTTTTTAACATATGGGAGTTAACCCGTGTCATGTATAACGCTCAAAGGCTATACTGGCCTGCTTTGTTTTAAAGAGACACGGCTGGCCAGTTGGAGCCCTGGGACCCATAAATATTTGAACTATGGGGCTCCATATACCCATGTAAGAGAATAATGCTCAAGAGCTACAGTGTACTAATTGATTGTCATGAAGCTATTCTATTTACTGAGAAACAGTCGGTCCTTATTTTTTCAACATTTGGGGCCATGGGGCCCCTTAAAATTTGAAGCTAATTAGGCCCAAATATCTAAGTGTAATCCCACTCAAAGCCCTGATGCATGACTAGAAAATCCTGTCCGAATGGCTGTCCGAATCAGCTGAAAAATTTTCAAATCAGCTTTTTTGTTTCGTGGATATCTACATGTATTGAATCATACCATGAAAAAGAGCTAGAAAGAGGACAAGAAATGGGCTTTTGCAAACGCATGGCGGAAAATATAGAGCCGCCGTACTTTTACTGGTAACCTCTATCAAAATAGATAAATTAACCTTGATGCCAAAGCTGCATAAGTACTATATCACAGCAGACTGTCCTATATATTCTGCCCAACTGCTCTGACAAACTCCCCAATACTTCCATCCTCAGGGAGACTAAAGTAAAAGTCGTCATTGCATAATGGGATTAATTTTAAATGTGCCATCAAGAATTAGGAAATGGCTGGTTTTTGTCTTCAACCGTCAGAAGCAAACGACGAGATACAATTCAAAGAGATTGGCTTCATACAACTTATCAACTGAAAATCTATAAATACAAAGAACAAACTATGTGTATGATTAGAGAATTAACGTGAACTACATTAGATTTAAACCATAGTTTGTAACTAGAATGCAATTTTGTTTATGTTATAAATATTTAAAGTAACAAACCTTTAAATTGACGGCATTTCCTAAAGTGTAATTCGTTTGTTCCCCACTGGTAAGTAAACAAAGACCAGATTCAAAGACCCACTCTCTCCAAATCCAACAGATATGGTAAAATTACAAGGATCAACATTCATGAAAACTTGCAAACTTCTTTGTATGATTTTAAAGTCCAGGTCCACACAGCAATAATATCTTAGACATTTGTCGTCAATAGTACAAGACACTGCTTCTGGTAGATTAGACAATGAGATTGAAGAACAACCTGAAATATAATTATACCACTTCCAAATTATTAACACAAGAAAGCGCGGTGTTGTTGGGAAAGTTAATTTTGACAAATTTAAATCATTAACTTTTGTCATCGTGTCAGCAAAGTGGTTTTTTTTGTTCCGATTTCATCAAATGCTGTTATTACTTGGTTGACTGTGTAACCAATAAAGAGGATAACTCAAATCATGTTGTAGTTCAACAATTTTACAAGGTCAATAGGCAACATGTGCTGTTGCACAATGTACAAAAATTATGCATATTTGATGAAATAAAGGACGCACCATTTGATACTCAAGGGGGGTAGGAGAGTTAGGGTCGGGGAAGAAATTTTTTTCGCCGCCGAAGACGCTGAAGTTTTTCACCGCCGAAGGCGGCTTTAAGTTTTTTTAATTTCATGCATTACACATACAGTTAAGGTGGAGGAAGGTTTTTTTTTTAGTGTGTTGGTGGGGAAAAGCTTTTTGCTCATGTCGTAGTAAGTGAGATTTTTTTTTGAAAAACTTCCCACTCCCCACCCTGGAGAATCTAATGGGTGCATCCTTAAGTGGGCCCAAATAATGTGTGTCCAGGCAGTAAAACCTAAATAATATGTAAGGCGCGTAGCCTGGAGCAACCGAACCTTATTATTTATACGTTTTACCAATGGAGGACACATTATTTGGGTGTAAAGGATAAGGCAGCAACCTCTATTTCTATTTTTTTACCGCAAAATGCGTGCGATTTAAAGAAAAAATATCACCTTTCCCCAAATATTTAAAGTTGTTTACATCAAGGTAAAGCGAGTACACGTTTCCTTTGCGCAAGTGACAGCGCGTATCGTGGATATTTTGAACGCGTAACCAAGCGTAATGCTATGCGTAGAATATGTTACGGTGCTTGACCCATTATTACAGAATAAAGACTTTTCACGTGATGTGTTTAACAAATCAGAGAGCGCGATTCTGAATAATGGGCAGTCGGAGTAAATAGAATTGGGGATGAGGTTTTGGATTTGTCCAGCTTCCTTTAGATCAGATAAGCCAAGCTGATTTATTGCATTCGTCCGGGGAATATACACTACAAACTATAAATGATATTTGCTTCTCAACATTATATAACATTTGCGATTATAAAAATATATGATATCGGGATTCAATGATTTGACCAAGTGGTCTTGGATAATATCTTACCTGGGATCGGGATAAACGAAGGCAAGGCACAACTCTCGTCGCTTACAATCTCCTATGTGATACGAAAAAAAAAATACGGTTTAGTCACTTCTTTTGATCATTAATGTGTCGTCCTTTATAATGAGAAGTAAATATTAACGTTATTTATTAGAAATTTGATACGTAATAACTATTCAGTAAACAATAAACCGCGCTTTTTCATTAATTTAAAAACCAACACTATGTAGCCCCGTTAACCAAAAAGTATTATACTTGTAACCACCTTTATTCCCTAATGTGTCCAATACCAAATCAACTGCTGCATTCCTGTGTTGGTTGCAAGTTGATCCAAGAAGTTCTCTAAGAACTACCTGGCAATCCAAGAGTGCCATTAACATTGCCAGAATGGTATCGGCACTCAAAAGTCCATTAACTATCGGGTACGTTCTGACAGGTTCCATCTATGCAAGATATCTACCTCAAAAGCAATGCTCAAGGCCTTCTCTGCATCAAGTTTGTGTATGGTGTATCTAATATTAAAACATCAAAACGTCATTTAGCGAATAGTATTGTATTTGTTACTAAAACAATTGAATTAATTATCATTTAATAATGTCATTGAATTTGCCGAATGACATGGAAAAAGAATTTTCTAATGGAACAATGAGTTTATATTTCCAAATCGTTAAAATAGCCATTGAAAATCAGTTAAAATCAACTGCTATATAAAATTGCACAAAAATTTACAAATCAAAAACAACAACAAAACAAGGAACAAAATATTAGTTTAGACCCACCCATAAAAAAAATCTCCCCGCATCAACTACCGCTACACATATAAACCTACTCACTCTGTGTACAAATTTAAATTGTCATTCTTTTTAAAATATCTTTTGACATCGTTCTCATCGCATTAAGAAAAAGCTTGTTAACTTAAATTGAGAATATAATTTGAAAATAGTACTTGATCATCATGGAATCTGCGAGATGTATTGATTTCTCCAAGCCCCAGTCATAAGTTATCAACGTTTCATTGAATGTCCATTTTCCTAAACCAACAGTCAGCCTCGAATTGGCAGGGATCTACAGCAATCCAGGCATTGATGAAAAGTTGTGTGACTTTGATATCAATGGAAACACAGCATTGTACACCAGCACAATAGTTGGTTGGTAAACATGACAGGATATCTGCTGAACTTGGTAACGTGATGGATGGGCAATCTGGTGGTATAAAGTTTCAATAGGAGTTGATTTTTCTTTCAGTATGTTCAAATAAGCAAAAAAGAAAGAGAAGCTTGTAATTTAATATGTAGTTAATTTATTTTTGAATGGAATTAAACATTTCTATTTCATTACCTACCATTTCCGTTGTTCACAAGTTGACCTTGTCTACAATCCTGATCTTCTACAAATTCCTGGAAATGTTAGTTTATGAGAATTAAAAAATGTTTTAATGCCTTTTTTCCTTCTTACAAGCCAGGACATATCTGTGTCTGTGTCAACAGATATACAAATTGCCGAAAGTGCTTTCAATTAATAACGACGTTAAAATCTCAAACTAAAAATAATCTGCACAAACAGAAATTAGCATTCACTGAAATTCCAAGTTGTTCAAATACTCATAAAAAAAACCCTTTTCTTACAAGCCAGGGCATAATAAGACGTAGTGTTTGTGCCAACATAAAAGGAATACAAATTTGTGAAATGAAATATGAAATCTTTATCAGCAAATGAACCTCAAACTAAAATAATCTACACAACAGGGAAATTATCACTCACAGAAATTCCAAGTTTTTCAATTATTATGTCGACTGCTGTATCCCCGATGTTTCCACCTAGTTCTTCAAGAAATCCTTCTATTGTACCGTCACCAGGCAATTGAAAACTTGTAAAATTAGTGTTACAAAGAGGTATGGGAACCTTCACATCTCGAAACAATTGTACTGATTCACACGTATTGTCAATGCATAATTCAATCGAAAGAGAAATACTAAAAGCCTTGTCCACGTTCAGCTTAACAACAGTGAATCTGGAAAAAAGTTCACACAGATCGTAATAAACAATTTTTTAAAATTTAAGCATTGTATGGAAGATATATAATTATTATAATAAAGGTGTTCTCTAATCTTTAAAGTAGAATGTATTTACTGGCACATGTTTGTTCAGATTGCCACATGTCAATTGCTAAGAATGTTTATTACCATATGTAGCAATCATCTATTGGAATTAAATGTGTATATTTCCTCCAAGACAAACAAAACTCACATTGAACAAGTGTACAAGCCAAACGTTATAATTCTATGCTTTTGTATGCTCTAATTTTGAACAACTATTATAGTTAATTGGATCTGGAAGCAATTTATGTTTAAATCACTCACAGCGTAAATATCCAGTGCCCTTTCTGATACCGCTTGTATCAACTGGGTTTATTTTTACCTGTTCATACGCGTTACATAATATATATTCACAAAGATAGTACCTGATTATAAGGAATTCGCTAACTTCCAACACCTCTTCTGTACCCCATTCATAAGAAAACAGGGGAATGTCAACCGATAGCTTTTCAAATCCAATAGAAATTGTAAAATTACATGGATCCAAAATCAACCAGGTCTTCAGCATTAGTTCGTCAATTTTGAAGTTCAAATTAACGCAACATTTTATCCCCAAACATGTCTCCTCTATTGAACACTGCAAGATTCTGTCAATTGCTGGAATTTGGAAACCGCTGGGGCAACCTATTTAAGTAAACAATAGAATAATGTCATATACTTAGGTGATATCTTACTTTGCTGCAGATGACGCAAGTTATTTTATAATGCGCATAATGTAAACCGTGCAGTATTTGGTAGCAAATAAATCTTCATTTGTCTTTCTTTTTTGGCTCTTTTAATCTGCAAATCCCTGCCTATTTCGCTGCTAAATACAAGTGTTAATAATATGAATACACACAACATGCATATATTGGCAATATAAACATGTTGGTGTGTTGATACTATTATTGCAAAAATACCCTTGTAAACGCGCTATAGTGTTAATCGAAGCAAATAAACGCGATGAAGTGTTTAAAAAGAGTTATTCATAATATTAACACTTGTGTTTAGAGTACGGTATGCCTGTCTCCATATCTATACACATTTGCAAATACATAATGAATAACCAAAATGCGGCAACTAATTCAGCTTACTTGTATCGTCAAGATCGGTCGGCTGCAAAGAACATTGCTGGTTTGATATATATTGCTGAAAGTACGTAAAAATCAGAACAAAATGAGGTTATATGATTATATTAGCGCTAAAAAAAGACAATATGCATTCCATTAGTGAATTTTGATTTTAACTAATAATAAGGATTGCTCACCTCGAGACCTAGCTGTCGCAGCACAACAGCAACTGCTGCTTGACCAACATTATCTCCCAATGCCCTGACAAATCCATCTATGGATCCACCTCCAGGGAGTGTGAAGGTTGCATTCGTGTTACACAATGGGATAGGAAATCGTGTGTTTGACAAAATGCCCAATTCGGTAATGTCTCCTTCTATGTCTAGCTTCAAAGCCAGATTTACAAGGAATTCTTTGTCGTCATCTAGTTTGTCGATTGAGAACCTGGAAAAATAAAAAAGTGAAAAGAGATTGCTTCCATTTTCTGGAGAGTTCCAAACGGCAACAATTTCAGGTTGCGTCTATGTGAAGCCAACAGTTACGAATCAAGTATACAACATAGCTAATACATATCATCAGCCTACTACGATAATTGCGCAAGTCATTTTTTGTAATTTTGAGAACAAAGTACAAAATATGGTTCAAGCATGCATTTAAACATATTTATTCATCAATCTTTGCACAAGAACAAATGATAACGATACAAATTAAAGTGAATAATTCGAAATAATTAGGGTAATTACGTACTGATGCATGCTTGAACCACATTTTGTACTTTATTCTCAAAATTACAAAAACGACTTATTAGGCTTTAACGTAGTAGGGCGACGATATGTGGTCTAAAGGTTCATACTTCATAATATCATCAGTAAATTTCATCAAATTTACTTATCAAAAAAGTGCGAACCTTTTGGCTATCCCTTGTAGCTGTACAACACTTTTAAACAACATAAATAGCCCAATGGTTTCCAGATTCCATTTGTTCCAAGATTTCATTAACGGAATGGTTTAGCAATATACATTCTTACGTGATTTCAATGGCATTTCCTAGCATCTCGACTTCTTCCGTACCCCACTGGTAGGTAAACAATGTGATATTGAGAGACCATGCTCCAAAGCCAACTGCCAACCAGAAATTACATGGGTCCAGGAATTGGTGTATTCTAATGCTGCACGTGGTGACCTTGAAGTCCAAGTCCACACAACATTCGATTCCAAGACATGAATCGCCTATGACAGAACATTCTATTTCGGCTGGCAGAGATGGCAGTTCAGGACAATCTGTCAACAACAGGAAGACAAATTCTATGTTTCTTAAATTTTCTTTTGTTTTAAATTTTTGTGGCTGTTCTTATTTTGCTTTGAATTGGCTAGTCATTAACATAAAGTTGCTGTAATCATATTCTTAAAACCGCTGCTATATTTTTTACACAAGTAATTCTTACCTGGATATGTAACCGGCATCTTGCACGGCGTGGCGCTTATAAAGTCCTAATGTAAACAGTCATAAAGAAAGATATAATTTAGATTGGACTTCCATTTATATACGCTGGCGAAGTTACGTAATAATCGGATTAAATACCATAGCAATTAGTGAAAACAATTTTTGAATATACCGCGCTGCACTGATAAGTTCACGCGGTACCTCTGCATTGAACCATATCATGCTATTCACTTGCACCTGTAAGATTAGTATCTTTGAAAAGCTTTGAAAAGACCAGTATTGTATTCAATCTATGATTGCAGACATACACAGGTGATGAGTGCAATCTGCTTGTAGTACAGCGCGATATGTTCAAAATTGTTTTCATATATTGCTATGGTAGTTAATCCGATTTATTACGTAACTTCGCCAGCGTATCGGTTGAAATATTAAAATGAAGCACATAAAATACTTACAAAATAGGCATAGAGGCGTAGAAACATGGGCGAAGGTGGGTAGCATATGCTCCAAACGTAACAACGTAAATATTTCCATTGATTAAAGACCAACAAGGATATACCTCGTCAGAAAGCGGATTCGTAGTAATGATAATAACAAAAACAAAATCAGCAGTAAAATCAACAGCTATATCAAAATAAACAACATCAGCAAAATCGTCGTTGACAGAACACAAAAATACTACCTTTATGCCTAGAGAATTCAAAACCAAGTCAATGGCAGCATCAGATGCGCCTGTGGTGAACTGATCTATAAATCCCGACAATGTTCCATCACCTGGTAGTGACAGTGTGCCATTGAGATTGCAAAACGGAATTGGTACAAGAAGTTGAGAAACAACGGGAAGCGTCTCACAATTGTCATCGATGCATACTATCACAGACAGATCAATTTCAAAGTATTTCTCTGCATCTAACTTGTTAATAGTGTATCTGTAAAATGAACACAAATAATGTCATGTAGAGTAATACCCTGGTAAAATATTTAATCAGATTCTGCAAATAACAAAATACTGTATTAAAGCCTTAATGTACGATCTTTTAAATTTTTAGATTTGTCTTTTTCTTCCAAAATGATAATATGCAATCATTATGAAAGTTCCCAATACATTTGGAAGCGAAAAAACATTGGGAATTTGCAAAGAAACAACATCATAAACTTCACCTCTATCACTCGAAACATCTCGCACTATTTGATTAGAGTTAGTCTCCTACGCGAAAAGCGAGTTTGGTTACGCTCCCTCCACATGTGGAGGGAGCGTAACCAAACTCGTTTTGTAGGAGACTATGGTTTGCGACCGTGGCCGACATAAAATCATAATCTAAAAAATTATAATTTTATGTCGGACCAACAGAAAATCATCCCGTTTTACTACAAATAGGGCGAATTTGACAGTTTGCTCATAGATTTAAGTTAGAACATGTGTAAGTATTACAAATATGCCAACAAATCGGGTTTGAAAAAAAAATAAAGGTAAATTCTGAAAAAAAAGATCGTACATTAAGGCTTTAAGTAGTACTTACATGACCTGCAGGGGATTTTGCAATTGGAAGTGTTCTTTCAACACCCCAGTCATATGTAACCAATGTCTTGTTGTAGGTCCATCCTCCTAGACCAATAGAAAGTTGGAAATTACATGGATCTACAGCCAACCAAACGTTCAGAAAAAAGTTGAGTAACTTTTATGTCTATGGCCAGACAGCATTGGATACCAGTACAATACTCCGTAGGTTGACATGCCAATATATCACGTGATATAGGCAGCGTAATTGATGGACAACCTGTTTGAATGTATGAAAAAGAATGAAACAGATAACTTCTGACTGTCAAAAAAATAAAAACATAGAAGTGTGTGGTATTAGCATAGTAAATATAATGACAATACGCACAATGTAAGGTATTTGATACATCAGATCTATTATGCAAATTAAGTTGTGCAGTGGCGGATCTGGAGCAGTGGGGAGGAGTAGATAATCGGTCATAACTTTTGAACTCGAGGTCGATACATTACTTATTAAGTACAGGATGTCGTTAAGCTTTTTATTCTTTACTGTGAAATAACAATACTATTGTATAATTGTTTGTTACAGCCGGTAGACTACCCTTGTCTGTAGAGTGTCACAGTGGATAACCCGTGCCCAATACTGAATATATAAGTTGGCTCTGAAACGAGTTATTTATAGCAGGTGCTCCTTTCCTACTAACGATAAACGACTGTTTTATTTGTGTGGATATGTGTGTTGGTATATGCTTAGTGTTGCTGCATGTGTATAAATGCGTTTTTACGCGTACACGCGGTCGAATATTTATTTCATGAATTTCTACACATTAATATTTTAATAACAAACGTACGGTTTTCTGTGCTCACGAGGCTTCCATGTCTGCAGTCTTGATGGCTAACATATTCCTGCGATTAAAATATTAACAAACCATGTTTACCTTAACTTTCACATGATAAGTATCAACTTAGGCTTTATAGACCAGTAATATAAACAAAACATCGCATGTCATAACACAGGTCGTTTTTGTGAAAAACAGGAGCGCTATGTAAAAACTAAAAAAAACCCATTAGCTTGTAAGTATACTAGTTAAATTACTGTGCAGTGGGTGACAATATAATATTAGCAGCAATCTCATTTACCGTCAAACCGAGGCGCTGAATCACAATATCAACTGCCGAACTAGCCACATTTTCTCCCAGATCTTCAACAAACCCTTGTATAGTTCCGTCTCCAGGTAATTTAAAACTTGTGAAATTTGTATTGCAGAAAGGTATGGGGACTTTCAAGTCCCTAAACAATGTTATATCATCACAAAAATCATCGATACAAAGTTGTAGTGCAAGCGAGAGACTGAACACGTCTTCCTCATCAAGTTTGTCAATGGAATAACTGTATATTTTCATCAACAAAATAAGTGTTAGGAACACCTAATGGTTATATACAAACAGTAAACATATTTTACTTAATTTTACAGTTCGCTTTTTAATCACGTTAATGTTAAAGGGGCATTCCGTAATCCACAGCCTAATCCCCACAGTTTTCTAAAAATAGTTTGAGATTTTTATACCATCGGAAACCGCTGGCTACAAAATATTTGTGTGCAAATAATTTTGTGCAGATTCATTCGTTTGGCAAAATATCGCCATATTTGGATTTATGTTCTCTTGTTAAACAGAACGAAATTACAACACAGTGGGCTATGGAGCCAATGTAATGCATATACGAGCGTAATCATACATAACTCGCAAACACACAAAATCGGAATCAACTGATATTTTAGACTAAGCTTTTTTCGTGGATTCAAGGTGTAACAAAATGATTGTTACCCATCAATTTTGATGTTTATTGAAAAGCATGCCTCTTCCAAGTGTCTTATCATGAATTTTGATGTGTCAGGCTCATCCATTATCAATGAAAACTGATGGGTACCAATCATTTTGATACAGCTTCTATCTACTGAAACATACCACAAAAAGAGTATTTTAGAATCACGAAATACTCCTGTTAAGTGGCGTTAACTATGCCACATTAACAGTCTTAACAGGAGCCTCCCTATATACCGCACTTACCTGACCGCCAAATGTCTGCAATCTTAATCTGCTCATGTTTTCCCCACTCATAGGCAAATAATGTAAAGTTGAGATCGAAGTTCTCGAAGCCGATAGAGAACTGGAAGTCACACGGGTCAATAATAAGCCAGGCTTTCAACATGAGTTGAGTGACTCTAAAGTCCAGGTTGACGCAACACTGAATGCCTAAGCAATGCTCATCAATAGCACATACGAGAATGTCTTGATTGGTTGGGAGACTTGGAGCAGGACAAGCTAAATAACCAAATACAAATACAAATACAAATTTTATGTTATGATCACTTCTTGAAAGTTTAGCAAATAGATATATTTCACTCTAAATCAC
The DNA here is from genome assembly GCF_039555335.1 of Amphiura filiformis. Classification (NCBI taxonomy): domain Eukaryota; kingdom Metazoa; phylum Echinodermata; class Ophiuroidea; order Amphilepidida; family Amphiuridae; genus Amphiura; species Amphiura filiformis. Next base: position 29,633,025 of record NC_092633.1, on the reverse strand, counting down.
TCTACTTTGATAAAGCGATCCACATGCGTTGGCCTGGCCAAATGAACACTCAAAAATATCTTAGAACCATAACACATATGTTTCAACTTTACATGGAATTATTAGTCTTATCATGAAAAGGGATATAAGAAACTCATTTCTCCAATCAAATTACGAGCCAAAGTGACAGGTTTGTGAAAGTACTTAACTGTTTTGCCCAGTTGGTATGGTGCACAAATTGCCTGTGATGTATTCCTACATATAAAACGGAGAAAATGATAATTGTGAAATTATTACTATACTGTTAAAATTAATACGTACAACATAAATGGCAATATTTTAGATCTTGAAATCATTCAATGTGTTCAGTTATAATACCATAATGATTATGTGTTTAGATGTTTAAGATCTAAACATTAAAATGTTTAATTGCAATTCTTTGTAAAAACCACATGTATAACGGTCAAAATTTTTTATTGCATGAGGTTTTAGTAGGTTACAAAAGTTGCCAAGCGACGGCAGATTTTATGATTTTCGATTTTGCTTATTTTGGGGTGAAAATAAGGAAAATATGTAATTTTCTGAATTGCTTCTGACTTTAAATTTGAGGTCACATTAAAAAGCAACCTTACGACCATAAAGTATTATCTTTGTGCTTTCCCCAGATGTAAAAATATTTCAATAATATTTCCCTGTGTGCAATTTTAGGGCTGGGCAACATTGCCACTTTTTTTGAAAAAATGCAATTTTTTACCCTATCTTTTGAAGTCTAAAAACTAATTTTTGCTTGAGCACCCAGAATTATTTCCTCTTTGTTGGTACTTGGGCAGACATTGCCCCTTCCAAATTTTGTAAAAAATCTCTGGGGCTATTTAACCTGTAAAGCCAGTGATGCCAGAAAGTTTGATAATTTTCAAAAAATGCATTTTTCGAAATAATGCATTTTCTACATATTTACTCATGTAACCTTTAATACCACCAACTTAATTGAAATATTTGCACACTTTGCACACATGATTAGACACACACTGCAACGGAAGCAACACTTTGAGGCTGGGGACAAGTAATGAATAGCAAAAACCGGTATTGCCAGAAAATCTTACTTTAATCCAAATTTCCAATTTGTGCGTTTTACAATTGTTTATTCGGTTTAAAGCCCGGGTTTAAAGTTTATACTATCAATGTTAGTTGAATAAAATGTGCATTTAAACATCATCTGATACAATACAGGTTCAGACACATGGGCAAGTTTCTCGACAGGTGGCTTAGTAAGCCTTAGGCTTAGGTGACCTGAGGATACTAAGCCTAGTTTCGACCAAAAATGGTAATTTTTACATGGGAAATATTTTGAAAAATGACATAATGCATCTTGGAAAGTGTATCAGCTTATTAAGATGGATGTTTAGATCAAAAAAGTAAATCACAACATTTTTCTGTGACCTATGGTTTTTAACCTATGACCTCTTGGAATTCATAAATAGGCCTAAAATGCAGGTTTTAATGATTTTATCATTTTGGGCAAAAAATTGAAATTTTTAACCACCATCTCAAACAGGTATTTAAACTTAGGCAATGATGGTGTTACCAGATTATATGACAATTAATTTACCCATACCTGTAATTTTTGAGTTCGTCAAAGCATGCGAGCATTTGTTTAAAAATGTAGCCTGGTAAAATGAATGATACGCACAATAATATATACTTCAAACTCCCATGGGAGCATCAATATTGACGTTTGCATTATTTGACACCCTTATTGAATATCTCCCTAAATTAAGACATCTGTTTGTTGTTCCGATGCCATAAAACAAGGAAAAGGACCCAAAACTACCACCCCTAATTTGGGGTTTATTTGGGGTTTTTGTCCAAAGTGGGGTCCACGTTTGCGGACACCTGATACTCACATGATCACACACTTTTAAAATGTTCGCATAAAATGTAAATCAACTGATACAAATCATGTGAAAGTTTTGATTATTGCACTATTCTTATATTAAAACGGTTTGCAAAGTTTGTTTGTTTTTATTTTTTTAAATCAACATTTTGATGCAAAAAAGCTAACAAATTATATGAACATATTCTTCATTAGACCGATGTTTTTTTACAAACATAATGGAGTAATTATACCTCCCCTAAACGAAACTAATTTCGTTTATATAGGACGTCATCGATCTTTTGGTTTGTTCCCTAAGACCGAGTCCATACTGACTTCATCGATCCATGCATGCTTTAATAGTAAGTGCGAATCTCAAGGTTTGTAAATTGAATTCGGGCCCTTTTTTCTGTTTAAATAGTGCAAAAATGATGCACCAAATGGCTTGAATTGGACCTTCATTTTGCAAAATTTTCCAACTTCTGACACCTCTGCGTAATCCATATACAGTTGGCTCTTTTCGCGCATTTGTCAATATATGTTTAACACAATTTATAGGCCTACAATAATAGGGAAAAACTTCAACACGAAAGGCTTCATGGACCGCCATTTGACAAATTTTGGCTTTTCAAACTAAAATTTTTACACTAATCTTGCCAAAATGGTCCACCAAATGCCTTCAATTAGGTCTTCATTTTGCAAAAGTTTCTTACTTCTGAGGGGGGGACGCGATGGCTGCTCCATGTTGTACATTTTTATCTATTTTATTCTCAAATCGCCCTTTCTGACTGCCTGCCAAGATAGACCACATCATTTTTACATTTCAGGTGGGATAGACCTAAGCAGCTATGGCTGCCATTGAGGTGTAGGAATGCATGAAATTGGATTCTTCTACAAATAACAATATAGCCTCGATTCTTTTTGTTAGCCTTGTGTGCCATGTTTCGTTAAAAATTGTGTAGCCTGTTGAGTCAGGTTTAAAACGCATCATTCTCATATTTTAGATTACACAAATATCTGATATATTTACATGCAGGTTACATCCCTGGGGTTACATCACACAAATGTATGTCTGGAAAATGTACTTGAACCATTGCTATGACGTCTATTCATTACTGTAGATTATTTTCTACGAATGAACACTTGACACGTTTCTATGCATTAAGAATCCACAGTTTTAGAGAGTTTTGATAGGCCTATTGTTAGTATAAAGCAATGGTTTAAATCATAAATACACTTGAAACTGTTATTTTGATACGAGTTCACTCGGCGTATGTCTTGTGGATTCGTAATCAAGAATCAACAGTTTCGTGAGGATTGTCATAAAAGCCTGGCATAAATTTTAAGCTATTAGGAGAATTCAAAGAGATGACAGTTTCCATGGAAACGGCCATTTACACACATTTTTTGTTAATTTTACTGGGAAATTAGCTCTATTTGACAGATATATTTGCTTAAATGAGCATTAATGGCCGTTGCCATGGAAACTGCATACTCGTTGAATTCTCTCAATAGCCTAAAATTAAAGAAGCTCTATTTATCAATAAAGGTAAGTGTAATCTGGTGTAATTTAAACTTTTGTAATGCAAAAAATTGCTAAAAATGATAAAAAAGAGTCAATTTTTGCCCAAAATGACCAAAATCATTAAAAACCTGCATTTTAGGCCTATTTATGAATTCCAAGAGGTCATAGGTCAAAAACCATAGGTCACAAAAAAATGTTGTGATTTACTTTTTTGATCTAAACATCCATCTTAATAAGCTGATACACTTTCCAAGATGCATATGTCATTTTTCAAAATATTTCTTATGTAAAATTACCATTTTTGGATGAAACTATATAGGCTTAGTATCCTCGAGGTCACCTAAAGCCTAAGGCTTACTAAGCCACCTGTCGAGAAACTTGCCCATATGTCTGAACCTGTATTGTATCAGATGATGTTTAAATGCACATTTTATTCAACTAACATTGATAGTATAAACTTTAAACCGAATAAATAATTGTAAAACGCACAAATTGGAAATTTGGATTAAAGTAAGATTTTCTGGCAATACCGGTTATTGCAGGACAGGACTTGTCCCCAGCCTCAAAGTGTTTCCGTTGCAGTGTGTGTCTAATCATGTGCAAAGTGTGCACATATTTCAATTAAGTTGGTGGTATTAAAGGTTACATGAGTAAATATGTAGAAAATGCATTATTTCGAAAATGCATTTTTTGAAAATTATCAAACTTTCTGGCAACACTGGCTTTACAGGTCAAATAGCCCCAGAGATTTTTTACCAAATTTGGAAGGGCAATGTCTGTAAGTACCAACAAAGAGGAAATAATTCTGGGTGCTCAAGCAAAATTAGTTTTAGACTTCAAAGATAGGGTAAAAATTGCATTTTCAAAAGTGCGAAAGTGGCAATGTTGCCCAGCCCTAAAATTGCACATAGGGAAATATTATTGAAATATTTTTTACATCTGGGAAAGCACAAAGATAATACTTTATGGTCGTAAGGTTGCTTTTTAATGTGACCTCAAATTTAAAGTCAGAAGCAATTCAGAAAATTACATAGTTTCCCTTATTTTCACCCCAAAATAAGCAAAAATCGCCAAAATCATAAAATCTGCCGTTGCTATGGCAACAAGCTCCGGAGGAATTTTTGATGTGACTTTTTGTAACCTACTACCAAAGCCCTTTCACCTCATGCAATAAAATTTTTTTGACCGTTAGCAGGCACATGTGGTTTTTACAAAGAATTGCAATTAAATTCTGGACATTTAACTTTATAACACCAATCTGTCCTCGAATTCTAAACACTGTTTTTGCAGTGTTGATTTTCAAATCAAGTGACGAACCAAAAAATGACGAACATTTGAACTTTTCTTTCCATTACTGTCATATTGTGAAATAACGGAGGTGCTACTTCAATATGTTAGCATTTTTTACCTATGTTGACATTGGCTAAATAAGCGGTATTTTCACGCAATCGTGCGAAGTGATTCATGAAATTTCTTGTCCGCCATTTTGACCCCCTAGCTTACTAAATAAATACGGCTCACTGCATCTCCTTTTCCGAATTTTTCCGATCTTGCTTTGAAATGGTCTATGGTGATTGCCTCTCCAGTCTTTATGTTATGTCTATGTCAATGTTTTATGGATGTACACAACGGCTTTGTGTTTGGAATGAAAATCCAGGATGATGCTTGTATGGACGCCCCGGCCGGCAGATTCAGGCTGTGGGGTGTCACTGTTTATGTCATTCCTGGAACATTTTCGGAATAGTTACAGCGTATACAAGAAAGTTTCTTTTTCCTATAAATCCCCTGTATACTCACCTTAATGCCAAGCTCAGATAAGGCCCAATCAATGCCAGCCTGGGCTATATTTCCTCCAAATGATTCAGCTAATTCAGTGATACTGTTTACTCCCAAGTCAGAGAAGGAAAATTCAGTATTACACAGTGGAATTGGTAGTCTAGTATCAACTAAGATTGGAATGGAACTACTCTCGTCGTCAATGTGTATTTCCACTTGGAGATTCACTTGAAATTCTTTGGTTGCATCAAGTTTATCAACGGAAAATCTATGGATATAAACCACAAGCTATTATCAACGGTAAATATAATACCCAAAATACCAACAAATAAAGAAATATCCTGTTTTTAGTTATCATGGTTATAATTTCAGTAAATCATAAAGCTAAGAGCAATATATTCTCTACCGTAATTATATTGATCATTCATTTCAAAATCATGTATCACGATATGCACTTTAACCTACCTTGGTTGTTACAAGGAGTTGCGAGCTTCCAAACAACAAAAGCTAATGACGTTTCAGGTAAAAGTTAAAAAGATTACCTGGCAATTCTTGGTACGTTTATTTTGGTATCATATCCGCATACGTAGAACATTCAACTAGATTTCCGCAATCGAGGGGGAAGCCGAACGAGGGGGAGGGGGAAATGCAACATTGGTTGTGGGTGGGAAAATACCGATATTCCATTGAAGCATGTACAAACGGTCGACTCATTGGGAAGGGGAAAGAATTTCAATCGGGGGAGTTCCCGCCCCTTCACCCGCTACTCCGCTAGTTACGCGCGGGGGGGCACTCGAATATGAAAGTGACGTACCTGTGGCTACCGGAGTACGACACTAGGGGTCTATCGGTGGCAATTTGTGGGGGTCATTATGTGTGGGAACGCTACAAGACGCGTTGCAATACATGCGAATGCCCCCCCCCCCGGGTTGCGCCATGTTAGCTGTCAGTAATTAGTATACATGTGAATATCTAATAATAATATCCAATAGTACTTACCGAATGATCACGGCATTGTTTCCAAGTGTGTGTCCCTCTTCTTGTCCCCATTGGTATGTTATTAGCGTGATATTTAGATACCAAGACCCAAAACCAACAGATATCTGAAAGTTGCATGGGTCAATAATCAGCCATGTCTGGGTAGTCAGGTGAGCCACTGTAATGTCTACATTAAGACAACACTGAATGCCTAGGCATCGGTTGTTGATGACACACGTTACTTCTTGCGGCAATTTAGGAAGGCTGAATGCTGAACACACTGTGTAAACATCAGTTCACGAAGAAACGAAAAGAAAGAAACTTCAAAGTATGGCAGCAATATCGTATAATACAATGTTATTAACGATTCCTATGTAGCAAAAACATGTTAACTAACCTATTCGTGCTCATGGTTTTTGCTATCGGAAGGAAAGAAGAAACAAAAAAGGAGAGAAGAAGAACAAAGAAGTCACTTGGTACGCCCGGGATTCGAACCTCGGACCCCTCGTATACCACGCAGAAGATCACCGGCCTCTAGCCACTGGCGTTACGCTGGCCTGATCCGGCCAGCGATTCCCTGGGTATATATGACTTAGGCTGATTGCGTCATTGCATCACGTGGAATGCATGCACGAGCAGTGGTTTTCATAGTGAGCTTTAGTGAGCTCTGGTTGTGATCCATGGAAGTTTCTTATTATATTTGTGCCAGTAGAGCTCACCATTTCACTGTTTTGGGCTCTAAGTTTCCACATTTGAGAAAAAAACATGTGATTTTACAAATACTTCGTATACAGTTAAGTGGTGTGAATATCGTATTCTTTGGAGGGCTTTCAAGATTTTGTACTTACTTTGTTGTGTTGCTCCATATGGGAGGATGCATTTGTCAGTAGAAATAAAATTCTGTAAAATAAAACCAATTTTGGGGAAATGTTATCTCTCTTGAAACATAATATTTTTCTAATGTAATTACCAACAGACACGGGGAAGTTGGTAAATCCATCTTCAATTTGCAATACTTACTGAAAGTCCAAGGTATTCTAAAGCCAGACCAACACCAGCGCCTCCCGCCTGTTGTCCCAATTCGTCAAAGAAGTCATTGATAGTGTCGCCTCCTGGCAGAAGTGAAGTTGTCATTGCATATAGGAATAGGTATGATTGTCTTGTCCAATACCGTTAGAGTTTCACATGCTCCATCAATACAAAGTTCCACTGATAAATCTACTTCGAAGTCTTTTGGCAATTTATTAATAGTATATCTGTGAAATAAAATTAAGTCACTGTTATACACTAGGCTCTGTACATGTTAACAGTGCTTAATAAGGCAATGTGAATAACGAAGGGGTTTCAGCAGTGTTTATTTAAACACCCATGGCATAATGTAGTACTTGTTTTAAAAGCTGTTGGTCTCTTTTGCCATTGAATTGATCGTACAGAAAGTATCATAGCATGTAGACGACCAACCAAAAAAGGTTAAGCTTACAAAGACGCAAAATTATTATTGGTCCAAGTGAGTTTTGTAACATTCTTTCCAGCTATTAAAAGTATTCGAACCCATGATTCACTTTAGAATAATAAGTGACATCAGTTGCTTTCAGCAGCAAAAATTTTGACCTAAATGAAGTCTAATCACGCGTAGCGGTATGACTATGGAGTATGGGATTACGCATACATAGTATAGGTCAATATCTTTTGAGTTTCTTAATATTTCTACGCTACTAAATTCTGGACACACCAGAGCGCTATCACCGAAACAAAACCCGGCGACTTCAGCGGCTGTTATTGATCTGAAGATATAGCTAGTGTATGTGAGACACCTCAGATGACGTCACAGACGTTAACAATTACATATCTTTAGAGCAATAACAATCGCTGAAGACGCTTGTTGAGCCGATGAAAGAACTCCGCTAAAGATGAAAAATGTGTAGCATAGAAGTATTTAGAAACTGGGAGATTATTGACCTACAGATTGTATGCATGTTTAATACCCATTATCATACATTATTCACAAGAAACACAAAAATCCGTCAAACGATAATAGAACATAATGCAATCAAACGTCATCCATGTCACATCATCAAACACTATCCTCAAAGATTCCAGAAAATAATCCACCAGATATGATTCGTGCAAGTATAAAGTGCAATTCGACTGTTCAGTGCTAGAAGTGCAATAGCTGCCATGTGTAGCTGCCATGTGTAGACGAGTACAATATATTGTGTGTAAATTGCCAAATGTTTACTGGGCAGCTATTGCACTTACCCACTTCTGGCACTGAGCAGTCGAATTGTCCTAAAATAATGTAGCCTGTAATTTGTTGTTTGAATACGTTTTCATATAATTAATGCAGTTTGATGGAACACTCTGAAGGGTACAACAAAGCTAGAGTCGTAAAGTAGGTCAGTTGATTGTGGGACGGAACAAGGGTTCCATGACATTATTTAATGGACTACTTCGGGGTCCTTTGACGTTAACTAATGACCTGCGTTACCAGCTTTTTGGCATGAAGCTTTTAAGGGAATGTTTAGCTCCAAAAGGTTTGGTTGTAGGGAATGTAGGTAATCCATTCACATTATGGTAGTAACTGATAAGTAAGATTTTTACATTAAAAATAATTCCCACCTCAATTTGACAGCGTCATTTCCGAAGCTATGCTGCTTTTCCTCTCCCCAGTCAAACACAATCAACGTGATGTTATTGACCCACTTTCCAAAGCTCAAAGATAGAACAAATTCACATGGGTCGACGATAATAGCAGCACTTAGGTGAATTTTGGTCACTATGATATCCAGAGTTAAACAGCAACTAATGCCTAAACATTTATCAGCTACGGTGCACACAAGAATGTCCGACAAGCTTGGTACCTGAATCTGTGGACAACCTGTAATATACAGACAAACAAAACGTGTTAATTGAATTACAAGCTGCTTGAATGTAGCATTTGAAGATTATAATCCGAAGAATTAGCACTAACAAAGGGAAATATGGCAGCCCCCTCCAGAATATTGCAAGAAGGCATCTCAAAAAGACAATAAAGGTAGATGTTAGCAAATTTCGCTACTTACCATTTTCCATTGGCATCAGAGAACTAAACAGACACTCGGAATTACTGATAAACTCCTTAATAAGAAGAAGACAAGAAAACAAAAAAGTATTCGGATATTCAAGTGGACTAACTTTATACAACAGATGCAACAAACGCCATATTTGTAATATTCCGGTCTTAAAAAACTTTAGCTTATGGGATATCTTGCAATTAAATGAAATCAGATTCAGATATGTTATTGTCTCTTGATAATTAAATAAACTTTACCTCAAGTCCAAGCTTCCTAAGAACTGCCTGAATAGCTTCATCAGTTACTTGTTCCTTCAAGAAATCTGCAAAACTAGCAATACTACCAGTTCCTGGAAGTGTGAATGTAGCATTGGGATTGCAAAAGAGAATGGGAACAATAGCGCCATCCAGGATTTCCATAGAGGTACAGTCATCGTCAACACAGAATTCAAAGTCAAGATCCAATGAAAAAGATTGAATTTCATCTAGCTTATCAATGCTAAATCTGTAAAAGAAGGGCCAGACACATTTTGAACTAATAAAAAGTGACCGAAATACTGCTTTAAAAAGTCGAGGACAGACTTAAGGTTAGCAACTATTTAAACTGTTGTAATTTGGTAGTTCACATCATCTTGCGAATGGTAGTGAGATTTGTCAAAAATTGCATTGATCATTTCATAGCGAGTGTGTAGAAGAATTCAAATATCACAGATATACTTTAGTAGGCCTTGTGGTTCTTGAGTTATGTTGTAAAGAGTACTGGAACAACAACACTTTTGTAAATCATACATAACTCATTAACAACAATGAATCAAGCAAGTTTTCAAAGTGTATGATTTGAAGAATGAACTTTGCAAAACATCAAAGTGTTATTTTTCAATAATATTTTGATTTAGATATTGAAAATCGACATTTTGGCTACTTCGACCAACAATACCTCATCTACCCTTAAATGGCAACGGTAAGACGTATTGCGCAGTTATTTTAATATAGTACTTACTCAATTGTCACAGCGTTACCAATACGAAGAGTCTGAAGGCTTCCCCATCCATAAGTGAATATTGTTATATTTTTGGTCCACATGCCTAAGCCCATAGAGATTTCGAACTGACACGGATCTAGGATGAACCAAAATCTGGTGCTCAACGTAGCCACCTTGATGTCGAGCTCCACACAGCAGTCAAAACCCAGACATTTGTCATGGTGTGTGCAAACAAGAATTGATGGTAGCTTTGGTAAACTTACAGTCCGAGGACACTCTAGCAAAGCAAAATCAATTAATTATGTTAATGCTAATTCATATTCCAAAAATGACCTCTTTTCAGAGGGAAAAATGTGTATGAATCTGAAATTGAGATGCAATCATAGTACTTGCGGGCTCGACATGTGCCACTGCCCGTTATAACCTATCCGTACTTGAATAAAGGCTGGGAAGTCAAAACAGAATTGCTGTTCGGAAGGCTTGGCAACACCCTCCACTTCGGAATAAAATATACTGTGCACTCTGGCCCAAACCGTCCTATGAGAGATAGGTACTCTTGCCTGTGAATGACTCGTGACACTTATTTTGAAATAGCTACGATGATAGGTTAAAAGGAGAGTAAGAGGAAGATAAAAGAAGGATGATAAAAGAAGGAAGACGAAGAGAAAATGCTATATATAGGGTTCACAAGTTTTAATATCTCCCACTAAGACTCCTTTACATACATAGAAAAGTTTTGTAAGAAATTAACAAAATTTAAGCGTCGTTGCGGTCAGTCACAAGGGCTCATAATGTAAGAAAATGCAGTTTTGAAAGTTGCACTTTGGTTCATTAAACTCTCACAGAGCATACAGAATGTAATCTAAAGTTCAGAATATTCTGCATGCTTTTGTCAAATTTGAATGGACACAAGTGCAACTTTCAAACTTGCATCTTTTCTTACATGATGAGCCATTGTGACACACAGATTGTGAATGTGACATTGTAAATTGGACCATGTTTGTGAAAAAATAGGATACCAATAAATTTTATAATTTTAATTTCGTCAATAACTCTTTGATGTATTTTAAAACTCTTCAGAGGAACCAGAAATTTGTGAACCATTTATTACATATATTATGTAGGTACATACCTCTGTTCCATCCATCTTGTACAATTTGAGGTCTCTCACACTCACCGATCCCAACATACTCCTAAAGGGAAATTAAACCAGTAAACAATGAACACCAAATAGATACATTAGAAAGTAAAACAAATAGTTTGGGTTATTATTAATCATCAGACATTAGCTCAACTCTTACCGAAAGCCCAAGTATCGTAAGGGCTGCATCTATAGCTCCAGAGCCTGCGTTTTGACCAACCTCATTGGCTAGATCTGATAGTGTACCAGCTGGAGAAGAATGGAAATCAAGTTTTCACACCTTTTAAGTCATAAGATTACAATATAATTTAACGTTGTACTGCTTCTTGCAACTAATGTCGTGATACATAGGAATGTTTAATTAACAATATCCATTATTTTATTACTTCTATTGTAAATTTATCAATGTTTACGTCAGTTTTACATAATCATGGTGAAAGAAAGGCATACTTAGGGAGGGAAGTTAGAATTGCAGAATGGAATTGGAATCCTGGTTCCTGTCAAGATAGCTATAGAAGGCAGTAGACATGTATCATCATCAGGCAAACATACAGAAAATGCAAAGTCAACGATGAACACTTTTTCGTCAGTTAGTTTATCTATGACGATTGTCGCTTTAAGTGCTGTGCCAATAGTGATTGTCTGCGGATCACCTGTATATGATTTTCAAATTAATTAGGATTATTAGAACATGATTGGGCTTCCATCCGAGAGCGAATTTGACACTTTGTCCATGACTTTTACATGGCATGTTGTGCGAGCATGCAAACTAAATAACGATCCTCCGATATGTTGTAGCACACCATTTCAAGTTTGAATAATCAAAAAGACAACTTGTCTGTGTTCCTAATTTTAGACGTTATGTTTGGTAACCAAAAATATTTTGAATTTATACAAAAACACGAAACACTTTTATTTTGTACATTTTATTATTGATAGATCGATGATAAACTTATTATTCACAGTCAAATTTAAAATCATATTAAGCAAAATACACACTTACCCCAATGGTATTCAAACAAAGTAATGTTGACTGACCATTGTCCAAATCCAACCGATATAATAAATTCACAAGGGTCAAGTATTAACCATGCATTGGAAGAAAGGATCACGATATTTAGATCTAATTCCATACAACATCTTACGCCGAGGCAATGGTCATTTAATGCACAGGTGAGAGTACTTGCCAGAGATGGTAACGTTAAGGAACAATCTGCAAATAATTAATAAAATGTTAATTACAGAGAACAAAGGTCCAGCAAAATGGTCATAGAACTAACAATCTTTTGTTACCCACATATTTTCTATACATATTTTATTTATTTATAGGAAGAATATCTGTCATTCTAAAATTAGCTACATTACCTCCTTGGCTGTCCATTATAGCTTGCTGATCGCATACGTCATCTACTGATACTTTGTCGCTAAGTCCAATAAATTGAAGAAGGGCTTTTACAGCTTCCTCTGCCGCATTCATACCCACTTTCCTGATGAATTCTGAAGCTGAAAATCCACCTTAAACAATAACAAAGATTGATTATAAGTTTCACATTTTCTTGTTAAATATTATTTACAACGAACGAGGAACAGTTCAAATTTGGCTAGGAAATTTTAATTACTCATCACTTTTTTGGAAATTATTCAAGTAAATAATTATTTGTACTGGTTCTTGAAATGACTTGCGCGCCTCTAGTGCAAATGCTTCTGAATATGAACTGTTTTAAGAGCAACGCCCTGTTAATATTGAGAATAGGGTGGCTATGGTCAAAAAATAGATTTTCTTTATCATTTCATATTTGATGGCCCTTTACCTCAAACTTACACACATGGAATATATTTCTAGAAAATATCCCCTTTGCCATGGCACCGGCCAAAAGTACCATTTTAGGGATATTTTTGCCAATTTTAAGTAGTCAAATGGTCAAGTTTGGAGGCCCGTGTTACTAATGAACAGAATAGGTGAATATGTTAAGATGAGATATTGGTTGAAAAATATTAATTTGAGTTTGGGTAAAATACTTCCTTAATCTATACAGTGTTGACAAACATTTTTACATTTATTCGAAATTGAACGCAATCACACTTTATGCTTAATGATATGAAAATGAAACTTAACCTTCACTGGGAACATTTATCGGAAGAAATGGTAATTTAATATCAAATTTGATCAGCTTTTATGGTCAGTTTTACCATAAACCACAGAGATGTTGCCATAATTATTAATTCGGGTTTAATACTGAAATATACTTGACAAACAGTAAAAAATTCTCAATATTAACAGTTCTTGCTCTTAAGAATTTGGTGTATTCTGAAAGTTGCAGTTTTTCTCGGAAAAGAATAATATTTGTAAGCGCTCGAAATATTTCCGCTCGAAGATGCTTATTGAATCCTACCTGGTAACGCTAATGAGAAGTTAGTATTACAAAGTGGTATTGGTATTTTATGATCTTCAACGATAGGTACATCTAGAATGCAGTCACTCTGTCCATTTATGCAGACTTTGGCAGACAAATCTACGACGAATACTTTCTCATCTTCTAACCTATCTATAGTATACCCAATGTTGATGGCGCCAATATCTAGTTCAGCTGGTTGGCCTGAAATTATGGTTAAAAGGTAGAAAAGGATGTTAGATATAACTGAAACACCAATCCAAATTACATACATACACAACATAAAATCCCTACTAGGATTAGATTTAATATAACCCTAACCTAACCTAAACACCTGATAACACTTGATATCACCTGAGGTGATGTTTTGGAAATGTATTTCCACGCGTGAACACCATAACACCCCCATACACCCACACCACACACGCCATCGATTCATCTCAGGATGGACGATTTCATCGATTTGTTACCATCAAATCAAAGTGGACATATAGCGCATATAATTGATAGTAATTGTTATATTATAATAAATAAAAGTGTATTTCCATAAAATTGTTGATGGTTATATTAGGTACAAGAGTACATTTTTAATTGGTTATTTCTGGCCCGCATAGTTCAAACCTGATATAAAGGAAATGATTCAGCTTTGGCCTAGTTACCATATACCGTACTCATACTAAATCATATGGGGATACACTTTAGCTGCGGGGTGAGGGGTTATGTGTGTATGTACCCCTCAGCGGTATGGGTGATGTATTCAGACTGCTTAATATTTCCCCGGGTATATTTCTAGGGCTCATGTGCCTCAACCCTGCCAGGCAGGTGACTGAAGCTGATAAAATACAATCGCGCCTAGGCAACTGGATGCTGAGAAGGAAGAAGACCTAGAACAGAAGGAAATGAGCTATGGTAGGTAGAGGTCGCTCAAGCCTCACTCACGCGACATATACATGTACACGACTAGCCAACTACACATAAAATGCACTCTTGTGAAGATTGATTGGAGTGTTTATGAACTTATCTTTAAAAGAGTAATGTTTGACCTATATTAGCGTTTCCTACAAAATTAAGAGCACAATATTATTATACACTTACCCCAATTATAACTGAAGAGAAGGTATTCATATCTCAGGATTTCAAACCCAACAGCAAATGTAAACTGACATGGATCTAACTCTAGAAAGGCACGAAACGCACGCATGAAATATGGCAAGTTGATGGTAAGACATATCTCCATCATAAGACAATTATCCGTCAAGGAAACGTAAGCTATCTTTGCAACATCAGGTGGCAGGCTTGGTAAAGTCAAATCTTTTCCCAGAAAAGAGCAAGCTATAAGGTACAAATAACTGTTTAAAACCCTTATACAGGGTGTATCAAAATGAAGTATACAGTTTGAAAAATGCTACTAGATTAAAAAGTGTGAGGTATTTGGTCAAAATAATTTAATTGATAGCTGAATCAATATCTTATCCTCATACAACTGTAAAATCACTGGCGTGTGATCATTAATAAAGACTCAGTGGCTATTTTTGTGAGCCGTGTGCGAAGTCAATTAAAATAACATGAAAATCACAGTTTCGCCATTATCTTTACAGAACGCCTTGCAGAATTGTTTGGCAATCGTGTGATTGCTTTGAAACACTAAGTGGAATGGCCCCTAAGATATCCTGATTTTACCCTCTGAATTTCTTCTTGTGGGGCTATCTGAAATCATAGGTTTTCACAAGTCCTCCTGCAGTCCTTGATAAATTCCAAAAGACTAAGACTGTCAATTCCTGTAAAGGAAGTGTTTAAACTTTTGATTTTCATGTTGCTTTGACTTCGCGCAACTGCATTTTTTGCTTGTCGTTAGTACTGGTCACACGCCAGTGACTTTACAGTTATAAGAGGACAAGATGTTGATTCATCTGTCCGCTATAGCATTTTGACCAAATACCTCATACTTTTTAATCTAGTGGCATTTTTCAAACTATATACTATATTTTGATAAACCCTGTATATAGATTGTTACATTACCAAATTCAGCCATTCGAGCTTATATGTGTTTCATTGTACGGATTAATGCTCTTTAATTCTAAACTTACATCTATCTGCCAAAATAAGTCTTGCTTCCTGTTCAGCTCTTGTACCGTTCGATGATAATCCTTTGTCCTCAAGTAATGTTGTCAACATTTGTCCGCTTATACTCTCTGGCCTATGACATGGTTCACCACCATCAAGTAAACTCTGTAATTAAGTAAATAAAGTACGTAAATAGTAAATGAGTAAGTAAGTAAGTAAGTAAGTAAGTAAGTAAGTAAGTAAGTAAGTAAAGTAAGTAAGTAAGTAAGTAAGTAAGTAAGTAAGTAAGTAAGTAAGTAAAACAATTTTGGCTAAATAATATTCAGCATCTAGTAACTAGTAGCTTCACGCCTCACGGCGATCGTCAGACTATTGCGCTGCTGTTGTTATGATCCTTGATTAAGTAAGTATGTTAACGAAAAATGGGTGCAATAGAGGCCGTCAGTGTGACGTCACAGTGGCCATCTTGTGGGTACTAGTAAACTCTGTTCAAAGTTTCAGGGCATGAACAACAGGTGAATTAGCTATAGAGCAATACTAGCAGCCAGTCAATCTATAGAGGTCAATCATATCAAGCAAGTGAATGAGGAGCTCGTGGGTACGAATCATGTATACGAACACTATTGTCATGAGTCACGCTTGAAAAACGCTGACGGCCTCTATTAAGTAACCTCTACCTTCCAGGTTAACGCTGATGATTATTGTCTGGGTATACCTAAAAACAATTTGTTTTGAAATACCTCTGGCAATCCGAGTTCTCTTAATGCTGCCTTTAGCGCCTCCTCAATACCTGCTTGCAACACATCTTGCGCTTCTTCTTTTAATCTGTCTAGAAGTGCATCTCGGCTAAAGTAGTCGGCAAGATTTACTGTGATATAATATAACATGTGTGAGCAAAGGATGGGGATTGTTTTAGTATTTATTCATAAAAGTATGCCATGTATATACTTAATTCAATTATGTTCGTATTTGCCTCGATTGTATAATTTTAACACAGAAATGTTAAATATCAAAATACGCCTTTACATAATAGAAAAATGAAACCAACATACGGTCAGGCCATTCAATGGTGCCATTAGGGTGGCAGATAGGGAGCAATATAACAACATCCTTTAGAATATCTACGAATACCAAGCATTCTTCATCATCTGTTTTGGAGCAAAATCCTACCCCCACATTGGCAAGAAGTAATGTCACGTTCTTTTGAATTCCGATTCTGCACAGATAAACATTGACAATAAAAACGTTTATATTAGGGCAAACATTGAACTAGAATTGCCTTGAACATGAACGTCGACAATTTTCGTGTAACCTCGACCAGATATTAATTTTAAGTTTGCACCTGTTTGAATTGACCATGTCTCATAATAAACGGACGTACATTACAGGAATATAAAAAGAGAACAAAAATATTGTTATTGAAATTCTTAGTATTTTATACAAACAGGTTATTTGTATTCGCTAATAGGGTGTATACATGTTCGCGTTTATAAATTAATGCCGTAGCGCTCCAAAAATGATATTCTCTCTAGAGACCACGGTGCACGGTTAGACATATGACCGCGAACCCGTCAGAGCCAATGTGTTGTGTCATTGGGCAAGACACGTTATCTTACTTGTTCCACATCACCCAGGTGTAAAATGGGGAGCTGTTGGGGTAGTCATTTCGGCGCCGTTATTGTTGGCTGCCAAATGGTGTAAATGTAAAACGCTTTGATATCAGTTTGATACTGAATTTTGGTCGATTCACAATACGATGCATCTCCAGTGGTTGCTGGAGAGAGGCTAAAATACGCAAGTGCATCACGGGGAAAATTCGTCATCACAAGCCAGGGTAATAATTCGAATACAGCACAGGAACATAATAATTATGTCATTGTGTGTTTAAATGTCAATATAATGATGTTACACGCGAATGCACACTAAAAATCAATTTATAATTATAATAGATCCATGTTCTATCTATTGATATTTCATGAATATATTTTCCACTTTGTGACAATATTACCAACCTCAAGATAAGTCTGACGTCGTCAACAAGTGGAATGTCAAATGGTACGTGGATGTCTCTTTGGATTTCTGAGAAATAAAAAATAACAATAATAAAAACGGGGAAAAAAGTCAATTAAATGCTAAAGATGTCGTGTAATGATTTGTTTGTGAATCTTTATAATAATGTGCTGGTATCTGTTTATTTTATTTTATTTTACAAATTCGGCTAAAATACATCAAAAAGCAAAGTAAAATTACACAATACATACAAAAGGAAACAAAAGTAAACTAGACCCAATGGGCTAGCCTGGAAGAGTCAGAAGCATCAAGACACTGCCACCAAAAGGTGTGACTCCTCCCACCCATTGGGGCAATTACATAAAAAGATATACTATTGCACTATTTAAAACATTGTGTGTACATCCATATCACAAGGATGCACCCGCTAGCCACCACATGTAGCTACCCTCACCTACCAGCCAGGATCAAAAACCAGACCCATGCCAGGTGGAAGCCACTCCAAATCATCCCTAAGCCACATTGCCTAGGAATACAGGCAACCCGGGGACGACCCAAAGCGACCGGCACCCAGGACGAGTCCGGAATCCACCCCAAGCCAACATATGAAAAGAGACACATGCAGCAGCCGACAAGTCCACCCTCCCGATATGGATGTACACATTATTACGTATAACTTAAGATGGAAATCTGCTCAGTGACCCTTATCCATCAGACACATGGATTTAACCCACCCTCCCTGACCCACCCGAACCCCACCAGACCAACACAGGCCAACACTGTTGATTTGGATTATGGATTATGAATGTAAGGTTGTGTGTATGTGTGGGGGATTGGTATGGGGGGTGCGTGCATGGTTAGTTCTAGTCGATCGTATACTTACCCCATTCTACATATTCCTTGAAGCTGACTGTATAATTCCACGAGTTTAAACCCATGACAAATTCTAACTCACAAGGGTCTATTCTTGCATAAACTTTAAATGATAGACTTATCATGAATAGTTTGATGTTCATACAACATTCCAAGCCCAAGCAAGATTGATCAAATCGACAGTAAATGTTATTTGGCACAGATATCAACATCAGCGGACAACCTGTGGAACAAACCGGAACGAGAGGATATACAAGTTCAATTGAGATTTGGAAAGTGATGTTGTGAGAAGAGTATTTCTGTTAGTTAAAGGTTTTATGCTTTTTATGCAGCGGGATAAATACGTCCATAACAATACGTACGTAAATTCTGTTCACTATTTCGAGCAATGGTACATTGTGCTATAACCCTTTCGTTATGAATTTATTATAACTAAACTATGTTTCTGCTGTTGAAAAAAGCCTTGGTGACAATGAAAGAACAAATCATTTATTGCCGCCCACCAGTTTTGCCATCCATGGTAGAAACTTGAGAAATAGCAAAAATATTTCTCAATTGGCTTCAAAAACAAACCGTTTTCAGCAAAGCCCTGTGCCTTATTTTGTGAATCTTTTGAATGCTAACTAAAAGGTGCTTTTTTCTGGCCGCTTTCACTTATATTGTTACTGTTTCCTTGGCTTTTGAGTAATAATTTTGGTTTTATTTAAAACATTTCCTTTTAAGTTTGTTTTCAGGATATATATTTTTTTCCTTGTATTTAATGTGTATTTCTAAGTGTTTAGCAGTTTTATATATTCATGTTCCAGAGAGGCTGATGGGAAGTGAGTGTAATGTTTCTGTGCATGTGAGTATGTTGGGGTGTGTGTATTTTAGGAGTGTCCATGTATTGTTGCTTCAATGATTGTGAGAGTAATTTTGTATGTTGCTCGTTGCCTGTAAGTAGTAAGTGCTTGAGTTATATAAATGAGTGAGTGAGGATTTCTAATTTGGTTTTTTTGCGGCATGAATAATTTTAAATAAGTTTGGTGCGTTGTGGCAATATCAGTGCTTGATTCTTGTGCAATATTTAAAAAAAAAATTAATTTGCTATTAAATGTTTTTTTTTTTTCTTATATATTTTGGTTTAAAAGCATGTATTGATTTGTACCTTTTATACCATGTAAAAAAATACGCAATTTGGCCTTAGGGCCACGAGGTTATTTTTTAATAAAATTGAATTGAATAGACAATAAAGTGTTATTAATTACGGTCTTCAGGTTGCCTATATCTTGCGAGTAGCTCTTCTCTAGAACCCGAAGTACTAAGACCACGCTGTTGTAGCTCTGTCGTAAGCTGTTCGTCGGAGAGGGATTCTGGCAATATGCACGGTTTGTTGCTCACTAAATCCTGTAGCAAAAATACGGTTTGTACATATATTATTTATTATTATCTAAGAAAAACTAAAAACCATTTCTTAGATGTGAGAGATACACAACATAATGTAATACGTACGTCATATAGACTGGTTATATTTTAGAAACTATAACTTGTTCAGGTCAATTTTAAATTAAGTTGACTTTTGGTCATTTAAAATCTAAATCATCTTGTTTCATCTGGCATTCTTGAATTTTAACTGCGAGAGTTCGAAATGTCTGTAATGTATATGTAATATGAGAATCCTGTACGGAATGGTCAATTTTCCATTGCCAACTGTATAATAAGCAATCGGTTGTATTAAACCACTAATAAATAAACCAGTTACTTACTCTAATGGCTTTAATCAAAACAATGAGTTG
This sequence comes from Amphiura filiformis, assembly GCF_039555335.1. Lineage (NCBI taxonomy): Eukaryota > Metazoa > Echinodermata > Ophiuroidea > Amphilepidida > Amphiuridae > Amphiura > Amphiura filiformis. The sequence goes on along the minus strand of NC_092633.1, from coordinate 29,612,604 downwards.
ATTCTTGGTTTCCACCAGTCCAAGGCGGTCGAGGAATGCAAGTATCGCCCCGATTTTAAGCTTGCGTATGGTAAAGTTTTTGAATGGGTTCAAACCTGGTAGCAGATTCGGCAGCCCCAACTTCTTTTTCTCTTCGTTTCCTTCTTCTTCAGTCACTATTGGATGGTATAATATTGAATACTTAGAAGATGGAAAAATCAAAAGGAAATTTCAGTGCTAAACGTACCTGGTGTGTTCGCGTCCGACGTCAGGGCAATGCCATGCCGTGGTTGCCGACCTGCGCAGTACAGCATTTTCTATCTAGTTGTCAGAATTTCAGACGCGAACTAGACTTTTTATCTCTGTCTTTCATTATAGTTCTATAGATTTTGAACCCTTTTATTCCCACCGTGCATCACGTTTGCACATCGATCTCGCAGTGGCAGATTCGAATCGCGCGCGCTGAGCTCGCCGCGCTGACCTAATCCCGCTGGGCGTATACACACGCGTAGGAGGGCGATGTGTCCCTACGCTGGCAACGCAACTGTGTAAACTCACTGATTCGAATCTGCCACTGCGAAATCCAACATTTACGTTGGCGTTACTTTCAACAATATAGACGGAACAATACAAAGGGATGTGGACGTGAATGGTTTATAGTTGGATACTATTCGGTAATATGTGGAATCACATTGACACGTACTGCTTCTCGATGCTTGAGATATTGAATTATCAGGTGCTGGCCTCCTGTTTCCTTGTTCATTCAGCGGCGTGGTAGAAGTGGCTGGTGGAGCAGTTCTTTTCGGTGACGTTGATTCGTTCTTTCCTTTGCTTCCCCCAAGAACTGAACCTGCTCTAATTGTATTGCCCTGTAATTACAGTGACATACGGTGGACAATAATTAGAAATATCTCAGAAATCACGATCAATAGAAACAACGTATGTGAATAAATTAAATATATGTAGCGCAATATCTTTATCGCTCCTTACAATATCCAATGCATTTTTTTAAAACTAAAATGTTCAAACTATATTCAAGGTTCGATTAACCATGTACAAAATTCTTTGATGGACAAGCACCTTCATATTTTTCAGAAGTCATTTACACCTAAGTTCCAACAGCGGTCTATGATCATCAAGCAATGGACTTCTTAAAGTGTACCGTGCAAAAACCCAAAGGAGTGAAAGGTCATTGGAGAATGCAAACTTGAGAACTCTTTGCCTCTTCTTCTAAGGTCAGGTTTAAAGCATTCTCTATATGTGGGTACTATATGAATTTACCATCGCCGTGAACTGTTATATAAGTATTATTTTAGCTTAAATATGGTCGTCATGCATTAATACCATGAGCGTCATATACAACGGATACCGGCACTTTACAAGGGACATCAGTTAAGGTAAAGTTTCATTGAAGGAATATTATTTCTTGATATTAACGTTGACCCATAAGTTTGTTTAGATCAGAGGAAAAAATATGTTTTTGTGATAATAAGTAGTTTTCCATCATCATACATTTTAATCATAAATTGTTTTAACATATTTACTTATTATAACGTAAGTATACATGGTTGATATAGTTACCAATACTACTAGTCTGTAATCATCACATTCTTGAATCCACTCGGGGGCTTGCATGAGTCTGCTTTCCAAGAAGTTTGATGGATCCACATATCCCTCGGATGCAGCTTCTTCCGTAGGGGTGGTTTCGTCATCCCCAAGAGCGTTATCAAGAACTTCAAGCAATCGATTTTTCTTAGTTTTCTTCATTGAGAAGTGAATGTGATTGTATGCACCACTGCACCCTGGCGATCTGGAAACTTTACCGATGATCTGCCCGCATGGAAACCTTAAAGGATTTTAAAGTTTGTCATCATCAAAAATCATTAATTCAATTAGTATATTATAAAAAATAGTGTTCCCTGTATTTGAGATATTTCTCAATTAGTACATAACCATGTACACGCTATTCTAACATTATGAACAGTTTAGCATTTGTTCCAATTGCAGTTGGTATTTTAACATGGAAATTTAAAACAAAAATGACCACGAAATAAACTGTTGGGTAAAAAACAAACATCTAAAAATAAAAAAAGTCCACACTAGTACAAATCGATAATCAGCATGACTGAAATATTGGATACAAATTTTAAATTTAAATTTGAGAAGATTGTGATCAAACTATATGAAACTCCAGGAGATTCAAATCGCTATTAATGTTATCAATTGTGAACTGAAAACCACATTTTGTATGGTATGACTTTTGAAAGAACAAAAAAGTGAATCATATTGAACATAAACGGATGAAAACAAAGAATAGGGCCTACCTGTAGCAAGGTTTCTTCTTTAATGGTGTCATTGGGACTGACATTAGATATAATGATGACAGTGTTTCGAAAAGATCCTCCGGTAGCATACAGCTGTACTTGATTGGATTTACCTGGTGTTCGTCTGATGTCACCGGGAAAGGGTGACACAAGCTATCAAAACAAAAATATTTCAATTTTCAGAACGATTTAATTTTGTTTAATAATATAGAATTTGTGTTATATAAGTAATTGGAAACACCCTTCTTATTCGTATATTCGAATATAATACCCACCGAGGATCCTTGAGCACGGACCAGATCGACCCCTTGATCATCGTAGGCGCCATCCGTATCAGTAGGATAGAACCCGTCTGTTGAGCAGCCGCCTCCATTCAGTCGATACGTTCTTGGAAAGCGTGAGTGAACCTTTGGACCAAATAACTTATTGATCAGACTCCTTGACATACGGTACCTATATCATTGCAAACAACAAAACTTGTTGATCAGACTCCTTGACATACGGTCCCTATATCATTGCAAACAACAAAACTGTTTCAAGTCCATTTCTTTAAAAAATAAATATTTATCTTTTCTTTGAATATGTTAAGATAGCTGTCAAAAGCCTAAGGACTTGCTTATCGCATGCATTGCTAAAAAATTGAATTTAAAGCTTGAATTTTAACAACGTGGGAAAAATTACTTACATTGCATTGTATAAATAACCATTGCTCCAGTGCAATGTTAATGATACAAAAATATAGAATTATTTAAAAATCTACTCACCTATCCCGCAGAGTTTGATATGCCTCTTTAACGGCTTTAATTGTGTCAAATACAAGGCTTAACAGGTCCTGAAATGGCTTCAGAAGATTCTTAAGAGAATCAATAGGACCTATTAGTAGAGTGATGATATCCTCTATCTCCTGCTTCACCTTCATTCTCAACATTTTCTACAGACATAATTTAGCACACAAACAATTCATCATCAGTTTTCAAATTTTGTTTGTTAATATCTTCTTTACACTCTTAGAAAAAAGGGTTCTTGGCTGTCCTGTATATAGAACCCTCAAGAGAATACAAATATCTTTTGTTCATTATATGATATGCTATTATGTTTCTCTTATCAAGTGTAATTGCTTTATAATGTTTCTAATGTGTTTTCTATAGTTAATTTGTATTGGTTGTATTATGCCTTAAAGAATATGTACTTTTGTAGTTTTTGCATAATGTATTAGTAAGTTTAGTTCTCTGTTCAGCGCATTGAGGCCTGGCATAATGCGCTTTATAAATTTCTTTATTTATTTTATTTATTTATCCCCAAAAATGTTCTTTTTTCCCTTTTCAGAATCCTTTTCAAGTCTAAAATGGTTCTTTCTATCCTTTCCAGAACCCCTGTCTGTTCTTTGTAGAACCATTTAAGGTTCCATATACAGGACAGCTCAAAAACCATTTTAGGTTCTACTTAGAACCGTTTTTTCTAAGAGCTGGGTCCATATTAAAGTATCAACACCATCATCATCATCTTCATTATTATCATTGTTATCATCATCACCATCATCCGTCATTGTTTCTGTCACTTTTGTTGTTACTTTTGTTTTATTACTGAAACAATGGGCCAATAAGAAAAGCAATAGAATTGTATTGGCCAAGTAATTTGGTATTTTCCTTACCGTGTCAAGTTTGCCTCCCGTGAGTAGTTTTACTGGATCTTTCCCAGTAATTCCTTCTTCTACCCAATCAATCAGATCACTAGAGACATGTGATAATGCTACCTTTAACTCCTGTACAATTTCTGATAGAACTTTAGGTAGGTCCCACCAGTAGGGTCGATTAGCTGTATTTGAGTTAAAATGAGAGGTGAATCGATGGTTACGTATCCAAGATACATAAACATATAATTACAATAAATAGGTTTCTGCTTCTTTGGCAGACCACCAAAGAGAATGACATAAATTACAGCATAGTAGTGTCGTTACCTTTCTGCTTATAATCGCAAATATCTAAACGCTTAGATATAGCTCATTCTTGGTCTTGTAGCTTCTTGCAGAAAGAAGGCAGTAAAATAGTATTTCTTTACCTTCTAAGAAAAAGCTCGCTTCCTCTGTTTTGTTCTTTGCATCAAGTATGGCGTCCACGGCAGATTTGATGCTGACAAAAGAATAAAAGGAAAGTCAATTTCATAATGAAATTATTATTTATTTGAGGATTGGAGTATCCGTAACAGCGCCACACCTTGTTGGATGTCATGACCCGTGACCCATGTATAATAGCAACCGGGTCATGACATCTGGTTGCCCTGTGTTATGTTTCTCGTGTCAAACAGGTGTCTCAGCTGTTCCACCACTTAATGCTTATCAGTAATCAATAAATTCTTATGTATCGGGATATGAAAGACCTATATTCACCCCACATGGATTGATACTGAATTGCCACAAAGTGGCGCACAATGTCATCGCCCCGATATCTTCATGCCAGAAAACGCCATGGTAGGTTGAATCCACAGCCACGCATGGCCATTTTGTTCCGACCTGTTTAATAGTTTTGAGATGCATAATGGGCCGAGGGACATCCGACTAAGGCTATTGACAATAGCCCGGTGACTGACCTCTGTGTGTGTGAGTGAGCATGGTATACGCCATGAGGTCATCTGCTTTTAGACTGCCTCCACGAGTGGCCTACGCTGCGCTACAGTTTGGCACATATAAAATCAGAATTTTTGTCAGTTTTTGAGCTCAATACGCACGGTTCTTTCCTTTCAACACATATATTCAAGTGCAAGCAAAAAAATATGGCTTCTTTAGAATAAAAAAATTACGGGAGATATTCATTATTTTCTATCCCGGTATCCAAATATTTATCGTCTGAATATCAAATCGTGCATAGCACATTCACGTGTATCGATCCCGTGTATCTCTGCTGTACAATGTAATTATTTACCAGGCGATGTCGGCGTGTGGCGAAGTTCTGAATGTAATAATATTGCTAATCGTGGCCCGTACACACCTATCACTCACCCCCCCACACACACACACACCCCCTCCACCACGCTCTTGCAAAGCACACACCACATGTGCACATTTACACCATTATTATTATTATTATCATCATCATCATCATCATCATCATCATCATCATCATCATCATCATCATCATCATCATCATTATTATTATTATTATTCACACATTCACGTGTATCGATCCCGTGTATTGATTTTAGTGTCTATGCTGTACAATGTAATTATTAACCAGGCGATGTCGGTGTGTGGCGAAGTTCTGAATGTAATAATATTGCTAATCGTGGCCCGTACACACCTATCAACCCCACACACACACCCCCACCCTCCACCACGCTCTTTCAAACCACACACCATATGTGTACATTTACAACATTATTATTATTATTATTTTTTTTAATTAATTAATTAATTAATTAATTAATTAATTAATTAATTAATTAATTAATTAATTAATTAATTAATTAATTTATTTATTTATTTATTTATTTATTTATTTATTTATTTATTTATTTATTTATTTATCCCGATATGATTTTTGGAATAATATTAGCCACGTCGCAGGGCACTCAATGATGAAGTGGAACAATCGTGTTCATCTTTGCACTAAATGAGTCGATCCAGAAATCATCAGAAAATTTATGGTACCCGACGTTCTACAGCTTTTTAGAAAGATATCGCGGGAATCAATCAAATTCGTAAAAGATTGAGTGTTTATCATCACATCAGGATTGCAAGTTGAAAACGTGTTGGGTTGACAATATTCATTTATTGCTTGTTTGTTTGTTTCGCAAATAGTCGAATGCATACAAAAATGGTAAGAAAAAGAATTATCAACATGTCACTCACTTGATAACTCCTTTGAATATAGCTGCTACAGCCGTTTTTGGTGATGATATCAGATCAGGAATGTTCTTTGATATGTCGTCCACGGCCTCCCAGATGGTATCAGCTGCCCAGGGTAATGTAACAGTGATAGCTTCACTCACAGTCTGTATTAATGGAATTAAGTATTCTTTAAATGTGCTCGAAGTTTTATCTTCTCATTGTTTACCAATGTGCAAACTGTATTGTACATACCTTGACAACTTTCACCTGTAAGGATACAATGTTTTCCGTCAAAATGACCTATAATTTTAATCGAATGTGCATACAAACAGGGGGCTATTAATGGGAATAAATTGCTAAACCTAAAATTTGTAAATGCGGGTTTTTTTTAAAATGATGGTGCAATATATATAGCATAATTATTGGCATAAGAACATGCATAACTGTTCGAATTGGATGCGCATATGATGGTATAAAAAGTGTATACATGCCCACCATTTTCACTTCAGTGACATATGTTGTATCCCACGACGTTGTATCCCAAGAGCTGATTCCTGAACATCATTTTCACTCACTTGGAACTGATGGGAATATCGAATGAATAGATGTTATCAAAAGTGCCATTTATTTAAATCGCCACAAATAAAATTCCATGCATACCTGATAAAATTCCATGACATCAGACCTGATATCATTGTAAAGATTAACCGTTCTCTGAACTGCACTCCTAAGGTTTTTGATGGAAGGTGGTAAATAATCTGGATCCAATCGCAATAATCTTTGCGTAGCTTCAACGCCTGTCTGCCGAAGATCCTGTAATACATGTCAAAATATTGCAATGTAACAATACAAGTGTCAGTTAGCAGGCCCTCCACGTATATAAAATGTGGTTTGGAATTAAATAGCCATTGATATTCATATTCAGATTATTTTTCCATAACGAATCAAAATACAGTAAAATAATTATATAGATCAATAAAATGAAAGGATGGTCATAACAGAGCAAAGTTCGAAAGAACTATGGCTTAATATATGTAAATACGAGTATAACAATACAATGGACGGTGCAAAGACAGAGACACAAAGAAGTGTAAACAAGACATGACCCGGGGACATGACAAGACAGGTGAGACAGACACACATGTTGGCACACAAGGCATATAACTAGAAGTATATAGGAACCCTGCCTCCGTACCATCAAACAAAGCAAAAATGACAGCCCCAAAACAAAAGCAACACGCGGAACGCCGCAAGAGGGGGCAACAAAATTAACAATACAGGAGAACATAACTTCTAATAAATATGATAGTGTAATGATAATTTAACAGTAAGTTTTGTTTATACAAAGATTTAAATATCAATTTTTGTTCCCTTGGCCACTTCAGCATGAGTAGTTATATGGATTTTGTTCGTGTTATATGAACATTCATGAGCTCATGAATATTAATAAGGTCAGCGGTTAATTCCGGTTTGTATATTTATAAGAAGGACGTGGCTAATTAGCATATTCATGATGTGGTCGTGGCTAATTAGCATATATGAATATTAATGAAGAAGTTTGAAATATTTGTTCGTGTTGCGAGGATGATCGTAAAATATTTTTTCGTGTTGCGGTGAAGTTAAAATTATTTTTCATATTTGGAGGGTTTTCGTCGAGTTTGTTTGAATACCCTTATTTTACGAATGTGGGTATAAAGGAGCAGGCATGTAAGCAAAACAATTTTCAACGTTTACTAATTGGCTAATATGGCTGAAGTGTTAAATGAAGTAATCTATGAAGTTTTAAATGAAGTGTTAAATGAAGTGTTAAATTAAGTAATCTATGTCTAGAATAAACATGCATTTGGCGTCAGAATAAAGATAGTTAATGAAGAAATACTCACAGCAAGTTTCTCCGGGATTGCCTCCAGTGTGTTAACAAAATCCTCAAATAAGAGAGGAAGACTTTTATCTCCTTGGAGTAAACCCTTCACTGTGTCAACTGCTCCTCGAATGTTGCCAACAATGCGGACCATGAAAAGGTCGTATATCTTGGTAATATCTGCAATTGTGCTGACTCCAAATTCCTTAAATTAAACAACAATTATTGTGAATAAAACATCCGTTATCTGTGAAGAAATTTCTCGGTTTTCTTTATTGTCTTTATTAATCCCCGATGTTATGAGACCCCCTATTACGACCTGATCCAAAGATCCAAAATAATTCCCTTGTCAAAATGATCTTTATATAAAGGTGACTCAAAGTGTTCGAATTATTTGTTAAGTTTATTTGTTTGCATTTGCAATTGAAGACCTGAGCGCAAGAAGACCGTAAGTCCACTTGGCCCCTCAACATGTATACACTAAAGTTACGTATAGTTTCTTAGGGTTTTATAATGTTTAATACAAGTTCCAGGGTGAAAACATCATGAAAGGTTGTGAAAGATTTGTTTTGGCGCCTGAACATTTATAAAACATTACCTAACTATACGAAACTATACTCAACTTTAGTGTATACATGTTGAGGGGCCAAGTGGACTTACAGTCTTCTTGTGCTCAGGTCTTTAATTGCATCAAACTCTTGCAAAAGGGAACGATTTTCTAAATTTCCTGCTTTGTATGAGCATTTATTTTATACGTGCAAAATCTTCAATACGGTTTAGATTTTGAATAGTCAAACGGGCGTAAGCATCCTAGTGAGGCACCATAGTTTTGCACTGCTAAAAGTGACCTTTGGATTTTAGCTTAGCAATGATCAGGGTAATGAGCCACCGTTCGGCGGCAAAAAAGGGAATTTAGAATTCAAATATTTTTCTTTTGACCTAACAACAAAAGAACAACAAGAGGACACCCATGGTAAAACAACACAATCCAATAAGGCTGGTGTATATTGCAAACTCTGTCTCGAACTGACCTTATTGCGAATTTGGACGCCATCTGGGATTCAAGTATATACGTTTTGTGGTGGCTGCTAGTACGTGTTAAACAGTGTAGAATGGGTCAGAAGATAATACAATTGTATTTTGTACTGCATCACAATTACATATATAAGTAACATAATTACAGGATTTCCGCCCTTATATGTACATTTTCGAATAGGCAAATGAATTCAAGCCAATGATTGACTCAAACAGACGCAGATCGTATTATCCTGACCGACGCCGTAGCGCCTTAGACCGCTCGACTATCTCAATACATGGCTATATTTATGGCGCTCCCTTATTTTAAAGAGTTAAATTACCTGTAGGATATTTAAGTTGTAATCAGCATACCCTCTGAAGCAGAAGCTTACACGCATGATATCGACGTTAAGATCTATGAATCCTAGATGAACTCTGGCAAATGCTTGGTTGAAACAGTCAATCTTCATGTGACCACTAAGAGGTGCTGTTGAGTCGAGAATTAGAGACCAAAGTTTATAATAGGAATGTTAACGGGACACCCCTGCAATCACAACATTATGCCTTACTCACCACGCGATATTCAAAACAAAAAAAACAAAAAAAAAAAAATTCCCGAGCACCGAATAACCATGACGTCATTGCCACAGGCAATTTCGGCGCGGGAATTTTAAATATCGCGTGTTGAGAGCCGGCTGTTTTTATTCTTTTTATAGTCAATACGAGTTCGTTTAAATAAAAACATAATATAAACATAAACATAAACATATAAGGCATAATGTCGAGAATGTCGGCCACTATGGTCATCATCAAGAAGAGTGCTATTGAGAGTTTCACTGATCACTTAAACACCTGCCATCCATCCATAAAGTTCACCATGGAACGCGAATCCCATGGACAACTTCCCATGCTTGACGTCATGGTCAAACGCGAAGAGAACGGCTCACTGTCTTTCCAGATATACCGCAAGCCTACCCACACCAAACTTTGCCTCCCATCACCCCTTGCAGCACAAGTTGGGTGTGGTACGTACCCTCGTTGACAGAGCTTCCTCAATTGTTACCAAGGAGGAAGACTTTGACCATGAACTTAACAGCATTCATAGATCTTTAGCTGCATTTGGATACGACAAATGGACATTGGACACAGCTACCAACAAAACCAATGCCAAACGGCATGTTCGTAATAGTGACTCGGGACAACAAGTCAAAGGCTTACCATCCCATATCTGGTCGGTGTTTCAGAGAGTTTGAGGTGGATATTGAAATCCCATGGCATTGTAACACATGTCAAGCCCCAGAATACAATACGGTCTCTTTTGGTGGCTCCCAAAGACAAGACTGACAAGCTGGACAAATCGGGGGCCATCTATGGCCTCAAATGTTTAGACTATTCTGCATCATATGTAGGGAAAAGTCCCAGGCCATTAAGAACACGTACACGCGAACACGAACGCACCCCAGTATTGACTGGGATGGCGTACGCGTTCTCGACCGTGAAGAAGATTGGTTCAGGAGAGGGGTCAGAGAAGCGATCCAAATAAGGAGAACTGGCAGCGACCTCAACAGAGACCGGGGGCGCCATTATCTTCCAGTTGTTTACAACAAGATTTTGTCACTTGACCAAAACCAATCAATATCTGGTAGTCAAGAGGCAAGTCAAGTGGAATAATCTCTTCAGTGGCTAAAGAAGACCTGTAGATGCAGGTCGCAAGCTACCGCAAGCTCTACAAATAGTAAGTCTTGTGACTGTTGTTTTAAATATACTACCTGTACTTCGGATATTATTGTTATATACTGTGTTTCTTATGAGCAAATTGAATTTATGTCTCATGCATCTCTACAATTCTTCCACTTCGTCATTGATAGCTAATGATAAGAAAATAATAATAATTATTGATACTTTCTGAATTTACGAGTCTCTGATAATCTAACCCAGTATAGGTAAATTGTTGAGACATGTGCAATGTTGACATTCCTAGTAATATTCAGGGGTTTTCAACCAAATTCGGTTAATAACAGACTTACCGTGCTTACTGAACGTTGGACACCTACCTATTTGAAGGTCTAGCATATTTCTCACTGTAAGTCCAAAGGTTGCACCACACTTCGATCCTCCAACCTTTTTCTGCCAGTCGTACGACGGACTTTTCAATACAAAGTGAAAGCCATCAAAGAAACCGCGCTTCGACCGATGATGTTGTTGCAACGACGTAGACACCGAGCTATTTATGAAAAATCGCAACGCATTGTTATATAGTTAAACAAAGTGAATAAAATACAAAGCATCCTTAATTTCCAGTTATCGCTTTTGAGATGTCTCTGAAAAACCTTGTTTTTTGACCGATATACCTGATATACCGATAAATAGCACATGTGACTTACCAGCCAAATACGCAATTAATCTTTAGAACCGGGATTTTTGATTTTATTGCCGATAAAACTCAGGTTTATAAAAGAAAGGGAATTTCAATCGAAAACTTGGTTTCACAGTCGAGAAACCCGGTTTGTGGTCTATAAACCTGGTTTATTGCCCACTTTGCTTGCCAATAGATGCCTTACCCATTTTCGGAAGTGCTAAATTGTTGTCTTTTTCCATGAGGATGAGCTCTATAAAATAAACTTGCTTCATACCGTACATTGCTGTCCTCATCTTCTGTCGCTGCTCTGAGTAATATATGACCAGTCTAATTGAGACAAGAAAGTGATAATTCGATATGAACACTGTTACATAATAACCAAAATATAACAAAATACTCATTTGCACCTATAGACTATAGTTAATGATCATTGACATAGAAGGGGCACATGTTGAAGGTTGACAAATCACAAAACGCGGTTTCAAAAAGACACATCAATTTGAGCAAAAACATACTGCGCATAATTTATGAGAATTATGTAACGATTGAATGACATTAATTATGGAATATTTCTTCACGAAGTGCCAAGACTAGTCTGGGAGATGGTGTAAAATAATAATTGTTTGATTGAAAATGCGCTTTCCATTAGTTTACATTATGGTGCTCATAATGTAGTGAATTTGCCTAAAATGACGGATTTAAGGAGACTGAATTTGAGCTTTGTGTGGATGCAATTTCGGACTTAATGCTACACTGTTGTGTTTTTATCAAATTACCGTATTAGGGTTTTAGGTGATATTTCCTCAACTTCGTCAGCAATTGGCATTCGTCATAGCTGAAATGCAGTTGCAATGTACCAATTTTTTGAAAAAGAGAGGAGCTTAAAATATGGCTCTTAAAAGTGGCACGTACAAGTTTGAATGCCCCCCCCCGTGGTCAAATGTTAAAACAACTGCGCGGATTCCTGGTTATCCAGTGAACGCTGTTTCTTTGTGTACAAAAACATTTAGCCCCAGTGGGCCATGTAAACCTTCTGAGTACGTACCACTTTTTAGAGCCATTTTTCAACAGCTTTTCACACTTTCAAAACTGATACATTACAGTTCTGACCAACACTTATTGGTTTTTAGGTTCAGTAAATATCACTTCAAACCTCAATAAATTTGATAATATCAGAACAATGAAGCCCAAATTAAGAAATTCTAACCCAAAATACAGTAGACGTATTAAAAAGGAGTACAGAAAGAATGATTTACTCGGTCTTCGTGGTAGTCTCGTAATGAATGTAAACCAGCTCGTTTTAACACCGAAGGTGTACTGCTGGTATTAGTCCAACTGTGGATATGATCAAATGATCTTTCTAGAGCTGCATTTCCAAGAGCTTCAATATATGCCACTGTGTTCATGTAGTACTTGTCTTTCATGGGTTCAGGAAGATGTTGTGTTTCTTGTCGGAATTTCCATGGATCTGTCAATAAGAAATAAGCGATGTGTATGTGGCCGTAAGCAATTGATTTTAAAAAACTTAAATGAAAATGGAAACTTGGGAAAATTAGCATAATATGGAAACTTGGGAAAATTAGCATAATATTATGGAGTTTGGAACTTTTTTGTAAGAGTCAAATTAATATCCTTATCCTCGAAGGTTGATTCTGGCATTTTTTGTCAGGGGGCATGGCAAGTCTGTGTGGGCGGGGCCCAGAGCCACAACAAGTAGAGGCGCGACAAAGAAGTCCACTTTTCAAAGTAAAAATATCAAGAAAGGTCCAAATTAAAAAGAAAAATTAACAATGGGACCACTTTTCATTCTAAACTGTTTAAGGGCTCAGATAGCAACGTTTGCACAGTGGGACATGAGAGTACATCAGACACACCAAATTGCATTCTGATTACGAGGAATATCCTTCTGATATTAAATAATCCATATAATACAAATTTTATTATAAATTATTACAAAATGATGTTTTGGAAATTTAACAGTCCTCAAAATAAATTTAATGATATGTATTAAAAGTGAATGTAGCTGGGATGAAAACGAGTTCGTTATATGCAAATTTTGACCCTTTGTATCTTTGTATTGAAGACTTCAATTTTTACATTTTTTGAATGACCCATGTCATTTACCCCAAGTCATTTGGACGCTTATTTTGCGTTTTACTGCAATGGGAAACAACCTGTTAGGAAGGGTTGGTACAAGCAACACCAACCCCTCTTGGAAGGACGAGGTAAAGAATAGTAAAAGAGGCCCGAACATGGGGGGGAGGAGGTTGATGATGAGGGAGGGGGTGTCCCATCCTAGGATCTTACCATGAATTCCAAGTTTATCTTCTATCTTTGCAACGATGCGCTCTGCTTCTGTAGAGTGTCCTGTTTTCCAAAGATCTCCTGCTAGGGCACCATAAACTAGCACAGCAGTGCGTATTATGTCGCTGTTCTTGCTTATTACTGAAATAAATAATATGATAACTTATATACAATAGGGAGAAAGAACCAAGCATATAATAAGCCATTGCAAAACCTGGGCCTATATAATCAGATGAGAAATATATGTCAAGTTCACTTTATAGACAACTATATAACTTCCTTTAAGGGGGTAATACACCCCTGCCCAATTTTGTGCCAATTTTTGCATTTTTCTCCAAAATTATAGCGCATTGGTGACAAGTAAGATATGTATATTATATGGGCAAGAACTGCAACTACTTCACTGGAAATTTTTATTTCAGCACAAACAACAGTTGTGGAGTTACAGTCAAAAATGAGGGACGATCAATATTATGATCAATAAATCAATAACTACTTGCCTTGAGAGTGCAGTAGTTGTAGTCTTTGCCCCCTATACTACACATATCTTACCTGTCACCAATGCGCTATAATTTTCGAGAAAAATGCAAAAATAGGCACAAAATTTGCCAGGGGTGAGTTAATATCAAATTATTGCTTTTAATATGACGTAGGCCTATAGAAATACTGCTTTCTTTTTGTAAGAAGTGTAGCAGTTTAGAGCTAAATTCTTGGTGTAATGGTTTAAAGTAAAGAATATAAAACCGATAACTTAGCTATAACGTTGCTATAATAATCACAATTTGCCAAATGCGCTAAATAATTTTACCGAATATGTGACCGTCCACGGCGAATGAGCCGTAAATTTCTCCCCGGTCAATTTTGTTTTATTTCGTGTTTAAAAATAAACATCATAAACTTAAAAATGGTATATCATTTGACTTCAAACGATATCCAGAAGCGGAGTTATGGTTAGTTAAACTTTGCTCCTTCAACAAAATTATAGCTTTTTTCGTTTCTATGTGTGTCTCTTTTTCCACATTGCTGGCAATAAATATCAAACAGTCATAATTGGCGGTCATTTCAAATCATCCCCAAGTCAACGAGGTTTAAGAAGGTTCGCTCATTGTTAATTGTTGGTTATGCATACCTATACAAATAACCCACCACTTGAAAAGGATTTAGCAAAAGCAAACAAAGACCAAAGCTATTAAAAGTTCTATAGCCATCTAAGGTAGAAGCTTATTATCCACTTCAATAATAGGATTATTGATTGGTGTTACATGTTGTGACTATCAAAATAAGACAGATGTCGCGCCAGCTTAAGTGACTGATGAATACGACCTTCGTACACATTTTACACCATAACTCAGAATACAATTTAGGGAATTTACGGCTCGTTTGTCGGGTCACATATATCCATATTACCTTCATAATTTTCTGGGTGAAACGCCATATCTTCAATCACCTCGACCAGGTACTAAAATAAATATGAAATATAGAGATTCCATGTCGGCTAATTAAAATATTACTTGTGATGCTGAAAAACGACCTGTATCTTAAGTTCTATATCATTTCTAATACAATGCTGTGATTCCTTTTGTCAGTGGAGCACTTAGGTAAAAAAGGTAACATCAAAGCAAAATGAAATTGAACCAATTTTGTTTTCCCGATAATGCTATTTTAGTCTTGCTTTTTGCATTTCATATCTAGCCTTACCCAACGCTTTATGCAAACCCAGCTCAATCTTTAGTGATAATGTTTGTTGTTTTAATTTGTTGCTTCATTTTATATCATTTTATTTATGGTTATAAAATTGGATGGGATGTTGTTTTAAATCAATTTGGTGGTCCATCATGGAACCATTAATTACAAAAATTAGCAACATACTCATCATTATGGACAAAATTCCATTAAAAATATTATGGCTTTAAAGGGCATTGCTTTTAAACGGAACCTAACATACATTCATACTGCAGTTACTGTCCGTTTTCCTATACACAATACACAGTGCTCTCACCATTGACGCGTGAACTCTACAAATGATGTACGTTGGAAGAATGGGCACATGCCTAGTTAACATCACTGTGTGAAAAATAACCAGCCAATATTTTAGCTATTCTCCAAACTTCTAGCAAATATATTTCTCTAACATGACCTAAAATTACAGCTAGGTTAGATGTTCAGAAATAGTCGCACTTTTGTAAAATATGAGTGAGGGCAAGGCATAGCTCGCCAACTCCCCGTGTTAATTGAATGGAGATTTGACCGAAAATATTAGTATCGGACCGCTCACTTCTGAAGGATGCCACTAAAAAAGGGTATAAGCTACATTTTAACTATTCTAAATAGGTTCTAGAAAATATAGTTTTGTAACATGTCCCTAATTTTTAGCCAATTTAGATGTTTGGAAAGGGTCGCACTTTTGTGTTTTAGGAAGGATATGTAAACGACAGATAACACCAAAAATATGAAGAAATTATTTCCAAACCGTGTTAAGTCAAGAATCATTATGTTGCTCATTTTGAAGAATGCTGGTTAACAAAAAGCAGGTCTTTGTCTCATTTCGTGAACAAAAGTACACATACCATTGTTTCCTTTCGTTTCCTTTATAATCGGTTACCCAACTGAAGCTATAATACCAGCTTTATTGTGATGTCGCACATTGAAAACAGACACTTGTGCACAACCAGAGAAGATCTGATTTAATCAGTTGAGCTGCTTCAATGAGTGTTATCTTGGTTTAATAGCTTTTAATGGGGTTTAAGTCCTGCAAAGGTCGAAATGAATTCTACTGTAGACATGACTGCATCATGTAAAGTTTGGAGTGACGAAGAACAACTTTTGTGACTAATTTTGCATTGGTTCATTGGGCTATTCCAGAAATTAACGGCACCTACCCTAAAGAAGACATGGGATTCCCAATAAGTTTGCGTTTTCCCATGTCTTCTTTAGGGTAAAAAGCCGTCCTCAGCAATTGCGAGCACCAACATGCGAGGGGGGTATACATATATATCGATTATCGATAATCGATAATCAATAATCAATTATCGATTATCAATTCCCCCTCACCCCCCCAGAAGGAGATCATCCTTAGCGATTCCTAGTTTTGTCGGTTGCCTATACATTTTTCAACAATGAATATGGATAAACTAACGATTGATTAAGGATAATTAATCATCGATAATCGATAGTCAATAATCAATTATCGACTATCGATTCCGCCTCACCCCCCCACTACCCAGAAGCAAATCATCCTTAGCGATTCCTTGATCGTCATTTGCGTGTTTGGGTTTAACTGAACGTTTATAACTGATTGATCATTGATTATCGGTTATCGACTATCTGTAATTATATATTCTCCCCCACCGCACCAACTCTAGCACTACTTTACAATGGTATCTACTAGCGTGGTGGGAAAAGCTTCTGATTATGAAGTTGGGGGCCGGCAGACCGTGGGCTATTCCAGAAATTAACGGCACCTACCTAAAGAAGACATGGGATTCCCAATAAGTTTGCGTTTTCCCATGTCTTCTTTAGGGGTAAAAAGCCGTCCTCAGCAATTGCGAGCACCAACATGCGAGGGGGTATACACCCCCCAAACCCCACACACACACATTTGAACATGAGAGTCCGTGATCATTATTTTTAGAATCCAATTAATTCATAGCTGATTGATCATTGATTATCGGTTATCGACTATCGATTAACACCATCTCAAACGCTGCTTACCAGCGTGCTAAGGTAAGACTGTGATGAAATCCGTAGGCATGATATTCTATGCACTACTGCTGGCTATGATCTGACCTCATTGTTTACGAGGTCAGATCTTAAAAAGATTAAGATTTTCCCATGGGGTCAGTCCATGTCGAAACAGATTGAGTGTACACCCATCCTCTTGGATTTTGTTCTCCTTTGGCTCAGGGGTACCTTTCATGGATCCCTAGGTGAGGTCACAAGAAAAATTCAAATTCCATTTCGTTTGCGAATGGCGGGCAATCAAAGTTTGGCGACCTCGACCAAAATTGTGAATTTAAGGGGTCCAAATGACAAAGTGCTCTCTTTGAGGGGCACTTTCTTCTTAATTGAATCAGTTGTGATCCTCTTTTTGAATGTGGTCACTCACTGGCTGTGTCTGAAATACCTAATGCAAAAAAAGATAGATTTCGGAATTTCGTTGGGATTTCAGAGGGGGTCAAAATCAGCACTTCGTACTGTTCAATCAAATTATCTTGATTTTGAAGGACCCATGATAATGTCACAGTGCACTTATAGGTCCTAATTATGTTCAGAATGGATTAACCATATGCCAATGTCTATGAGCAATTAAAAAAAGAGAAATTTCTAGACCCCTACAGAATTTTAGGCCACCCCTAAAGTGGTTCAGCCACAAATGGCACTTAAAGTCGGCAAATTTTGACCCCTAATAACTTTAGGTGTACACCAGATATGAATTTCTAGTCTTTTGCATCTGAAAGAATGTAGTTTAATGTTACTAGGAACATAAGATTTGTTTTGTATTTTTGTGTTTTAGTATTAAGTTGACGCTTTCAAAAATAGTCATTTTGCCTAACATACCATGCATACAGGATACGGTACAAAATGCCAATTTTAGTATGATATTTTTTTATATTTTTGATCACTTTATAGCCATTTGTATTATTTATCCTGATATTTCAAGTTGCTCTTGAGTCAAGTAATAAGAACAAACTACTTTCTAATCCTCTGTATGGATTTTTAAGGGGGTCAAAAATGCACTTCCTGGCAACAATGCACATGCAAAGTACAGGTTATGGGGGTCAAATTTTCAGAATGCTCCCAATTATGTCAAGTAATATATCAAATTACTCGTATGGTCATGAGGATTCCAACAATGTATAGTTTGTTATGTGTCAGACCTTTCAGGAGGGCGCTATGACGAAAAATGTTCATAGGTCAACGACACAAAAACACAAAAAATACAAAACAAATCTTATGTTCCTAGTATTAAACATTAGACTACATTCTTTCAGATGCAAAAGACTAGAAATTCATATCTGGTGTACACCTAAAGTTATTAGGTGTCAAAATTTGCCGATTTTAAGCGCCATTTGTGGCTGAACCACTTTAGGGGGGCCTAAAATTCTGTAGGGGTCTAGAAATGTCTCTTTTTTGAATTGCTCATAGACATTGGCACATGGTTAATCCATTCTGAACATAATTAGGACCTATAAGTGCACTGTGGCATTATCATGGGTCCTTCAAAATCAAAGATAATTTGATTGAACAGTATGAAGTGCTGATTTTGAACCCTCTGAAATCCCAACGAAATTCCGAAATCAATCTTTTTTGGCATTAGGCATTTCAGACACAGCCAGTGAGTGACCACATTCAAAAAGAGGGTCACAACTGATTTAATTAAGAAGAAAATGCCTCTCAAAGAGAGCACTTTGTCATTTGGACACCTTAAATTCCCAATTTTGGTCAAGGTCGCCAAACTTAGATGGCCCGCCATTCGGAAACGAAATTGAATTTGAATTTTTTTCTTGTGACCTCACCTAGGGGTCCATGAAAGGTACCCCTGAACCAAAGGAGAACATAATCCAAGAGGGTGGGTGTACACTCAGTCTGTTTTAACATGGACTGACCCCATGTCTTCTTTAGGGGGTGAGCCAAAAATATCTGGATGCGCCCATTGTATATGTTAAGAAATGAGGTAGCGGTACTTCTTTTCTTATCATAAATAACGTACCGCTTGTCTTGAGTCACTGAAATTCCAGTGTAGTAACTGGATTCCTTGCCCCTATAATATATAGAACTTTTGTTACCGGTGTTTTATTATTTTTTGAGAAAAATGCAAAATATTGACATGAATTCATAATAAGGAAATTTAAACAAATAACAGTCGCCCACCCCTCGATAAAAATCTATAAATGTGCCTTTAAACAGCATATTAGTATGGCATCGTTCTAGTGGGAATCCAAGACAAATTGTTGTTGAAATAGATGGTTGGCCAGCTATTGTGATCACATGCTACGGCCATTGTACACCCACCCATTCACTATTTCTATATTATTATAGCGGGGTTCAATCTTGGCACAAGAATTCACATAAAAAAGAAAAGAAAATGGGAAAAGAAGGGGAATCCCGAAAAAATTTCCACGTGTAATGGTTGGTTGAGTTTATGCTAAGGCATTCAATGGAAGTATTATAGCAGTCATTGAGATATAAATGCCATTCCGTGCATGGCCTTTTCACGTTAAGGTGGTACTACACCCCTTGATAAATTAATGACTATTTTTGCAGTTTTCTAAAAAAATAATAACACACTGGTAACAAAAGTTATGTATATTATAGGGGCAAGGAATCCAGTTACTACACTGAAATTTTAGTGACTCAAGACAAGCGGTCCGGTTTATATGATAGGAAATGAGGTACATGTAGCGGTACCGCTTGTCTTGGGTCACTGAAATTCCTGTGTAGTAATTGGATTCCTTGCCCCTATAATATACATAACTTTTGTTACCAGTGTGTTATTAGTTTTTGAGAAAAATGCAAAAATAGACACAAATTTATCTAGGGGTGTAGTACCCCCTTACGGCATTCAATGCCATTCCGTGCATGACCTGTTCACGTTAATAAGGTATGATTCGCATTTAGCAATAACTTTCACCTATTTTTGGTTACATTTCAAAATGCTCAATGAGCCGGTTTCTGTTCAGGACGTATCCAACTTTCAAAAAATGCAAAAATATTGCAGTTCTCACTTAAACTTGTTTATTACAGGCAGCCTTTAATAATGATAATAGTGCAATATCACCGAATATTTGTAAGATTTTAAAAATTAAACAAACAAACAAACAAACAAACAAACCTGTGATGGTGGCATCCTTTTGCCAACTGCATGTACAAGCACACTGTCTATAAGGTTTACATTTGTATTTGATGACTTTAACACCAAATCGACCAAAAGATTTTGTGCTGTGGTGCTTTTAATTGAGCCAAGTGCATCAACCATGTACTGCCGGTTTAGGATAGTTGATCGTTTCTTTATAAATCTGATGGTCAAATAAAATAAGAATCATTATGGGGACCTAGATTGTGTTTCTACCAGAAATCACAATATGTGTTATGCCAACCTAAAATGGCATTTTACAGTATATAACAAAGCAATCATAAAACTTGTGAGTAAATCATATCATTAATCGGTAATTAAAAAAATATATATAAAAGAAAGACTATTATTCAGGCAAGACTGGTACCAAGAAATATACGTCGCCCTTATTGCTGCAAGGGTGGTCAATTTGAATCAAATGGGAGCTATTTATGATTTTGTTTTTGTGCAACATTTATAAAGTTGCGGCTTACCTATCTTGCACATCAATATACATCCTGGCTACTTCTTCAAGAGTTTGGTTTGGGAGACTATAAAGCAATTGTGTAAGCTCTCTAAAACAAAATGTCAGCTGATTTGATCCTATATGAAGATATTGGAAAATAATTATTTGTATCAGTTGAGGTGGGGGTGAAACGTAAAAATACCGGTTGGCGTGTACATTCACACCACATACCACACATTCCATTTTCCTCTCTTACAATGTAATTCATCAGGCGGCAAAAAGTAACAGAATAGCCCCCCCCCCCTCTCCTCCAGCAGGGGTAAAATGTTTGAAAGTAAATACATCTGTTGGTGTGGTCATTTATACAACACATTTCATTTTCCACTCTTACAATGTAATTTACCAGGCGGTAGAAAGTAGCAGAATAACTCCTCTCTCCTCCAGGAGAGGAAAACGACCTTCAACTTAAAAGCATTAGAGGGTTCCGAAACATATCATGTATTTTATATATACACGGCAAATTTTGGATGTTAAATTTTGAAAGGTATCAAAAGCTGTGATATCCAGTTCTATACAAAGTTAAAGATAGTTTCAGTAGTTACTAGCAACTAAATTAGTCGCCTGTTTTAATATATCCTATTTAACTCACTAAACCATGGCAAAAGCCGTCAAGAATGTAATGTTTTCTAGAACAATTGCTTTAGTACAAGTAATTCTGTTATTTATCTATGTCTTCTTGATCGAGATCAAGTCACGGAAAAGCTCCGTTAAGCTAAATATTCCTCTGCTGCACGAACATGACGAATGAGATTTTCCTGTTGGCTTTGTTCCTACGCTTAAAATCACATACCTGTCCCGGTGAAATTACGTAAGCACGTGAGGTTTCCACGTAAATGCGTCAAAACCTTGTCAATCTCTCCTTCATCCATTGGAGGTTTACCTAAGTTCTGTTCATAAAAAGAATCTTCAATCTTAATTACGTTTTTAGGTATTCTATCGTTGTATTGTATCGCCAGGCCGTTGCCTTACATTGGTTACGCTTATAAGCACTATATGAGATGCTATAAAAGCCGCTGGCAAAGCCGCTCGCAAGCAGTGCCAAAGGCACCTTCTGCAGGGTTTTCTTTAACGCACAAAACACGCGTATTTACGCGTTCAGGCACTTTTCTGACTCCTTCAAATCCATAGTCCCAAAGTCCAATGCGTACAAAATCTTGAAAACGTACGCGTTCAGATATTGCAAGATTTGAATAGAGAACCACCCGATATTGTGCATTTTATTCTCGGATTTTGGCATTTAGGACCTACTCCCGATATGTAGGGCCCATCACATTTTGTCAGCAATGATCGATCCATGTATGTTTTAGTGATTGCGAGTCTCTTAAAATTGTATAGTGTCAGTTTGAAATCTTGCAAATTGGGTTCGGGTCCTTTTTTTCTGTTTAAATGATGCACCAAATGTGTCTTCAATTGGACTTCAATTTTGCAAAATTTTCCCTCTCAGGGGGGACCAGAGGATGATTTAACATGTTTAAGGAAGCCCCATCATGCACTGCAAACGTGTTATCACTAGAGTTTCAACTGCCACTTTACTTTTCAAATCCCATTGAATTCGGTGCAAAAGATGTTGTTTAAGAATTGTGCGTGTGTCGTTATTACTTGGTCGATTTCAGATCTAAAGTGATGTATGCATAAGGATAATTCACACCTTCTGTAGGTAACACAAAATGTGATATCGACTGGCATTTTGAATGCGTTTTTATTGTAAATATATCGGTCCAAAATCAAATTTAACCATGCCCGTCAATGCAATGTGCAATGTTCACTCACACAGCTGTGCTAACCGCAAGTCAACACAGTGGCGTGGTGGGAAGTGCTTAAATCATCCTGGGGGGCATCCCCCTCAGACACCCCATGCGTAGTGGATAAACAAGTGACCATTTTCGCTTCTGCTTTCGACATTTGGCAATTTTGGCCCTATGTTTAACACAATTTATAGGTCTAATGGGGACAACGTGACAACGAAAGGCTTTATGGACCGTCATTACACAATTGTCGGCTTTTCAACTGTTCAAACTTAAATTTTACACATTAATAGGGCCAAAATGGTCCACCAAATCGTTTCAATTAGGTCTTCATTTTGCAAAATTTTCCAAGTTCTAAGGGGGAACATCACCCTGCGTAGTCAATAAACAAATGGCCACTTTCACTTCTGCTTTCGACATTTGCCAGTTTATGTTTAACACAATTTATAGGCCTACCATAATAGGGAAACGTTGCCGTCCACGAAAGACTCCATGGACTGCTAATTTCACAAATGTTCGGCTTAAATTTTACACATTAATAGTGCCAAAATGATCCACCAAATTGCTTCAATTAGGTCTTCATTTTGCAAAAGTTTCTTACTTCTCAGGAGGCATTTTTAAACAATATTTTTTTCTTCTAAAATTGCCCCCACCATCTTATGACTGCTCTAGATCCACCACTGCTTCAAACAGTGGCGTAGATTTCTTTTTTTGATTCGGGGGGGTGAAAAAATGTCTTGAAGTATAGTGAATCCCCCGTATGGCTCCAAAAACAAACACATATTGTTAAAAATGTCTTCAAAAATAATATTATAAAAATACCCCTTGGGCAATGTTTTTGACTCCTTCAGAGGAAAAATTCACAATTGAAAGGGTCAACAATAATTTGAAAATACCCCTTCAGCAAAATGCTTAAAGAAAACCCTGCTCCTCAGCCACAAGTTTGATTCCGCTCGCGCTCTACACCAACCCTCTGTCAATTGTAACATACTGGAGGGGTGTATAGCCATGCGTAGCTATGTATAGGCATGTATAGCAATGTATGGTCATAGTTATAGTATAGTTATGTATTGTAAAACATTTTGTACATATATTAGTGTGCATAGCTTGTGTATATGTATGTAATTGCTCCTAATGAAATACATATTGCCTTTTTGATTATTTATAGAAATATATGAATATATATAAATATTAATATTAGAGTTATATCGAAAAGTTACCGCAGATTTCAAGAACAAATAGAGAGCTCCCTTCTCTTGAAATCCCAACAAGCATTAAGGGTTTGTGCCCTTATTTGCTGGTGGGATTTTCACGAAAGAGCACTTTTAGTTTGTGCTTAAAATAATACCAGTTACTAATATGTCAAGGCAGCCCATATGCGCTATTACGCGAATCTTTGCGGTATTTGAATAACAACTTATGTATATATTTTCCATTTACCTCTTTGACATGTAAAGTAGTTTCCACTATATTTTCTCGGACTGGTTTTTTAATTTGAAATCTGAGTGGTATTTGCTTTATTAACGTCATTTCTCCTTCAGAAACTGTTGATATTGCAGGCATATCTTTAAAAGAAAAATTTTATTATTTGTGTTGTGTCACCTAACAATACGATTTAAAAGAGTGTTCCTAAATACTTTGATAGGGGTAGAAAAATATGGGGAGCTCAAAAAACATTTGACATCCCAAAAGGGACTATTTTTGGGACAGCAACGGGTGTAGCTACGGGAAATGCCGGGGCACATGCCCTGGGCGCCGTGCTAGAGGAGCTGCCGAATCGACCGATTTTTGTATGGCCATACATAAATCTATCGACTCAGTGCCCCTCTCTAAGCATGCTAAGTGGTGAAATTCAAAAGTTAATGTAATGGGAAAATGTTGCTAACATTGTGGGCATTTTTTTTTTATCAATACATCAAGGGAATAAAGTACTTCTCTTTAAAAGAATGAACCTAATTTATTCACAATTTGTTTACGTCCCCATGATGTGTTTTCATTATTTATGATAATGTAGCTTGTGAAGTAAATAAATAAATAAATAAATAAATAAATAAATAAATAAATAAATAAATAAATAAATAAATAAATAAATAAATAAACAAAAGTTTGAATTAAATATAAAAGTTAGGGAAGAAAAAAAGAAAGAGAAACATACCGAAATCATCCGTCATTGTTGAGTCTTTCACACCTAACCCTTTGTAAGGATCGAAACTGGAAAAAGAATAATCAATGAATCAATGAATCAATGAATCAATGAATGAATGAATGAATGAATGAATCAATCAATCAATCAATCAATCAACGTATCTATCTATGCTATATCTTGAGTATCACACTATCTATCTACCGTACCCATACGTCTAGCCCTCTTCTTTATTTAAAGTCTGATCAATTATGTATCAAGTAATGGTGACGGTGGCCACATTTTCTAGATAATTTAGACAATTCTAACATGTCTAAGGTAATCTTGGTCTTGGCCCCAAGAATTGCTCTCCATACACAAATGAACAAATACAATGGTATGCCATGCAAATGAGACTTGTACCTCTGTGAGTCCGTGTATACATGCATGATACATGCTTCACTCGCACATGTAAGATTAGTGTCTTTGAAAAGAGCGGTACCGTATTCAACCTATGATTGCACACATAAACCCCCGTGGTCTGTTTCTCACATACATAAATATTTAATCACATACATCCCCCACACCCCCTTCCTATACATAACATAACATAAAATACATAAAACAATCACTGCCTATGTGGCCTACTTCAAAATATAAAATCAACATCAATAGGCATTTTAGTAAAAGGAAAGACACACTCTTTGTTTTGTTTTTTCCTCTTTGTAGTCCTAATTAGACTGTATTTGATCTTACCTTCTTGACGTCAGACTAGTGTATAAACAATATGTTAATATATTATACTAAACCAGTCAAATGTTTCTCTTATTTTTTTTTTTTTTTTCGTCATACCTACCCTGGAGGTACACTTCCAAATGCATGAACATGCTCTTTTATCTTGACACTTGTCGGCACTTTTAATGTTTTGTGGTAAAACACCTCCTGCAAAAAAAAAAAAAAAAAAAAAAAAAAAAAAAAAAAAAAAAAGAATCTTAATAATTACTTTCCAAAGGGAGAGGTCTCTACAGGGATAAATGTGCATGATAACAAAATACAAAATTGAATCACAAAACCTGATTTGCGCGAAAACAAAAGGGTCACTTACGCAGGGGTCAAATATCAAAGTAATAAAACCAATATAGTGCACTTCTTTTATTATAAGGATTCAGAAAATCTTTGATGTGTAGTTCATGCATCTGACGTTTTATTACATGGTAACAGGGCAACAAATATCAAGCCCATTGAAACTCAAAATGTGATGTTCACCAAGATATGAGAAACTATTCTTACTTTGATTTCTATTGGACAAAGGAACTATATGCGGCCATTACTGATAAAAATCGGAGCATTTTGATTTTTTGACCCCCTCATGGAGCCCAAAATTTAATTTTACATTTGACTCCTACCATAATACATTGATATTGTTTAAACCATATTTGATCAAATTTGATTTATACCCCCTAAAGCGAAGCGAAATTTCCTGGCCTATTGGGTTATAAAGATAGTAGGCCTAGTATGTTCAAGCCTTCGATGCAGATACAGTGAACGTTCTATCTCCAGCCTGAACTATTGTGATGGGATGGTCAAGACGGAGATAGTCATCAGCAGTTCTTAAATTATTTTCTATTAAGAACAAACAAATTTGGAGAAGATAGTAACCATTGGGACACGCAATAATCTTTAGCCTTGCAAGGGTTAGCAATGAAGGGATTTTGTATTGCTCTATAATCGTGATCGCTACACAAGCAGTCGAGCATCGATCTCGGCCACTCATGCCAGCCGTTATTGCGACTTGAGTAGCCTATTCTGGACTCACTTCTCACTTATATAATTATTTAGCGTTTCCAGTTACCTTTTCATGTGCATCATCTGCATATTCTAGTAAACTAGTTGCCCGTCGTTTTTTAAACTTGATACCATCTGATTGGTCATGTGCTTCATAGTATGATACGTGATCACCCTCTTGTCCAGTTTCATTTGTTACGTAATTCCATTCATTTGACCAGTGCCAAATGCCAGACTACAAAGACAATAAGTTAAAATCACAAATTATGTATAGTAACACCAATTGAACATTCAAAACAACGAATCATCCTCATTCTTAATTTTAAAATCTTAATGGTTCATGAAAGCGTTATGATCAGATTATAACAGATTTTTTACAGCGCACACATACCTTTTCCTGTTTTTGAAGTTTGCAGAAAGTACGCTAACGATGCCCTTCTTGACCATGACGACCTCAGGATCTTCTCCTGATATATGGTATACGTTCAGCACCTGGCCACAACCCGCCATTTGAAATGAGAACCTTAAAGATGCAAAAGAGATACATTGGCGTTATACAAGACAAGACACCCTCTCCCAGCCAACCCCACTCCGCCACACCCAATACGATATATACACCATTATGCAAGACCACACGAAGTAAAACTAAAGAAGCTTCCAATACTTACAAATACGTGTGAACATTTCTAGGCTTTCGGAATATTTACCATGATTAAAGAAAATTCGCCCATATGGGATGGTTGCAAGTAAAGTAGTAGTAAAGTCCAAATATGTAATTATTAAAATTTAACATTTTGAACCCTCATATCTTTCACAAGGAGGGGAAATCAAAATACATATTTGAAAGAGTAAAATCATGCAATTATTTTGATAACAAAGATATTACGTTTTCCTTCAATATTACAACATACAACACCAATCAAAAGTACACCTCAAATGCAACATATCAATACTAGTAAGAAAAAATGTGTGTTTCTCATTGAGAATTGTGAAATTGAATTTTAAACTTCTCTCTTCACCTTCTTTAATTGTGAAATTTCGCTGAAAATCATTATCTTATTCTGTTTTGATATAAATGATGATGATAGATTGAAATAACTTCTTAGTAGAATGTCCAATCTAACAAGGAACTAAGGCAAATAGCGCTTTCACCCGGTACCCCTGGTCGCGGTCATACTCATGAGTTTTTCTTAGCGCGTCCATGTCAGCTGAAACGGCAAATTCATTTTTATTCCCCCATTTTTTAGTTTTGCCATAATCATAAAATTCTGAGACAAATTCGGAAAAAAGTTACTTGATTCGATACTCGCATTGTTTAGGTATAAAACAATTGATATTTGTGACCGTCCACCACGAAATGCTCGTAAAGTCGTGTTTAGAAAATATATATCATAAGCTTTAAAATGATATATCATTTGACTTCCGAAGATATCCAAAAGCGGAATTATGGTTTGTTGAACTTTGCTCCTTCAGCAAAAGGTACCCTTTTTCGGTGCTACATATATCTATTTTTCCACATTGCTATTAAGAAATATCAAACATTCATAATTGGTGGTCACTTCAAATCATCCCCAAGCAAACAAGGATCAGTAATGTCCTCTCGTTGATCATTGTTGGTTATTCACCACTTGAGCATGATTTACCCAAAGCATACAAAGACCAGAGCTATTTACGAATTCTATAGGTAGAAGCTTATTACCCTCTTCAACAATAGGATTAATGATTGGTTTAAAAGGTGTTTGACTGGATCAAAATGAGAAACATTTTTTGGCGCTCAGTGGTTATTAGATCTACCAAATGTTGTCACAATCCGACAATCAATACTCACTGCACGTAATTTGTGGCCGTACACTACGAATGAGCCGTAAAGTCGGCAAATTGTATTCTGAGTTACAATGTAAAATGTGCGTGAAGGTCATATTCATAGCTACCTCAATTTGTTGCGACAAGTATCTCATTTACACCGTTTAAACCAATCTATAATCCTATTGCTGAAGAGGATAATAAGCTTCTATACCTATTTCTATAGAATCTTTAAATAGCTCTAGTCTTTGTTTGCTTTGTAATATGTTATCAAAGTGTGCTGAGGCTTGTGGATCAACGTCTAGGCGTTGTGGATCAACGTCTAGGCTTGTGGATCAACGTCTAGGCGTTGTGCCTGTGCGTAGCGCACTATAAATCACTGCGCTTTTTTTCTTTTTTGTTTTTTTAATCAAAAACAATATTTTGAAAGTATTTGACGACGGAAAAAAAATAACCACAGAAACGTTTACAATACAATCACAAAGATGATATGCAATTTTGCTGCACAGCAGTCTCATGTTGTTCCGCCTTTGCATTCAAATGTATAGAAAGACCACTCGCTATGTAGAAGGTCATTTCGAGACTTACTGTCTATAAGCTGTTATGGCAGCGCGGAGGTGGTCACGTGCGCATTTATAAAATCGCATTTATATATAACCGAAGCACACTGACAGTAGGGGTATGACCGCCGCCGTCCATTTATACTCACGATACTTACCAGTCATCAAAGTCTTTGTGGTCGGTAAGTCGAACTGAAAAGAAAAGAGATTACAAAATGTAAGGAAAAACAGAAAAAAGAGGTTTTATGAAAGAGGCTAGTCGTAATATAGCCTTCCAGGACGTTCACTTCCAGGTCACGGGGGAAAAGGTCAGCCAAGGTCAAAGGTTAACTCAGGTGAAAGGTCAACAATTGCTCATTTGCTCATTTCCCCGTTCATTTGCTCATTTCACTGCTCATTTGCTCATTTTACTGCTCATTCGCTCATTTCATTGCTCGTTTACTCATTTTTTCTTCATTTTTTAAAAAAATTTTAAATTTTTTTTTTTAAATTTTTTTTTTAAATTTATATTTTAAAATTTTTTTTTAAATTTTTTTTTAAAATTTTTTTTCAAAATTTTTTTTTTCAAAATGGTTGACCTTTCAAAATGGCGGCACTTCCGGTTGACCTTTGACCACTTCTGGTTGACCTTTTACCTCGTGACCCGGAAGTGACCTTGTTGACCTTTCACCTGAGTTAACCTTTGACCTTGGCTGACCTTTCCCCGTGACCTGGAAGTGAACGTCCTGGAAGGCTATATTACTACTGAGGCTATATTTGCAATTCAATTCGAATTTCAACATCTTCAACATAACATAATTATAATAACCAATATTATATTTCGTTTCACGTGATGTCAATATAGGAAGCTGTGTAAGTTACACGTAAATTCAGACCGGATGTGGACAAGTTGAATATATTTAACAAACAAAACGAAAATTGATTTACATATACCTGTTTGGTCACTAGTTGATACGGTTACAGAGTGGACATTCAGATAAAGCTCTTGATCTCCCGCCATATCATTCGGATCTTTATCTTTGACAACTATTACACCAACCTTCACAAATAACAACATGCAAAAAGACAATAATTATGAATTGAGTGTCAGTCTTTATAATACTTTTATATATTCGACGTAGAATTTTCGTTCAACAAGTATGCGTTATTCAATCTATTTCAATTCATTTTTATCTTCTAACGACTGTTTGTTGACGGAAAATCAATTATATTTGATGTTGAATGTCTGGTGGGAAACTGAAAATATATGATCGATTTGTTCGTTAGAGAAGATAAACATGACCGGAAATAGCATGTGAATAGATTAAATCATGAAATAGGCAAGAAATGTTGATCGAATTTTCCACGTCAAATAAAAAGTATTCAGCGGGCTTTACTGTGGAGATGGTTTACAGATGATTCTCCTAGTTTTGGGTATAACGCTTTAAAACAAATAGACATCCTAGATTAGTGGTCTAAATGCTTCAATGTAAGAAGTAATATCATAATATCGATAGATATAAATGACAAAATATATAAATAAAGATCATGAGCATGATGAGGATGGCAGCTTCATATATACCATTAAGGCAGCAACCACAGTTTTCAGCTAGTTTTCAGCTATTTAACTAGAACAACTGCAGTGTGCTTCTTCATGCTCTTAATTGATCTGATAGGAAATGAGTCAAGAAAGACAATCGCATTTCCATAAGTCTTGCGGTTAAGGCCAATATAATACCAACAAAAGTTTTGGGCGTTCCCCTCGAGATCACGTACGATACAACCCGGGAACCGACAGTAGTTGATTCGGCTTTAAAAATACTTATAGTAAAGCAACTAATACATAGAAACCGACCAGGTTATAGAAATTAAATGAAGAAGGGGAGCAAAGGAAATTTCATCCGGCAAAACAAGATAATATTTTTGGAAGTTTTTCTCTTGCCGGGCTTTATTGCAGATGTGTCTGCACTCTCTGTACTTATGAAAGGAAAAACTTTGCTTGAAACTAGAAATAAATCCCTGATATTAGTAATTGGCATCAAGGCCTTTACTTCACTCATCCCAAACACTTCCTGTTTGTGGCAACTTTATTTCAATATCCTGGTTAAAACTTCTGAATTGTTCAACAATCAGGAAACAATAGGAACAACTCGTCTGGTACTCTACTTATCAATATTTACGCCCACATGATAGTAGAGCGGTAAATTAAATGGCCACATTTTGTCAGAATTGTATATTTTATATTCTATTACCCCCACGACCCATTATTCAAAATCGCGCACTGTGATTTGTTGAAACGCGTCACGTGACAGACCATTAATTAGCGATAAAGTGTCAAGGGCAATGAACTTTATGTTCTTCTATCATCACAGCGCACAGCAGAGCGCACAGCACACCTGCTTATGTAGGGGAGAATGGAATGTCAGGGGTGTGTTATTGTATGTGCATACCTGCTTATAGGGGAGAATGGAATGTTAGGTTGTGTTATTGGAATGTGCATACGCTTTGGCTACGCGTATGCGCTCCACCTTGAGGTAAACAACTTGAAATATTTGGGCAAAAAAATTGATATTTTCTCTTTAAATCACACTATTTTGTCGTAATAGAATAGAAATAAAGGGTGCAGCATTATCCTTTACACGCAAATAATGTGTCCTCGGCAGTAAAACGTTTAAATAATGGGTTCGGCTGCGCCTCACCCATTATTTACGTTTTACTGCCTCGGACACATTATTTTCGTGTAAAGGATCATGCATTACCCTTTATTTCTTAAATAAAGTCTTGTAAAATTGGTGTAATAACATTAACCTGTACAATTTTAGGATGAGAACTACGCAGTTAATTTCATCCTGGAGTCAAGTTCATGGCAATGAGCTTGTCCAGGTTCAAAAATTGAAATGAGTTAAATTGTTTTTAATACTTTCCAAAACTTTATATACTAACGATATTTTGCTATACCACAGACCTCTACGTTATCGTCTATGAGTGTGGCGGTTGGAATATCAAGGCCGATGGTTGAAATATAATCACAGGGCGAAAGATGGATTGTTCCATTGGTCAAGCTCCTATGGCGATACACCTCCACTGATTAAGTATCATTAATTTCTTAATTTACGATAGATAGATCACTTTATATCACTCATCCGGGTCACTCATAAAACTACAATTACAAACTTAGTGTTAAAGAGGCATAATTCATATTTCAACTACTTATTTAGTAGCAAGCGCCTCGAGGGCCCATGGGTGAGGAGCAGCGCGGGTACTTTTAATATCTCCTCTTATCCCCCTTATTTCTTTTCCCCTTTTCCTCGTGGCCCCTGTACTCTCAGGGCCCCTGGACTTCGTCCACCCTGTACACCCGCTTGCTACACCACTGTTTTTTTTAATTGGCTGTGTTGTGGGAAGTGGGAAATTTAAGGTAGGATCGAGCCGCCAAGCACACCCCACCCAATGAGTTGCCCGTACAATATACATGCTTCAAGGGAAGAGCTGGCCTGGGGGGGGGGCACATCATAAACCATTATTTCTGGTGGTTATGTTTCCCCTAAATTTTGAGGTGGTGGGTTTTTGGGAGCTGACGGCGTACTGGTAAAAGGGGTCTTTTTGACTTTTTGAGCTGTGAACAAGTAAAAAGGGGATCTTTTGGAGATGCGAACAGTCAAAATGAAGGGTCTTTCTTGCCTTTCTGGTTGAAAATCGACTGAAAAAACAAATATGGTCTTTTAGTGTTAGTATCCAAATCAAGGATCTTTCGGAGCTCTGTTTTGGTCTTTCGGAGCACAAATTTAGGGGGTCTTTCGGAGCTGCGAACTCCAAAAAGGGGGTCTTTCCGGGAGAACATAACCGTATGGTCATTTGAATTGTGTTAAGTGCCACCTCCAGGAGAGCTGGCGTCTATCATAATACTAATCATGGCGTGTCCGTCCGTCCGTCCGTCCGTCCCTCTGTCCGCGCGCTATCGCGTGCGCGCGGCTCGCTAACGCGTGCTATCGACAGGCGCAGTGCGAGCATCGGAAAGCATTACATATACAGTGTGGCTAATCGTGCAGGTGCGATCAATTATGCCTATTTTCAACATATTTCAATACGGCCTATTAGGCCTACAGCAGAACATGACTATTTCCGGGGTGCAATATTAAATTAAAAAGGTCAGGGCAGGTAGGCCTATATATGGGTAACGAGTGTTGGGTAATTAGAGATAGTCCTATCACGAGAACCACCCAACCCGAGAACCGCGAAATCTAGTGGTGTATAATAATAGCCTTTCTACGGCTAAGGTCTAAAGTGTTAGAAAATATGGTTTTTTTTACTTTAGTCTACTACTTTTCTCTTTCTTACAAGTCAACATGATAAAGACCCAATTAGAAGTACTTAAACATGTTAAAAGGAGTTTCCGGCAATCATAACATTATAACTTAGATGTTAGAAAAATAACTATCAACATGATTTTATTTAAAACAAACTCATATTGACCATAAAACAAATAAAAACAGTCGGCTCTCAACATGCGATATTCAAAATTCCCGCGTTGAAATTATCTTAGTGCAATGACGTAATGGTTATTTGTGCTTCATTGTATTACTGGGACGTCATTGCACCCGACAATTTCGGCGCCCGGGATTTTTTGAATATCACGTGTTGAGAGACGGATGTTTTAATTCGTTTTTATGGTCAATATGAGATTGTTTTAAATAAAACGGCGTAATTCGTGCTTGATAATTATTTTTCTTACATAAGGCATAATGTTGTGATTGCCAGGGACTTCTTTTAAAATGATATTCAACCACATCATGATGAGCATATGCCCCCGGGGGGGGTACTCAAGTTTGGTTTTGGTAGGGACGTGCCGCTGAGATTTTTGAAGTAGACCCATAAATATACCAATTTTTCAAGAAATTTGGACCCATTGATATACCAAAAGTCAAAATTTTCAGCCAAATTTACCCAAAATTGTCTTAGTTTTTACAAATTTTCCAAAAATTTTGGGGAAATTTTGAACATTTTGGCTAGATTAAGGAAAAATTGGGCTGTTTTCCGAAGAAATCGCGAAAATTTTGAAAAAAGGACTCATTCATATACCAAAATAGGCTTTGAAAAAGGGGTCATTGATAATACCAGAAGGCTGAAAATGCTACCCATGTTTGCGGCACGTCCCCGTATGGTCATTTGTACTGAGTACCCCCCACCCCCCGGGCCTATGCTAACAATACCACATAATTCAACCAAAGCTTATTTGATCACAAACCCATCATGATGGTGAAATACTCTCACTCCCCAGATGCATGTAAACTCCACTCATGAATCCCAGTGTGAGTCCTCATAATCAAAACAAAACAAGGTTACATCATGGATGGGGTTGGGCGGGGAGTAACACGTGTATCCACTTAGAAAGCTATTTAGCAAGTGCCCTTAATTTTATTTCAACTTGGTCCAGGGCCCTGAAAAAGATAAATCCAGACCTGGCTACACAAAATGAATGTGCACACACTGCCACACACCGACATCGCCTGGCTAATAATTATTTGGTGCAGCAGAGATACTAAAATAAATACCCGGGATCGATACACGTGAATTGCTATGCACGATTTTGATATCAGACGAAAATCTTCGGATACCTGGGTGGAAAATGATGAATATCTCCCCGGGTATCTCCCGTAAATGATTTTGTCTCAAGAAACCAGATCTGGTCTCATACACTTGAAAATACGTGTCGAACAGATATGATAGTCGTTAGTTTGCGCTTTGAGAAAAGGCCGTGAGTCTTGAACTCAAAATCTGACCAAAATACTCATTTTATATTGCGTTGGTCCTGTATGGACTACAGCGCGCAGGCTATCACTAGTCCAGTGGA
This sequence comes from Amphiura filiformis, assembly GCF_039555335.1. Lineage (NCBI taxonomy): Eukaryota > Metazoa > Echinodermata > Ophiuroidea > Amphilepidida > Amphiuridae > Amphiura > Amphiura filiformis. Next base: position 29,577,734 of record NC_092633.1, on the reverse strand, counting down.
GGCAGCATGACCATTGACCGCAATGTCGTATACAAGCTTACTCATGATGCAGTCATGTCTACAGTAGAATTCAATTCGACCTTTGCAGGACTTAAACCCCATTAAAAGCTATTAAACCAAGATAACACTCATTGAAAACAGCTCAACTGATTAAATCATATCTTCTCTGGTTAAATACACACATCATATGTTTCTGCTTTTACACGTACAATGGAGCAATGCGCTGGGATTATAGTTTCAGTTGGGTGAACGATTATAAAGCGAGCGCTAGAGAACAATTGTGTGTGGTCTTTGTTTACGAAATGAGACAATACGTGCTTATTGTTAACCAGCGTTCTTGAAAATGAGAAACATGGTGGTTTGCAGACTTAACACGGTTTGGAAATAATTTCTTCATATTTTTTGGTGTTATCTGTCGTTTACATATCCTTCCTAAAACACCCAAGTGCGAATATTTCCAAACATCTAAATTAGCTAAAAATTTAGGACATGTTACAAAACTATATTGTCTAGAATTTTAGAAGAGTACTTTTAATATTGGCCGGTTATTTTTCACACAGCGACGTTAACTAGGCAATGTACTATTACCTATAACATTAACTAAAACACCAAAGTGCGAATATTTCCAAACATCTAAATTAGCTAAAAATTTAGGACATGTTACAAAACTATATTTTCTAGAACTTTAGAAGAGTACTTTTAATATTGGCCGGTTATTTTTCACACAGCGACGTTAACTAGGCATATCCCCATACTTTTAACGTAGGCTATTTATAGAGGTCACGCGTCAATGGGAAAGAGCACTGTGTATTATGTATAGGAAAACGGACAGTAACTGCAGTATGTCACACATCGAGAAATCAATTACCCCGGCTATTGTCAGTAGCCTTAGTCAGGTCACTTGGCTACTGCGTCTCATATTAAAGGTGGAATAAAATGGCCATGCGTGGCTGTGGATTCAACCTACCATGGCGATTTCTACCATGAAGATATCGGGGTGATGACACTGTGTGCCACCCATATACAATTATACATGTATACTACATGTCTCAAAAAACCAGCAAACTGGGAAAACATTTCAAGATTTTTTCTTTGTGATGAATTTCAAGTTACCATGTTAAAATATCATTATTATAGCTTTTATTAATCATTTTGATATTCCCCATCCAAACACACTCCACTACTTGTATGCTGCACACATGTAGAACTAGGCTACATGACTGGTATGAGATTTCCCGCCAGCCACATGTAGGCCTACTTCTTGTACCCAGGCTTGCATGGGCTAGTGCATTTGAGAGAGTCAAATGAATGATTTATAGGAGATTTATCATGTTTATAGGAGTTCTAAAATATTAATAAAACATGGATATAATTATCCAGATGTGCATAATTAAAGATAATAATTACATGATTAAGCTAATGGATAATCTGGTGGATGTGTAGATGTGCATGAATGATTCCACTTACTTGGAAAATTGACAATTAATTCAAGTCCAATTGATGTTTTGAGATAAATAATTTTTCCACATTGTACATGGCTTGATTGGACTGGAATCCGACTGGGGTCGACTTCGAGCCCGAGTCCTTTTTTGACCGAGCCGAGCTGAGCCTTTTAATGTTCGATTCCGAGCCGAGTCCAAGTCCAGTGGATTTGAGTCCGAGTCCAGACTCGAAAGCTACATAAAATATATGTTGAAATTAGTATTGCACAGCCTGGGTGTCCATACAGTTTTTTCACTTGCATCCCAAAATATGCCACCCACCTTTAGGCTAGACTCACTATGACCACCAATATTTAATCTCTTTTTGTACTTGTTTACTAACTTGTTTATACCCATACCCATAATAGGACCCATGACCCGTACCCGTACTCGAGTCCCAATTTGTGAAAAAGGTAAATATATATGTTGTCAAAAGTGAACTATGAGAAATCGACCTTTTAGTACAAAAATGTCAAAATTGTGAACAAAACCTCCTTTCATTTGAAAACGGTAAGACTTTTATGCTAGCGAAAGCTGTATCGGGTGCAACACCAAAATAAATAAAGATATTAAAATGAAATTAAAAGAATAAGTAGATGACATTTTTAAATTCAGCAGAATAATAATAATACTGGGACAGGGCACACGGTAGATGTCCATTCTTACGTTGTATTATATTGTATTGGTAACTATCAAAACAGATTATTTTGATTAATGATCTCGAATAATAGTTGTTTGCAAAACACAAATACGTTACGGAATTTTAGTATTGATTGAATTGTGGCAGTCAATACCGTAGTAATGGTTGGAAGCGCACGATATTTGATATTTCAGGAAAATTTAGAAAGTAACGAATATAGTTGAATCATGGAGGTATATAAATAAATGGAGAATGATCGCCAGAATTCTAATCTCCTAAGTGGAGATTATCCCGTTACCTCTATTCAATGAGTCACCAAACTTGAATTGACCAGCCACTTCAGCCAAGCTATTGATATCCACGATGGTTATGAGCCTCTACCATGGTTCATTGATTGTCACTCCCAAAATTTCCTCATAGGAATTGACCCTACATTGACCCGTACCGGAAGCCTTGTAAAAGAGACTGTATAATGACGTCAGCTAGTCAATCAGCTAGTTCAAAGTCACCAGTTTTGATAGCTTATTGTTTCATGTATGATCGTGCGAAAACCCGAAGAAAATCGGATGTTCTGTTCTCAAGTTATGAAACTGTTTTCTACACTAGTTGTGCTGTAACTTGACAAATATACTTAATTTTCATGTTCATATATCAAGCTTTTAAGGGGGTCTGAGGGAGTTCAAATATAGTGCAAATGAAAGCAAAACGTTTTTACCTTCCGATTGTGAAACAATTATGTTGGGCCAATTTGGGCCATTTGAGTTACGAGCGAGCAAAATTTACCGGAAGTACTTCGGAATTCAAGCAAAAGTGATGATCAGACAATCTTTTTAGAGAGAAATTGATATATGGAATGTATAGGCCCTATATACTTTGTTTAAACAGTTTCTCATAGTTTAGTGTATGATAACCGTGATTTTGGTTGAAGCTTCGGGTCAAATTGATTGAGTGCCATGACGGATATGTCATGTTATTGTTTTTAAACTTTTAATTCTGTATTGTCATGAAATCGTATAGGCCGCCTAAATCATCATCATTAAACTTCTCATTGTATAATAAATAATTATCAGTATTTAGGCCTAAATGATTATTAATATTATTAGGAGGCTATCATTTTCTTTGGAAGGAGGGGTTCCAAATATACGGGGGGGTCATAACTTTTGGAAAAAAAGTCATAATTCAATTTTTTCATGACCAAAATGTAGGAGTCACAAGATGAATTCTTTTTCAAAAAGACTGATTTCTTGATGCAATTTAAGCACTCAATTTTTGGCGAAAATGAGATTTTGATATAAAAATTTTATGAAACATGAGCACTTAATTTCCAATAAGTATAAACTTCATTTTACCCCATTGAAAGCAATGGCCAGTGAAACAGACTTCACAATGTAATCAGCTTAGCATAATCAATATAAACCTGAAATTGCCTATTCAACAATAATTGGTCATTACCAACGTAGTACAAAAGAGGCTTGGCTGGATCATTCTCCATTTATTTATATACCTCCATGGTTGAATGAATACCTTTATGGTGGCCGGCTGCGTAGGTTGGAACAAAAATAATGGTAAAGAAACTAGTATGGTATTTGTTGTCAAACCACATAATTAAAATAAAAACGGGCCCTGGATGATACTTGAATCCAGTCCAAAATTAAATAACAAAAGTGGATAAATATTAGAGAAAATAATTATAGCACTATTTGGGGACTATTTGGGTATTTCCCTTTGTATATGATTTCCTGGGTAATATGCCAATAACTAGTCTGTTAGTGCAATATACACGAGGACACTTCTCATCAGGAAATAATATAGCCCTATTTGACAAGAGCACAGAACTCAATCAATATTATTTTAGATTCATCTCAGGGAGTAAAAGCACAAACTCAGACTCTGCACAGAAATATTTTGAAATTCATTTGAAGAAAGTTGACAACATGGCTTTGACATCAACATAACAGCCAGGAGCAAACATTCTCTCCAAAGCAACTTTCCTTCTTTTTTTTAAAATCAAAATTGCAACATTGAACAGGGGAAGGGGTGGACACATTTGAGGTACCCATGTCAACAATAATGCAACAATTTTGTCCGGGATTGTAGTTGCTAAGAATATATTCATGTTCCCCCGTTAACACTGAAAACCAGAAAGTCTATTATGATTTGTTCTGGACATTTTTGCAACAGAAAGATGTTTTGATTGCAAGTATCTATTCAAACCCTCCTGAACAACAAAAAAGAGGAAAATTTAACGGCTAATTTGCATACAACCATATCGGCTGAATATGCAGGGGTAAAATTTTAAATCTAGTTCACCTTAAAAATATACCAATGCATTTCTCTCTCCCATAAGGATTCAGAAAAAGTATAGTTTTCGAGTTATACAAATAAATGTCAACGGTCAAATTGTGGGCTCCACACCAGTGATTAAACTTTAAAAAAGCTACAATTTTGGAAAAAATGTTTTCAAACTGTTCCGCTTACAAATATATTTCAATTGGATAATTACGAATAATGAGATATTACTCAGTGACATTGCTATGATACTTAGACATTAATTGAACTTGATTGTGTAACACTGACAGGTGTCACCGTGAGTAATGTAAATGTACGTATACGCTAAATTTTTATATTTGGGACCGTACACCATGAATGAGCCGTAAATTGGGCCCCGGTCAATTTTGTTTTATTTCGTGATTAGAAAATATAGGCTATATCATAAGTTTAAAATGGTATATCACTTGACTTCAAACGATATCCAGAAGCGGGGTTATGGTTTGTTGAACTTTGCTCCTTCAACAAAATGGTATACCTTTTTCGATTCTACATGTTTCTCTTTTCCCACATTGCTGGTAATAAATATCAAACTTAATTGGCGGTCATTTAAAATCATCCCCAAGTCAACGAGGTTCAGAAATGTCCTCTCATAGTTGTTGGTTATACAAACTTAGACAAAATACAATGCTTTGTAACCCACTACTTGAACAGGATTTTGCCAAAGCAAACAAAGACTAGAGATATTTAAGAATTCTATAGACATAGGTAGAAGCTAATTATCCTCTTCAACAATAGAATTATTGATTGCTTTAAAAGGTGTTTGACTAGCGGTATTAAAATGAGGTACATATCGCACCAAATTGAGGTACTATGAATACGACCTTCTTGCACATTTTACACTGTAACTCAATTTTGGACATTTACGGCTCATTGGTGGTGTACGGTCACATTTAAGAGTTATTTTGGCAAATTTGGCATCTGTCTTACCTTTGCCATGGCTGTCATGTTACGAACTAGCTTGAGCTCCGTTTTTGAATGGAATTCATACATATATTCGTTATTTTGCTGAAACCTGATGAATTCTGCAGAACCAATATGCAGAAGAGATACAACCAATAGCGATAGAAAAGGTAAATAGACAAGGTGAAGACGTGGGCCCATGATTTGGTACCCACACTCTAACACCCCCATTGTCTCTTAGGTGTCAACGGCAAGTCATAGAATATCTGTCATAAATGAAAAGAAATTTCAACTATATGATCATATTTGTAATGATGATGATAATGATTACTGTTATAGTCTAGCTTTAGATCTCATACCCAGTGATACCAAAATAAGTACAAACATGCCCCACATAATGTCACTATGATGTCATAATGTGGAGTACAAAACCAGAGGTAAATATTTTTTTTGGCAGAACCGCTATTTTCACAGGGATTGGTTTGTCCTTAATATGAAAGGAAATGACTATTTCAACCAAACTACCAAGTAAAAAGTAATAAATGAATATAATGGATTTACCCAGCAAACACAAAAATGTTTTTTAAACGTTTTAAAATGTTATAATTTGGGTTTTGGTTTAGATAAAACATTTTAATAACATTAAATGTCGGGTTTCATAAAGGTCATGGAAACGTTTTAAAACGTTTTGTATGAAAATACACTACAGCAATATTTTAAAAATGTTTTCAAAATGTTATTGTAAAATATTTTTTGTAAACATTTTTATGCCAAATATTTTGTCAACACTTAAATAACATTATGTTAGAATATTCGCAGTAGGTTATCAAAAAATGTTTTTGAATGTTGTGAAAACGTTTTATACCCTTTATATGTCCTTTATATAACCCGACATTTAAACGAATGCGAATGATGTTGAAAACGTGCTGGGTATTGTAGAACCTATGGTGGGAATAACATCCCCCCCCCCCCCATGGTCAAAATCTGAAAAATGCCAAGTAAATACTGCTTGTAAACATGGTGGAGACAGAAAATATAATTATTTGTTGAAAACATAATTTATTGGTGTCAACTATAAATTGACTGGTATAAAGGGCATTTGTGGTAGGTCATTTAAACGCATTTAAACCAGAAACCACTTGGGGTGCATAACGCAATAAAAAATTGTTATTTTTAAGGGGACATTTTGTTGGCTAGAGATAGACTGTGGTAAAAGTTGTGATCATGGGTATTGCGCATTACAACTTTACACATTCTACATAAATGTAAGTGTATGCACCTGAAGGTCACCTGGATCAATTTGCAGTGTTGGATATGCTGCAATAAATTCCTTTTCTAACTGGTGAATGACACTAACCTGTAAGTAATGCTATACTGGATTAAGGGGGGGGGGGGGGCACTCTCACTTTGAAGCTGACGCGTATATAGGGCCGTTAAAACACCCCTTTTAGCATCGCTGACACCCAAAGACCCCTTATTTTCCCATTCAAGCTACCACCCAAAGACACTTATTTTTTCAATTTGAACGTCAACTTTTATTTATCAATAATTTTGTTACTTATTTGGAAATAACAAAGACATTTAGAAGTAGGAATATTTCACTTACTTGTCAGAAGAACTTGATCGTCAGTCTATCGTCCGAATATCGTTTTTGAATGTAATGAAATCACCTTCAGATACTGCTGCTGAATGCTATGCGTAGTAATCACGTCTGTAATTTCTAACACGAATGCGTATATAAATCTGATGGTAAATTCAGTCACGTTTTAATTCGACAAATATAAGTTCCGGGATCAGGTCATCATCATGAAATAGTAATCGAATCCGGGGATTGGTTAACCTCTGTTTATATGACTGACTGCATACCGGGCTGATTCTTTTTCACTGTCATTTACTTTTTCCATTAACAGTTATCTTTTTGTGTAGGACTTACCTGACACAACTTAACTCTACACTGTCTACATAGACCTACCTACAAACTTTTTTTGATTGTAGAGTTTATATAATGGAAACTTAACAATTCTATTCTCCATGATGAGGATGATTGTGACGAACTTGAAATATGTGTTTGTTTTCGTGGTTGTTCTGCAGTTTTTGCAAAGTGTAAGGTAAGAGTACATCATAGCCAGGTGCGTAGCCATGGTTTAGACATTATTTTGGTCGGACAAGGTAGTATGCTAGTCTTGTATCATAGGCTTAGGAACCGGGAAGCTTGGGGGGCTCAGCCCCCTCAATAATTTTAGTGCAGGGGCTGGAATACCTTTCAGCCTCCCCCAATAATCCTATGTGAAGTAAAAAAATTGTGATAAAACAGAGGGGAAATGGGTGTTTGTGACCTCTATTTTGCAAAAAATTTTGAATCCGAAGGGGGGGACCCCTCGGGCACCCCTCAGGGTGGCACACAAAATACTTTTTCCATTTTCAGCCCCCCCCCCATGTTGAAAATCTTCCTTAGCCAATGTGTATATATCCGGGGCGCGTGCTTATTTTTTGCATCCATAGTGGGCCGCAATACGCTAACCTAACCCTAACCCTAACCCTGATCCTAACCATAACCCTGACCCTAACCATAACCCTAACACTAAACCCTAAATCTTAACCCTAACCCTGAACATAACCCCTAACCATAACCATAAACTTAAAGCTATAATGTGTGATTTGCTCCACAGCAACGCCCTCAATTATAATTTTTTTCGAATTTCTACTTTTGCACCATTGTTATGGCCATTGGTGTACATAAATGCCCTGTGAAAGACTAAGCCTGAAGTGCTTTAATTACAGTAAAATTTAACATAAAACCAGAGATCTCCGGTTTTATTCTGAGCTCACTGATCGAGTGCTGGATAAACCAGAGAAGATGTAAGAAAGAGGAGGTTGATCCAGCTATCCTCAAATAAAATATGTGTGTGACCAACGGGCTGCAACGTTCATTGTTCTATTGTGTCTTATTAGAGCGCTGACATATTGGAAAATGTTGCCAATTAATATTCATGTACATTCAACGTCCCGTTTTGGAAATTGGGTGACTTGTGCTTGGCAGGTGCGAAATACATCTGACTGGGCTCATTAATTACGTAACGCACAACGGCATTGATGTCATCGAATGGCTGCTTAGTGCTGTTATGTGTTAAGTTTTATAATAATTATTATTACATTTATTTTCCTTTCTTTTCTTTCTCTGTATTTATTCTTTCCTATGCCTACACTAACTTTATCACTCCCTCGCTATCCTTCTCTCTCTTGCCTTCTTCCCCGTCTATCTTTTCTTTTTGTCCTCTCTCACTCTCCCTGTCATTCCAATATAAATATGTCCTTATCTTTCTATTATTTTATTTACTTCCCATTATTTCTTTCTCTTCATTTGTCCTCTTTCTCCCTTCCTGTAGGCCCCCTCATTATCCATATCCCTCCCCCCTTTTCCTCCCTCATATCCCCTCTCAAGACTTCTCACAGGGGAGAATCTGCCCCACCCCCTTCCATCGCCGCTATTTCTATGCCAATCTCCTTCTTAAAATAAAAGATAAATGGACATTTGTGACAAAAACCTTTATATGCCTATACTTATACCAGTTTTCGAAATTGGGTGACTTGTGCTTGGCAGGTGCGAAATACATCTGACTGGGCTCTTTAATCGCACAACGGCATTGATGTCATCGCATGGCTGCTTAGTGCTGTTATGTGTTAAGTTTCTATAATCATTATTATTACATTTATTTTCTTTCTCTGTACTTATTCTTTACTAGGGCTACACTAACTTTATCACTCCCTCTCACTCTCCCTGTCATTCCAATAATATGTCCTTATCTTTCTATTATGTTATTTCTTTCTCTTCATTTTCCTCTTTCTTCCTTCCTGTAGACCCCTCCCCTCATTCTCCATATCCCTCCTACCCTCTTCCTCCCTCATCCCCTCTCAAGACTTCTCACAGGGAGAAGCTGCCCCTCCCACACCCCATTTGGGTACGCCGATATTTCTATGCCAATCTCCTTCTTAAAATAAAATTAAATGGACATTTGTGAAAAAAACCCTTTATAGGCCTATACTTATACTAGGGATGACCAATGAACCATCAACTTGATTAGAACACTCCCATAGACATGCAGGGAGCTCAACTGTGCACTGCACAGTGTCGACTTCCTATACGATAAATATAAATTTAATACTCCGTTGGTGAGCGACGGGCGAGTGGTATTTTACCGAACGCAAGAAAAGGAGTTCTATCTGATTGGCTAGCAATCGATCGCTTAGGTCGCTTAGTAGTCAACTACAAACTCAAAACTGAGCAATGTATTGAAATCGATATTCTATTATTGCCGTAGATAAAGAGAGTGATAGTGTGTCAATAATGTACATTGTATCGCAGCTGGATTTCACATGCATTCCTTTATATTATTATTTCTCAAAGAGTTGAATATGATCACAATTTTTACCCAGGATTTCAAATTTTTACCCGCAAATTGCAGTTAAACATATCCACAGCAAAATACCGGTCCTCACTAATTAGTGTATTTAATTTCCAGTTAGTGTATTTAAGATAAAACCTGACAACAAATAAAATTTTCTTGCAATAGAAATATCATATGGGATACTGATATGGTAGGCCGCAACCGCCACAACGTGAAGCTGCTACGCGTAGCTGACATTTTGCTCCGTGGAGCCAAATTGACCAATCATGATCATGTTAGAGTTTTTCATTACTCGGAGGTAAAACTGACCAATTAAGTACGACTTACTCATTACGTGAAGCGAATTTATTCATTAAGAATTTGCCAGACGAGCGTCACGTAGTTGCAAGATATCCTCGGTCACGAAAGTTATGATTCAAAAAGTAGTTTATGAAAAGTACGAACTGACTTATTATTAAGATGGACATGCACTCATAAGAAACTCATACAGTATTGTACATAACTATATAGCTAGGCAGAGTGGTGGTAAACTATGCACACCGTTCTGCGATCTGCAGTGTATCGCCGGGAGCTAATTTGTATAACTTGCGCGGTGTCCCTGCGGAATTCGAAGTTCAGCAAACTGCAAACCAGTTCGGATTTACTTTATATACTAGTAGTAGGCCATACATACTGTAGTTACTGTCCGTTTTCCTATACACAATACTCAGTGCGCTCACCATTGACGCGTGACCTCTACAAATAGTGTATGTTAGAAGTATAGGCCATTGCCTAGTTGACGTCACTGTGTAAAAAATAACCGGCCAATATTTAAAGTATTCTCTGAACTTCTAGAAAATATAGTTTTGTAACATGTCCTAAATTTTTAGCTAATTTAGGTGTTTGGAAATATTGGTACAAAAAAAAAAAAAAATATGAAGAAATTATTTCTAAACCGTGTTAAGTCATTAAGCTTCTCATTTTCAAGAACGCTGGTTAACAATAAGCAGACTATTGTCTCATTTCGTAAACAAAAGCCCACAGTATTGTTACCTTGCGTTCCCTTTATAATCGTTCACCCAACTGAAACTATAATACCAGCTCATTGCTCATTGCACAGGTAAAACAGACACAAGTGCAGTGTGTATTTAACCAGAGAAGATCTGATGTAACTGTTTTCAGTTGAGCTGTTTTCATTGAGTGTTATCTTGGTTTAATAGCTTTTAATCATTGTTAATAGGGTTTAAGTCCTTCAAAGGTCGTGGTGAGTTCTACTGTAGACATGACAGCATCATGATTATTTTAAAGTCAACAACATTCAACAATATGATCACCGTGATAGTATGAGAGTATCAGTACCGTGGGTGTCAGTGATCCTGGCCTGACACAGTAGACAAACAAACAAACAAACAAACAAACACGCCACACACATGACACATGCATGCAAGGTAACATTGACTATACACTAATCAAACAATGGTAGGACCTATTGATCATGATGCAGTCATGGTCCATGGCATAGGCGATTCGAACCTTTGTGGCATTAAACCTAGTTAACAGGAAATTAATCCAGTAAATCGATTCAGTAAAGCAAATAAGCTCATGCATTCGATCACTAAGGCTAGCTTCAGACTCCGTATTGTACGTACAATATTGTATGTACAATACTTTTCGTGACGTCAAAAAGTATTACACGTGCAATAAATATACGTGCCACGACGAGTTGAATCAGATTAAATAACGCGCTATAACCCTGACAGTTCATTGTTTGCTAAATCCAAGCGAGGTCACCAGAAAATCTATGCAAGAGAAATTTCTACTGCTGCTGATGAAAAATCCTAGAGTGCGTTTGGAGGTTTTTTCTGCACTTTACCAGTAGCCCTAATAAATTCATAAAACAATAAAAATCAAATAAAGATTTAGGGCAAATGTTTTTACTCACTGCTCATCTGATTCAGTTTCCCAGGAAACTAAATACCGATACTCCTTAGTTTTTCCCTGACTTTCCAGACATAATTATGAGTAAACATCAAATTTAATGTTTACAAAACAATCAAATATATATGCATTCTTTTGCATTTTGTACATAAATATTGATATCAATAATGTAGGCCTACAAACATTAAAAAAGGGGGCCTAAGAGTATGTATATTTTTAATCATATACTAATTCCGCCATGCCCAAACATATCTTATTATGAAATCGTGTAATGGAACCCAAATTCCAATCAAAAATAAAAACAAATTTGTTATCAAATACACTAGGCCTATACATTGTATTATAGGAATTTAATAGATGGTTCATTTTAATAAATAAATAGATTAACACGGGTAATGGACAAGAAATATTTGGCAATACCGGATTTACCAGAGAGCCAGTGGATAAAGAAATTAATTAAAATTAAAACAAATTAAATGAGAAAATGAAAGCAAGGACATTTGGCGAAGTATTGTTTTAGAATTCGAAGGAGTCCTAAATGTTATCCTGGCCCCAGGACTGATTAATGTAAATTCGACCCATAGTTATTTTATCTACTTTTGCCAGCATTCAACCTGTTCAATGTGATTTATGCCTATTTTTAATAAAATTCCGAAATCTGACGTATCAACGTTGTATCGTGCACAAATTATGATTCGAGACTATTTCATTTGACACGGTTGTATGGATTTCAGAAGATCGGTCCTATAATAGATATCGATTAGAGAATTACAGCAAGAGGCTTTGAGGATGCCGTAATCCTCTTGACCATCAACCAATCAGGGCGACATATTTCATAAATATATTCGTAGGATTGAAACTCTTTCAACTCTGAAATATATATTTCAAGTAATCTCGTTTCACACTTTGGCTTGCAATAAAGCCACGAAGGGCGGTAATGTTAATATACGATTTCAGTCAAATATTGGTGCAAATATACGATTTCGGTCAACTATTTGGCTATCCTTTGCCCAAAATTATGAAATGTTTATTAGTAACAACAACTCTTAGGAGGGTTTCGAGTAATTTTAGCGAAATAATGAGGTTAAATAAAAGAAAACCCACTTACAATTTTGGACGCTTAACTGTGGTGTTCTAGGGAATTAAAATATCACAATTAACATGTTTAATTCAAAATCGTTGTCCTACAAGCACATGTTCAGATTGTGTGAACATTACAAATACAAACAATAAGGTTGAAAAATAAATAAAAAAATATTTAAAAATGATTTTAAAAGATCGTCTATTTTGTAGCTTTATGACACTGAATAGGCCAAATATCTGCCTCTGACGAAAAAAAATGTTTTCCATGCTGACAAGTACCGTATGTCATTTCAAAAAGAAAGAAAAAAAGGCGGATATTACTTTTTAAAAACTCAACGCATTACTATTAATACGCCTATAATTAATGAATGAAAAAGTATAGAAGGCGTTGCATCCGGTTCTGATGAGGGGGGAGGGGCACAAGCCGTTTTCGGTAGTTTTCCTGTGGGATTTTCTAATATTTCAGATCAATGGGGGGCGGGGGGGCTTCCGTGCCCCTAACGCTACGGTTACTGCATTAACACGTTTACGGATGTATTGTGATGATCATAAGTAGGCCTATCATAACATGCCTCAACGATATCAATATGTAAAAAGGTGTTGCAAATTCATAACACAGCGTGTTATAATGTAACGAATGCTATGCCAAAACTTAAAAAATTAACAAAAATATCAGTATCAATAAAATCAGAACCAGAATAAATACAAAGGCCTACAAATAATACTTTTAAACTTTCTAAATCAATATAGGAATCTCTAAATCAATTAATCAATCAGTTATCAATCAATCAATAAATAAATAAATCAATAAATAAATCAATAAATAAATCAATAAATCGATAAATCAATCAATAAATAAATAAATAAATAAATAAATAAATAAATAAATAAATAAATAAATAAATAAATAGGCCTAAATAGATAAATCTATAAATAAATAAATAAGATCTGAATGTGCCATTTATATTATTATTACAATTTTAATATTATTAATATTAGTATTAATACGACGTATTATTAACTTTAAAAAGGTGCCTATTGATTATATAATAATTCAAGTACAGTTGAATCATGGTAGGTATTATGATTCCTACCATGGTTGAATACAAGAAGACTAAAGATGTTCATCATTACGTGCACTCACTAAATTTAGAACTCTTAGAAATTTGGCAACTCCGTATCAGCAACATATGATTGTAGCAAAATATATATTTTCCCGGTTCATACTATTTATTGCACGTGTAATACTATTTGACGTCACGAAAAGTATTGTACATACAATATTGTACGTACAATACGGAGTCTGAAGCGCGCTTAACGGCAACCAGCTTCGGTCGATTACCCCAGCTGCAGCGTGTGTAAACTCTAATTTGCATAGAGGCTGTACGTGAAATTATTGATTGGCTCCAAACAAAGGATTTGAACCGGTGCACGTAATCATGGCGCAGTGCAGTCCATTCAATCAAATGTTGTCATCAACCTATTTGATCGCAGTGCATTGTTATGTGTGTGAGACGAACTGTCGCGGTTGATTGCAATCAAACAAACGATGTCTTATGTATTACTTTGTTCCGTGATGAAAATCGTGATGTTTTATTTAATCACTCTCGAAAAATGTATTTCTTTTGTAGGCCTATTACTTTGTTTTGTGATGAAAATCGTGATGTTTTATTTCATCACGCTTTAAAACAAACGATTTCTCATGTATTACCTTGTTTCGTGATGACAATTTTGATGTTTTATTTCATCACTCACGAAAAATTGATTTCTTATGTATTACTTTGTTTCGGGATGAAAATCGTGATGTTTTATTTCATCATCACGCTCTAAAACAAACGATTTCTTATGCATTATATTTGTTTTGTGATGAAAATCGTGATGTTTTATTTCATCACGCTCTAAACAATAATTATAGTTACATGCATTTCAAGAAAAAAATCTTATTAAAACGGTAGGCCCTATGTTGTTTAGAAAAAATGTAGAAAGAGATGATGATGATGATGTCGATGATGATGATGATGATGATGATGATGATGATGATGTCTCCAAAAGTGTCCCGGTTTGTTTTTCTTGCCCTAAATCGTGCGTATCTATTAATAAGGCACTTCAATAATCAATAATCAGTCCCGTGACGGCCTCCACTAACTAGCTACTAACTTGGGTTTATGGGCGCTGATATTTCATGTTCACTGTCACTTATTTATCAGAAAAGTGCGACCCTTTGTCAATCACCTACAGTACCCAATTTCAGCATACTATATAAGAAACTCATCATGATGATTGCCAGAGAATAGTTAAGATGTAGCTTGTACCGTTTTTTTGTGGCATCCTTCAGAAGTGAGCGGTCCGATACCAATATTTTCGGTCAAATCTCCATTCAATTAACACGGGGAGTTGGCTAGCTATGCCTTGCCCTCACTCATATTTTAAAAAAGTGCGACTATTTCTGAACATCTAACCTAGCTGTAATTTTAGGTCATGTTAGAGAAATATATTTGCTAGAAGTTTGGAGAATAGCTAACATATTGGCTGGTTATTTTTCACACAGTGATGTTAACTAGGCAAGTGCCCATTCTTGCAACGTACATCATTTGTAGGGGTCACGCGTCAATGGTGAGAGCACTGTGTATTGTGTATAGGAAAACGGACAGTAACTGCAGTATGTCATGTACAACTGGTCGTGGTTTATCTACAATCGATTCATTTAAAATCCCCATAGTAACATTAATTTTGGCAAGAGTTTTCTCTCTCTGGAACGAGGATGCATCCACTGGCTCCGCGTAATGAAAAGATCTAACATGATTGGTCAATTTAGCTCCGCGAAGCGAAAAGTAAGCTACGCGTAGCAGCTCCACGTTGTGGCGGTTACGGCCAGCCATATATTGATCATGCGAAAATCGTAAAACATAGAATAGAAACAGTGTGGCAGGTTCTCAAAATCTCAAATTGTATGCTTAGCCTGAGTCGCACGGCCTATCTCGAAGAAAATCACCATGCGTAGTTGTTGAAAAACGTGAGGATTCATCGTACTATCACGGCAATTTTTAACACGAAGATATAGGGATGATGACGGTGTGCACTGCTTGCACAGACATTTCTAAATTGAGGTCATTCTTTTATTTTTCATATTTTTTCTGTAAAAATTGGGGATGTTAATGCCAATTATGTTTTGTAACTATCTTGCAAACTACAGCAACATAACTTATTTCATTTTCCTGTAAGTGCGAGTCAAAATTGGTCCATCGCCACAATGCGCTTAATTGCCAGTGGCTGAGTTCAGCACTGCTCAAGAATGGCACAAAATATTCATGTCAATAAGATCAGGTGAACAACGTGGCCTACTGAGCTGTAATTTGGCAGAGTTGCCAGTAATACCTCTATCATACCCTCTGTAAAAAGGTTAATGCTGCTAACTTCGAGGTCATGCATTGAATTGTATTGAATAAGGAATACTACGGGAACCAGCACCTTTTGTTAGAAGTCACACGTGAGCATGATGAGTGAAGTGGATAACCTCTATTGTTGTGAATGAGTCAATGACCTTCAATGACACTTAAGATTTTCTTTGCATACACCTACTAATTGGTCATATTAAACCCAATAACATTGACATTTTTGGTTGTGAAAAAAAAGTTCACCTGTACTTAGTGCAATTTTGATTTTGTGCCATATCGGCCATCTTGGATGATTTTTGCCAAATGTTCTCTAAATGCATGATTTCAATGCCTCGGTTTGAAAAAAATAATTTATGCCATTGACTAGTAAAGTGCCATTTCATAAGAAACCCTTTGATACTTTCACAATATGTTGTTTCATGTTTGCATATATGTTAAAATAAAGAAATATATAAAGGTAAATATATGCTTATGCCAATTTTGCTCCCAATTGCTATTTTGGACCTTGTCATTTCATTTCGTTCCAATGACCGGTCAGAATGGGAAACTTTGAAAATTCATAATTCGAAAAGTTTTTGACCGATTTTGACCATTTAACCACCAAAATACTTCTATTGATGAGTTCTATCCAGGGGCAACATGAAATTTTGATGGTTATCCCTACTTATACTTACATGTATACGCAGCGATTACCATTATAGAGTACTATAGAAATGTGGACCCGGCAGCCTTCACATTCTGATGTGTAATCGATCAGCTGGAGCATTCAATTTATTTAAATGAAGCGCCTGAAGTCAGGTGGGTGATTAAAAGATTATATCGACAACTTAAGCCTCCTTTATAGACTTCAGGCCCGCACAAGCGCACATTTGGGATACCTGAGTACAATGGTACCACTTTACACATGACTGCCCTTACACATGACTGTATTGTGGTCACTTTATTTATACTCGCCTGTTGTGTAAAGCGTTAATATGATGCCGGATCAGTGACCAATTTAATGGTGGAACCCCTTTGTTCGAAACAATGGTACCACTTTTATGAATAGCCTGTCGCAATTTCTAATCGGCATCAAAGGACCAAAGCATTACATCATCTGTTGCTACTCTACGACTATTGAAAGCTCTTTGTGTGTGACCGCCCACTATTTAGCCAAAGGTCATTAAGTGTTCACTTCCGGTATAAAACAAAAAACCTTCAAAAAATTTTATTTGCTAAGAAAAACATAGGACAGTAACCATGGTAACGGTATGTTCACACATCAATTGTGGTTACCCAATTCATATGTGGTATTTTTTTTATTTGAAAAATCAAAAGCGGGCTGTTTGAATTAGGCAGAGACTCAGTAGCCTGCGCTTGCTATTAATTTTCAATCACTATGCCCTCTATCGACCTAGATTAGATTAGATCAGATGTATAGTCTTTATTCCAGCCGACTTGTTCTCCTTCGTGACGAAACGCGCTGCGTTTGGAACATCGCAATCTCTCTATTGAATCAGTGACGTACCGTATAAACTGTATGCATATCGCTATTCGTCTTTCGTCTTGTTTGTACATCCCATCAGCTGCGTGTAGCTCCGTCAATAACGATACGATCGGCGAGATTATACACGCATTGAAGGCGCTGTCTGTCTTGACGTACAAACTATGTGCATATCGCTATTCGTCTTACGCCTTGTTTGTTCGTCCTAGCTGTGTAAAACTACGCCAAGATTTATGATAATAATGCGTTCGGCGAGTAGGCACTGGAATGAAATGGCAATTTTCGTCGTGTTATCTCATTTGTTTGGCTCGAAATTAAAGGGGCAATGTGATCAGTAGCTATCAGTGAAAAATAACATTTAAATAGGAATCGATTCTTTATGCAAATCACACATTATTGCTTTAAGGGTTGGTGGTATTGCGGCCCATTATGGTTGCAAAAATAACAAAAATCCCTTAAAGGGAAGGTTCCCTTCATACCTTTAACGCTGTGTTGAGAGGGGTCCTATAACATTAATTGGATCCCTTCTTTTGACCCACATTTTCTCAATTGTGCTATTTCAACATTCTGGCTCAACAGCAACTGGAAACTCCGTAAATGTAATGGACATTTCTGCAAGAACGAATCCTAAATCCCAGGTTTGAAAAAAACTCACTAATTTACACATTCATGACATAAGGCCAATTCTTTACCGATTTCAACCAAATATTTCAATGCCGTTCCCGTTTGATCATCCGTATTAATTTGGCGAGATTTGAATCCAAACTCACGGAGCACATCGACATCGCCTGGTAAATAATTACATTGTACAGCAGGGAAACTAAATCAATACCCGGGATCGATACACGTACGTGTATGTGCTATGCACGATTTGATATTCAGACGATAAATGTTTGGATACCGGCCGGATAGAAAATGATGAGTATTTCCCGTAATTTAAGTTTGCTTTCTAAAGAAGCCAATTTTAAGGCTTCGCTTGCACTTGAATATACGTGTTGAAAGAACATGATAGTCGTTAGCGAGCGTATTAACAAACAACCGTGCGTTTTGAAATCAAAAACTGACAAAAAACAGATCTTATATGTGCAGAACAGAAAAAAATGACAGCTGCCCTCATTCGTAAACAAGCGGGGTAACGAAACATATCACGTTACAAGCGCAATGTGGACCACTGGTGGAGGCAGTCTAATGCAGATGCTCACTGAGATCTACAGAGGTCAGTCACCGGGCTATTGTCAATAGCCTTAGTCGGATGTCCCTCGGCCCATTATGCGTCTCAAAACTGTTAAACAGGTCGGAACAAAATGCGTGGCTATTGAAGAGCAAGTGGATTCGATCTACCATCATGGCGATTTCTGCCATGAAGATATCGGGGCGATGACACTGTGCGGAGCCTTTAATGTATATATACACCCTCAGAAAATTCGATATTTATAAGACTAGCCATGCTAGCGGGATAAACACGCTTCGGGAGTTGCCATTACGCGTTTGGTTACATGGCAACTGATTTTCATAACAAAAAAAAGCGAAGGTTCTTGACCATTTTCAACCAAATAAAGTTTATTGCCCTTTCCCCGCCTGCGCTCCGCGCGGGCCCCCGCTAGCTAGCTATTAAGTACACAGGAGAGATCACTACAACGGGAAGAATCACTGAACAGGTGAACTAATAGGCATACTATGGCTATTTAGATCATACAGAATTGCTATTTTATCGTGCCCCTCCCCCTTTCCCCACACACAACACCCAAGCTAAGATTAAAGACCAAAGAACAACTGTCAGCATAAATGGTAAATGGTTTTTTTTCTGATTATAATGCAAAATGAGTTCTTTACGTATCATAATCCATTCCGCTAATTATTTAAAAACTGAGCGTCTTTCTATGTTGTTTCTGTCGATTGATAGCGAATTATTATTTTATCATTCCCATATGTGGGGGGGGGGGGGTTGTTATGAATTCACGTGTGTCAAAATAATTATTGTTGGAGTAATTGACGGTCATAGTACACCGTGAGTTAGTCTACCATACATGCAGTTGTGGTTCGGTATCTGTACAGATTGGAAGTGTATCAGTGGTTGTATGGTCTGTAATCTGGTGGCTACCTGCTGAGCAATAATGACATATTCAATTTACACCATGTTCATTTGTCTGTTCATGTTCATAGTGATAGCGGTCAAATATGTGTTGGATAATTCTGTATGGCACATCATACATACACATGTGTTGTGGTAAAAAAGGCAACAATGTTGTTTTTGACCCTTGACCCAGCTGCCATTCCAGCCCAGTCCCTTAATTCGTGCAGCATCCAGAGCTATCCAGTTAACATGGTAAAAGTTGCATCCTTCAAATCGAAGGTCTGTGCTCAATTTGTAATAATTTTGTATCAGACAAATTTATTGTTTTAAAACACAGATCCATGTGCCCATTAAACCATGACCCTATAACCAGGAAAGTTGAAAAAGAAGGAGGGAGAACGGAATTATATCCTTGAGATAATCCCGTAGGTAATCCTGTCGCACCTATTCATAGTCCTTTATTCTCAAGTAGTTACACATCTACTTGAAAGTAGCCTTTGATGTGATGTGGGTTGCCGACTACGGTTGATTAATTTTCACTCCAGAATTGAAACCATATCCAATGTTTCTATAGAGAATCCCTTGAAAGTATGACACGTGTGTGTTAAGTATCTGATGTTGCTCTGAAGGGATGCCACACGTGGATAATATAAGAAAGAAATGTAGGTTTGTAAAGATTCCAAAAAAATCCGCCCATTTTGGAACATATATTAATTATTTAGGAGGGTGTTTTAGGATTTTGTTAGAAAAGGGATGATTTTTGATCATCTATATTTTATTGTTTTATGTATTTTCCTGTCATTTCCTGCAAACCTAATAAAGATATATTGATAATTGGAAATAGGCTGTATCATAAATCGTAGAGGTTGAAAGCGTAACCAAGCGTGCAAAATTATTATTTGCCATGGAACTTCGGTCATATTTTATATATTTGAAATAAACTGGATGTTAGGATCTGCATGCATGGTATGCATAGTATTGATGGTATACATACACTGACCTTTCCCTAAAACTAGTGATGCGTGATATTATTGAGTGGCTCCAAACAAAAAATTTGTACCGGTGACCTTCACCGCAATCATTGCGCAGTGCAGTTCATTCAATCATTTGTTGTCATCAACCTATTTATCGTAGTGCATTTGTTATGTATGTGAGACGAACGGTTGGTTTGCAATCATGCTTTTTTTTTTTTTTTTTTAATACAATTGAGTAGTCCGCCATATTTACGGTATGATATGTAATATGCACAACCTCTATTGTATATTAACATCGGCATTTTAAGATTGTGTGATTACTTCCTATCCATTTGTATCGGCACATGAATAACCTTCTTTAATGTTGTACTCTGAAGATCCGCTTGAGGACAGATATTTCATTAATTAATTAATGTCATTAAGTTATTTTCATTATATTCCATTTTTAGCGAGATGCTCACTCGCTTGATCCAAATTATATTTTTTTGTTTTAATTCAGATATTTTTGCAAATTAATTTGCTTCTTTTTGTTAAGTAATATATTAAGTCTATTTGTTTTGTATACTTGTTATGTCCGACTCCTTATCTAACTCTATTTTCCAACCCTTTGCCTTTGACAGCTCTCTGCACCCGTTTGATAAGTTTCTTGATAGCACCGATGTTACCAGCCCCAAAGATATTCCTTGCCAGTACTACACCAATGAAAATATAAATACTCACGCTCCCTCTATCAATACATGTACCCTGTCCTTGTTTCACCATAACGCATGCAGTCTCAACAAACATTCCAACGACATTGTTAACTATTTGGCCTCCTTGGACCATCACTTTAACATATATGGTTTTTCTGAAACCTGGTTTAACTCTGAAGATGAGGCTGCATTGATTGACATTGATAATTACTCAAGGGAGAACTGTGTTCGTCCAAACCGTCGTGGAGGTGGTGTCTCTTTTTTATCAACAATGATATAAATTATTGCCTTAGACCCGACCTTTCCCTTGACTGTGCAGATTGCGATTCTCTCTTCATTGAGGTGTCCCAAAATTCTACACAAACCATCATCGGTATCCTTTACAAACCCGAGTACGTTATTCACAGTGATTTTTTAGATCAACTGAGCAATACCCTGAACACCATTTCCAATGAAAAAAAACCCTGTTACCTGATGGGTGACTTCAACTTAGATTTGCTCGTACATGATACCGATCCCAAAGTTAGTGACTTTCTTAACATACTTTATTCCCATGATTTTATCCCATCAATTGATCGACCAACCCGCATTAAAACCAACATCCATGGACATACCAGCGCGACCTTGATTGACAACATTTTCACCAATGACATTTTATCCCAAATCAACTCCGGTATTATTGTCACCGACCTTTCAGACCAGTTCCCTATTTTCCTCACCCAACAAAAAACATGTAGGCCTAACGCAGTACCACGCACACCTGTAATAAAGAAAACACGGCATATGAAACCTAACAATATCAAAGGTCTAAACAACGCATTGATCCCTTGTTGATTGGTATCAGTTAACCAACATACTAGATCCAGACGAGGCCTACAACAGATTTAATTCTAAATTATCTACACTTCTGAACATACATTGTCCAATTAAAACTAATATAATATCTAAACGTAACTCACCCAAAAAATCTTGGGTAACTAAAGGACTAATTAAATCGCTCCAAACAAAAGATAAGTTATATAAAGCTTACATTCTAAACCCATCAAATGATAATAAACTAAAATATAAAAACTATCGTAACCATCTAAACCTTCTACTTCGTCTTAGTAAAAAATTGCACATCACCTCAAAAATTGAAAACAATAAACATAATACTAAAGAAATGTGGAAAACTTTAAATAATTTACTTGGTCGTAATAAAAAAACTAAATTCCCTGATTTCTTTAACAATAATGAAGGTCAACGAATAACTGATAATCAAACTATTGCTGAACACTTTAATAATTTTTTTGCCAATATTGGCATCAACCTTGCTAGTAAGATATCTGATCCACCTACTGACTTTAAACCTCCCCTGTCGTCTTATTCAAACCCCAATTCACTTTTTATGCATCCTACATCTCCAGAAGAACTTGTTAAATTAACATCTGATTTAAAAAATAGCAACAGTAGTGGAACTGATGACATAAGTAATAATCTTCTAAAACAAATAATTCCATCCATTTGTGGTGTCCTCTCCCATATCTTCAATTTATCTATTGCCTCAGGAACTGTCCCTACTGCACTAAAACATGCTAATGTAACACCCATTTTTAAAGCAGATAATAAACATGATGTCACCAACTATAGGCCTATATCAATCCTTCCATCTATCTCCAAACTCCTTGAAAAAATTGTCTATGCACGGATCTTTAACTTCATTGAGCATCATAACATTCTAACTCCCCATCAGTTTGGCTTTAGGCCTAAGAGATCCACATACATGGCTATTAACGAACTTTATTGTAAAATAACGGACAACCTGGACAACAAACTTCACACAATTGGCATATTCCTAGATCTTAGCAAGGCCTTTGACACCATAAACCATGACATTCTTCTTGACAAACTCAATAAATATGGTATCAGAGGTCTTGCTAATGATTGGGTTAAGAGCTACCTATCTGGAAGACAACAACAGGTTTCCTTTAATAATGCCCTCTCTACTCCTGCAGATATCAATTGCGGAGTTCCTCAAGGATCGATTCTAGGACCGTTATTATTTCTTTTATATATTAATGATCTCCCACTTTGTTCTAAAGAACCCCATTTTATTTTGTTTGCCGATGACACGAATATCCTTTTCTCACATCAAAACCCTAAGACACTAGAAATAATAGTTAATAATGAACTTAATCATATTTCAAATTGGTTTAAACTAAATAAATTATCATTAAACATTAAAAAACTAATTATATTATTTTCAAAAATAAACATAATAACAAACCTGATATTGAAATTGATATTAAAATTAATAATACACCCATCCAAAAGTTCAGACCACCAAATTCCTTGGAATACTCATTGATCATAATTTGTCATGGACCTCTCACACTAAACATGTTTCTAAAATTATTTCTAAATATAATGGAGTTATTAAAAAGGTCAGACCCTTCTTGCCTCAAGAGTCTCTTCTAACTCTGTACAATTCCCTTGTATTGCCATATTTGTCATATGGTGCAATGATTTGGGCTGATCCCAATAATTCCAATATTGAACCACTCTTTCGATTGCAGAAAAGGGTAATTCGCACATGTACTAATTCTATTTGGCTAGCCCACACAGACCCACTCTTCGCATCCTTACAAACCCTTAAAATTCATGATATTTATAAAATCCAACTTTCTTCATTTATGTTTCAATTTCACCATGACCTTTTACCTACTGACCTCATTGAAAACAATTTTTTAAAGTTCAAACACTGTCCCACCATTATGACACTAGACACGCTCACGACCCATTTATTGAACCGTCCAATACTGTTCTGGCAAGCAATACATCCTGTTCACAAGGTCCGTTGGTTTGGAACAGTCTTACTTCAAACATAAAAATTCCCGTTCTTTAGCCTCATTTAAATATTGTTTTAAAAAAACCCTCATCGGTTGTTATAGCCATGCTACTACCCCGTAATGTGTGCTCATAATCATTCAGCTGTCCCTATTCTGTTACGCTCAATTATCCTTATTCTTTCTTCTTTCTTCTTCTTCCATTCTTTGCTTTCTATAATCTAGTCGGATAACTTGTATTGTATTGTTTTGTTTTGTCCCCTATACCGTCACCAGTTTATACACATGATGAATTATATTTGATTAATTATTGAGGTCCCTGCAGCTCCACGCTATGCGTTTAGCAGGGTCCTCGTCAGTCAATATTATTTTAGCCACATTAATTATTATATTAACTAAGATAAATTATCTGATTTGTAAATTGCCTATATCCACATATAAACATATTATTATATATTGTATATTAACGTCATGAACAGTAATATTATATACTACATAGATTATGTATTCAAGTTATATTAACCATCACAAATTATTATCAATATATCTTTTTGTTAATATTATTGCAATTTACTCTTATTATTAATTGCTATTATATTTATTAAACTATATCTATTGTACTCAATGTTATTATTATATATGCTATGCTATGTATGATATTGATTGATAAAATAAATTTGAACTTTTGAACTTTTTTTGAACTAGTAAGCAGCAACTTGTATATCACACCCGTCATGGGTTCGAACCCTTTTGTTGTATTTTATTGTTAAACCTAAATAGCGTGATTGCTTTTGAATGAGCGGCAACACACATATTTTGTTTGAGTATAGCTGGATCTATCTCCTTTCTTTACATCTTCTCTGCTATAACCAAGGGTCCATGATAAACATGTTAAAGTCATGTTTTAAGGGTACTGCAAGAAACGTATAAAAACATTTAAAAGACGTATCTCTAAAATCAAGTTTTCTCAGCAAAGGAGACCTCAGCCGTATAAAAAGGGGCCCTGGCGTTACTTTTACCCCCGGCCCGTATAAATGGCTCTCGGCGGCACTGGTAGCTTTACATTATTTTTTATGTTTATACAAATTTTTAGAATCCGTTTGAAAATTCTTCGTTTATATCCTTTTTACGCACCATGTTAACGAGATCAAAAACATGTTCATGTTGTTGGTTTTTTTTTTCAAATTGGCGCCCGTATAAAAACACGCCGGGTGATTGTGCTACAAACCGATCAAAGAAATAATGTCACCATTTATCAGGACCAAATGCAGTGCTGATTAAAGTTTAGAAGCTCGTTTTTGGGGAACATTTTGGGGAGAATCTTGCATGACAAAAAACCTGTTTTGTTATATTATCGATATCTTGATTACGGAACATTAATTTAGACATCTAAGTACCTACATTATTTCTCAACTTTCTGCCACTCGCTATTCAATTTCATTTTCACTCCAAATTGAAGCTAGTATTGCATAAAACGAGGTTTTCGCCATCAGTGCGTCCGAATTTGATGCAATCTTGCACGTGTAACCTTACACGTTTATCTTACGCGTTTTTTGGACCACTTGGCCATTCATACCAATCTCCGTACCCATACCCGTACCCATAGCCCCGGACCCGTACCCGTACCCGTACTCGCACCTTATTTTGGGTTCGGACCCGTACCCGTACCAGTACTCATGGCTAGGGACCGGTACCCGTACCCGTACCTGTACTCATGACCTGGGACCCGTACCCGTGGCATGGGACCCGTACCCGTACTCATGGTCTGGGACCCGTACCCGTACCCGTACTCATGGCGGGTCCCAATACTACAAGTCTGCAGTATTCACTTCTTGGCTTTAACCGTGCTAACAAATACTATTATTTTGTGTGCTTAAATCTTCAAATATAGTTAGTTATGAATTAATCTACACTTAAGGGGTACTACACCCCTGTCCAATTTTGCGCCTATTTTTGCAATTTTCTCAAAAATTATAGCACATTGGTGACAAGTAAGATATGTATATTATAGGGGCAAGGACTACAACTACTGTACTGAAAATACAGCAACACAAAGCAAGTAGTTATTGATTTATTGATCAAATATTGGTTTTCCCTCATTTTTGACTGTAGCTCCACAACTGTTGGCTGTGCTGAAATAAAATTTCCAGTGCAGTAGTTGTAGTCCTTGCCCCTATAATATACATATCTTACTTGTCCCCAATGCGCCATAATTTTTGAGAAAAATGCAAAAATAGGCACAAAATTGGGCAGGGGTGTAGTACCCCCTTAAAGATGCGAACGTCGGTTGTTTTTTGTGGGCCACCAGACCACTTTCGCAATCCGTTGCATGAGGGGTATTATGTGCAGAATTGTTTGTGTAACCCTAAATAGTCATATATCTGCTTCCAACAAACTCATGTCATCCAAACCTGGTGATAATAATCTTTGAGTAGGGGAATATCGCGTGAGTAGAGATATTTGAGGTCAAATAACATCTAGAGGTCAAATGAGGTCACTGTTGATTTAGATTCAGTGATTGGGGAATTGCTCTCCTTTGATAAAGCAGATTTCAATGTCAACCTTGTGATAATAATCTCTGGGTAAGGGAACATCAGGTGAGTGAAGATGTTTTGAGGTCATCTAGGGGTCAAATGTTAACCCATAAGGGGTCAAATTTTAAAATAGTTCCTATGGGGCTTGAAGTTGATGGCTGTAAACCTGAGGAAGAGTAACAACGTAAAGAGCACAAAAGTGTAAGAATTGGGATGGAACTGACGTAATGAATCTAACTGAGTCATCAGAATTTGGGGGGAAAAAGTCCGATTTTGAGAGAATCACACAAATTGAATTTTACACCAAACCCGTGTTTTGAACCACCCTAATCTATGCACTTCAAAATTAGTTTGACCATTTTATAAAAAGAAATTACATCATTACTCATTGTGAACAACTTTGCCCAGCACATCCCTTTTTAAAAGGATTTTTATTTTTTTATTTTATAACAATCTACTTTTCTTTCTAGAACGAAGATCGTTTGCTCTCGCTCTCAAAAGTACCATACAAGCTGCGGACCGTTCGGATGGTCAAGATGCACAAGATACAGATTGTTTTGTAAGTAGACGTTACACTGCTATATACTATACATGACTTTTCTTTATTTTTACAAGCCGACGACAAAGTCGGCTTGTTCTGTTTTACGCTAATTCTTTCTTTCTTTCTTTCTGGCAATCTGCCTCTTCTTCTACAAACAAAATGCGCCGAAGCTCTAATTAATACATGTTGGTCACTAGTGGCATGGGTATTCAGGGTGTTCACAGCTTGATCATTGCTTGACCTTTGACCCCGTATGCAATACAAACTAAATTTGAACTAGATCTGGTTACAGATCTGGACCTAGCCGGGGCCGGAAATGCCAGTCTTAACTTAAAGTTTGACCTTTGACCGGCTATTATGGACATCTCACAGCATCACTGTTGCATGTAGGGGCTTTATCCGTCTTCCATAGGCTGAGATACAGCTACTTTTCCGTATTGTTAAACTTTTTTTTTTTTTCAAATTTGACGTTTTGACCGCCTTAATGACCTTTGACCCCAATATAAAAAAAACCCCATACACACCGCAAAAATGCATTGTTACAGTTTAAACTAAAAAAATCTACTATGCTTAGTTATGGAGATAAAAATTCTTGAAGTTATTTAGCTTAAAACCGGAAATGACGTCTAAATGACCTTTGACCAAAAAAATAAAAATACCGTGCATACATCGGGTAACACTTATGCATATATGAAGTTTATGCCCCTCTGGTCTGGTTACGTTTTGAGATTTAAAAAAATGAACATATTTGATGATTTTTGGTTTTTGACCGGAAGCGATCCCTTAATGACCTTTGACCCCAAAACTGTAGACACCCCAAAGACCCTGGATAGTAGCAATCCATGTGTGCTAATGACAACACTCTGCTATGTAATTTGTAAAAACAGTGATTTTTGAATATTTTTAGCTTTCAGACCGGAAATGACCCCTTAATGACCTTTGACCCAATTTCTGTGAATAATTTATAGGCACTGGATATAGCCGATGCATATGTGTAAGTGACATCATCGTACTATGTAATTTGTGGCAGAAGAAGCATTTTGAAGATATTTGGTTTTATACCGGAAATGACACCTTAATGACCTTTGACCCCAAATTTGTGAATATCCTATAGACACTGGATATAGCCGATGCATATGTGCAAGTGACGTCATTGTAGGATGTAACATGTAGGAGAAGAAGCATTTTGAAATTTGTTGCCAGAAGAAAGAAGAAAGAAGAAAGATCCGATAGCATCACAAGACCTAGCCGGTGTCCCGGCTAGGTAACAACAAGATATGTCAAGTTATAGTGCTGCATATGATAGACCTTAGTGAGACAAAATAAAAAGTCAATGGTGACATCTTTGTACAATGTTTACTTTTGGGTCAAAAGGTCAAAATGTGTATAATTTGAAACAACGAGGTATGGCAAATCTGAGTGCTGCATATGATAGACCTTAGTGAGACAAAACAAAAAGTCAATGGTGACCTCTTTGTACAATGCTTACTTTAGGGTCAAAAGGTCAAAATGTGTAAAATTTGAAACAACGAGGTATGGCAAGTCTGAGTGCTGCATATGATAGACCTTAGTGAGACAAAACAAAAAGTCAATGGTGACCTCTTTGTACTTGGGGTCAAAAGGTCAAAATATGTAAAATTTCAAACAGCGAGGTATGGCAAATCTGAATGCTGCATATGATAGACCTTAGTGAGACAAAATAAAAAGTCAATGGTGACATCTTTGTA
Source organism: Amphiura filiformis (assembly GCF_039555335.1). Classification (NCBI taxonomy): domain Eukaryota; kingdom Metazoa; phylum Echinodermata; class Ophiuroidea; order Amphilepidida; family Amphiuridae; genus Amphiura; species Amphiura filiformis. Next base: position 29,548,731 of record NC_092633.1, on the reverse strand, counting down.
CAATGTTTACTTTGGGGTCAAAAGGTCAAAATGTGTATAATTTGAAACAACGAGGTATGGCAAATCTGAGTGCTGCATATGATAGACCTTAGTGAGACAAAACAAAAAGTCAATGGTGACCTCTTTGTACAATGCTTACTTTGGGGTCAAAAGGTCAAAATGTGTAAAAGTTGAAACAACGAGGTATGGCAAATCTGAGTGCTGCATAGACCTTAGTGAGACAAAACAAAAAGTCAATGGTGACCTCTTTGTACTTGGGGTCAAAAGGTCAAAATGTGTAAAATTTTCAAACAGCGAGGTATGGCAAATCTGAATGCTGCATATGATAGACCTTAGTGAGACAAAACAAAAAGTCAATGGTGACGGTCAAAGTTTAGGGGTCAAATTTTGAAATTGATCAAAATTGACCCATTAATGTTATATTTACTGCCGGCGGCTTGTACTCAGAATCTATTGACTCTAGTTCATTTTGAATATCAGAACACTATTATACTCCTGTTGTACGGGCTGGAAGGGGTCAGGTTGCAGTCAACGTAAGTTTTTGTGTTGTTGTTCATTGTACCACAATTTCTAGAAGGAATATGTGGTTGTACAGCATGTCCCAATAAAAACGCAAACCAAGTTTCTGTGATTAAAGAGTTTAACTTCAACATTACACTATTTTTCGCTCACCTGGAACGTTTTCACTAGTTCGACTAGCGTCTTCAGCAGATGGTGATGCTGTGATGGTATCTTGTCTACGATCGGGATAACCTTCACTGATGACGTCATATGATTGACAGAATGACGTCATAGGATGTTACGATGTAGCGGCGCCCCCGGGCATCAGTAGGTTGTCCCAAATTGGGTCTATTTCGAGTCCTTTGTCACGATTCAGTCTCGGTTTCTGAGTTCTTATGTGTCTAGCTTCCAGAACTCTGCGGGAATATTCTTTTTGTTCCCGTTCTAGCACTTTTACATTTTCCCAGTCAATTTGGTGATTTTGTGTCCTTTTGATCTGACTACGTGCTCCCTGACCGCTGATTTGGAACTGCCGGCAGTGGATTTGTAATCATTTTATCTACCACTACCTATGAATATCCACTCGTACAAGTTTCTGTGGTTTGACTCATTTTTTAGGTTTATTGATAGTCAGGAGTCAGAACTTTTATATATTCTGAACCTGTATTGTCTTTGAAAACATGGAAAATGTTTGCCTAAGAAATCGTGAAATTGGCATCTTGCGTCGTTGAGATATGACAATTTTGGCAACATGAGTCAAAATAAAACTTGTCCTCGAAATCAATATTGAGTTATTAAATGTATCATTTTGTTCATAATTGAATCACTTTGTTCTGCGACAGTGCATCATAGAGAAACTTCGTCGTAAATATTGATTTGAAATTGTGATTATTCTGGTAATGAAGCTGTTTGGGACTGACACATCCATGCAACTATTCATTGCCAATATTTAAAATAATCTATGAAACCTATATTTTGAGTTTCATTTGAAATTGAAGCCTAAATTTTGATTTGCTAATTTTTGTACCTAAATAACATGTTGCTGAGCATGAACTTTACGAATTGAGTATAGTTATGGTCATTTCGGCGTCAAATCTGTTTTTCACAAATTTAGAAGTAGTCGGTGGATAATTATGCTTTTCATCAAAAACTAAACTGATATTAATTAAATACTATAGCAATAATATCACTCCGTATATTGGCCACGGCTTATGCCTGGGTCTTATGTCTACTTTAATTCAGCATACATGATTTTGATTTTGACTATAAACCAGGCATGTCAGGGCTAACATGCCGCTTAAAATTAATTGTAGAAAAACAAATATTTCGGCAGGTTAATGACCACTACATGCATTTATCATGACTTTATATTCAAAATAATACTTGTTCGTGGGGAAAATTAGTCGCGTTGCATAAACCGCGTGACGCAGTACAAAATTGTTAATTTCAACGTCTTCCGGACGTTACCAGTGGACGTTTGTATCGAAGATGTAAATCGCAACCTATTTCTTAATTTCGTATACGGCTCACACACATTTCAATCTGCGCGTATGAACCGCAAGTATGAATGAAGTCATATTTTAACATTTATTTTATAATGATCTTACAAACAAAATGGATCATATTAATACTGCCCTACCATGATAAAAGGTAATATTGAGATATAGGATAAAAACATAATATTTGAGAAAATGCTAAGATTATTTGACGTTTTAGTATGTTTATTAGTTATAATTTATCAATACCAACAACTTCCTTTAAAAGTGATGGCTAAATTTGCATAAAATTAATAACAAAAAAAATTCTTCCTTTTGTGGTGGTTTTTCAGAGATTGTCCTTTACTTTCTGTGTGCAAAATTTAAGGACGCAAGTATTCAACATGAAAATTTTCTAATGTCTAAATTTAGTGTAATATAAATAATAAATCGTCAAGGCACCCGATGTGAATGTAAGTACTATTTTTTTTTTTTTTTTTTTTTTTTTGTAGACAGCTGTCTTTATTACAAGTTTCTTAATACATAGTACTGTCACTTAATCAGTGACCTTAAAATACATTTACGTGCATTTTATTTATTAATATTAGTGACATAGTCATTTCAAGAGAGTTATAAGAGGATTGAAAAACAAGCAACAAAAAAAAAAAAAGGAAAAGAGCAACAGAATGAGCGAATAGAACCAACTGCTGATTATTTTGTACTCAAATTGAGTAGAAAACAAAAAAACAAACAATCAACAATAAGCTCCACCCGACCCCCCCCGCCGACCCCCTCCACCACACATTGAGCATGTTGAGCATATTTTACTTTCTTTACTATGGATTAAAAATACACAGGAATGAAAAATTATATCATAAAATTAATAGTTGCCAGGATTGCCACTCATTATTAAACTTTTGTAACTTTAGGCTACATACTGCTTGGTATTTCAAAACATTATAATAACATTTAAGTTCCCTTTTTAAAACATGTAAGTTTGGTCGTTTCTCTGTCATCTTTACTCTATACAAATGAAATTTTGCAATAGTCAAAATCAGTGTTAGAATTAAATCATATTTAGATCCAAAAAGAATTAACTGAGGGTCATAGCTAGATCTATACTGATCTTGTCTTTTATCCAATCTTTGAGATCTTCCCAAAAATTTCTAGAAAAAGGGCAATCCACAAAGAGATGCTTGATTGTTTCTGGATTTATCTTACAAAAAGTACATAAGTCATCATCACTTATGTTCATTTTTAACAACAATGTATTTGTGCCTATGATGCTCTGATTAATTCTGTATTGAAACCATCTCAGTTTAATATCAGTGGAAAATTTGAAATTTAAGGTACATATTTTTTCCAATCATCATTCTCCATTCCAAATTCCATTTGCCACTTTGACTTACTCATTGTATTCTTCATCTTTGATTCAATAGAAATATCATAGAACATTTTGCACCCTTTTCGTTGATTAAAAAGTAGTTCCATATTATACGGCTTCAAAGGGGAGGCTAGTTTGGAGCCTATAGTACCATTGTAATTAAAATTTGACTGAATTGCCCTAATAATACCATTGTACTCTAAGAAATTGGTCTTCACTTTATAAAGTTTTGTAAATTCGACAATCGACAAAAAGGATCCGTTTGCATTTAAGAGATCATTTACAAACAGCACACCCCTTTTTTTCCAATGGGCATAACAAACTGATTTACCACCAATCTTTATTTTATCGTTCCACCACAATATTGTTTTGCAATACGGTTGAAATCCAGATTATTATTATTTACAATGTTTATAAGTGAGGACCAAGAAAACAGAGTATCATACCAGAACTTATTATCTATCATGTTTTTCATGTCATTAAAACGATACATACCAAGGCAACAAATATCATCACTTATTACATTAAAACAAAGACGAAATAGCTTAACCCATTTTTGATCACCACAGGCAACCCTCCGAATCCAATTTACCTTTAAAGCATTTATATGCATTTCTACATTTGGCATCTTTACTCCACCATTCTCATAATTTTGCACAAATTGTATTCTTTTAACTCGATCTGGCTTGCCGTTCCAAATATATTTATATATCTCATCATTTACCGTTTTGATAAATTCCTTGCTTGGGTTTGGTCACCCGATTCTACCATTAGTATACATTGGCTAATGCATACTAATAGATAATAGTATGCCTTGCTCATTGTCTTGTGATATATTTTAGTATCACACGAGAAATTAGTATTTGATGACCAATGTTTTCTATACTATTTTGGTTAATCCCCCCTAAACGGAGTGTATAAATGCTGTTGGGAATGATTTAATATCCTAAAACCAGTAAAACTTATAGTATACCCCTCATCGAATCAAAACGCCCAATTGGGCTTCTTTTAAAATAGGCCTAGGCCTACTAGTAAAATGTATGGATAATATTTGCTGCATCTTAGTCCGGACCGCGGGTTGGTAGTCCTAGTCGCGAACACTTGCATTAACCAGTCTTATTGAAAAAAAATGTCTTATTCATAATATTTTGACTTTTAAAATTAACCCGAATTTCGAGTTTGCTTTGCCGCATCATTACATTAGTCTCGGACATAGAATCTAGCCAGCTCTATAACGGCGACAAGAACAGGCTGTAAAAGAGACTACTGTATATTTCAACCACAGAACACGTGTGGCCACCGAAGTAATTTAAAGGTTGTAAGGTCAAGGTCAAATATTCTATTCCAGCTTAAAATGTTTATTTTCGCAAACATTCATGAATATTCATTAGGTAACGTCATAGTAAATGCTCTCTGCCAAGTTATTTCAGGATTCTGGTGGGGTTGTGCAATAATTATGTGTACTCTCAAAGTGGTCTGCCAAAAATAGCTTGCCCTCCCCTTTGGCCGTGCCAAAAATCTTTGCCCCCCCCCCCCCATTTGACGTGCTAAAATATTGGGGAATTTCCAAACAGCCCGCCAAAAAATCGCGCCCCCCCCCCTCTCGGCATGCCAAAATCGCTTGCCCCCCCCCTCTCGGCATGCCAAAAATCGCTTGCCCCCCCCCTCTCGGCCCGCCAAAAAATCTTTGCCCCCCCCCCCCCTTACACATGTCAAATTTTTGGGATCCCAATTTTCAAACCTTAAATGGTCTATTATGTTGCGAGCGCAGCGAGCAGGAAAATTTGCATATTAAAGCATTTCCGTACTGTTTTCCTAAGCCTTTTTAGAGTGATTTATTTAAAAGACGCCCAGTAGCTCCCAGTGAATGTGTGCCAAAAATCGCTTGCCCCCCCTCTCAGCTGGCCAAAATTGCCCCCCTTTCGGTTCGCCAAAATTTCTTGCCCCCCCAATTTTACCCCCCAGGCTCATAATTATTGCACAGCCCCTCAGTATAATCGAGTGCATCGAGCAGGAAATTTTTCATATTTGAATGCGTTCCTAATGTTTTCCTACACCAAAGGCGTAATATAGAAACGGTGCTATCTGTGCCAAAAATCGCTTGCCCTCCTTTGGACCTGCCAAAATCGCTTGAACCCCTTTCAACCTGCCAAAAATGCTTTCCCCCCCCTTTTGGCCTACCCAAAAAATCTCTCCCCCCCCCCCTATAATTCACCACCCGGGCAACACATAATTATTGCACCACCCGGGGGGCTGTGCACCGGCACACCCGCATTCTTTACGCCTTAATCAAAATTTTTGCGGCATTCCCCCGGGGGGAAAGATTTTTGGCTCGGCCAGTGGGGGGCGTTTTTGGCAGTCCATTTTGGGAACTCGCCACAAGGGGTACACATAATTATTGCAAATCAGCCCCTAATTACGACGGTGCGGTCACTTTTACGAGGGCGGGATCAGGTTTTTTATTTTGACAGCGAAAGGAAGGGGTCCCAAATATGTCGGTGACTGGAGACAATTTTACGACCCCCTATCTTGGGTCAAAATTTTATAACCCCCCAGCCAGACTCAAGTCAAATTATTCATTGCGGAACTAAGGGGTGGTGCAATAATTATGTGTACCCGGGGTGAATTATAGGGGGCAAAGATTTTTGGCAGGCCAAAAGGGGGGGGCAAGCATTTTTGGCAGGTCGAAAGGGGGTCAAGCGATTTTTGGTAGGTCGAAAGGGGGGGCAAGCAATTTTTGGCACAGATATTTTGGGCACCGTTTCTATATTACGTCCTAAAAAGGCGTAGGAAAACGTTACGAACACGTTCAAATATGCAAAATTTCCTGCTCGCTGCATTCGCATTATATGTTAAGACAATTTAAGGTTTTAAATTCGGGTTCCCCAAAATCTTGCATGTGTAAGGGGGGGGCAAAGATTTTTTGGCACGTCAAAGGGGGAAAAGGTTTTTGGCACGTCGGAAGGGGGGCAAAGGTTTTTGGAACGGCCAAAGGGGGGGCAAGCGATTTTGGCAGACCATTTTGAGAATTCACCCCGGGTACACATAATTATTGCACCACCCCTAAGGACCGGAGCACGCCAAAAGTTAAGAGCGAAGAAAGTGTAAAAGAAGGCGCGTGAAGTGCGTAAAATTTTTGCATATAGCTATAGATTGTATGCACATTATGATTTTGAAGTTAAAGTCTGTGCGCAGAAATTTTGAGTCAACAGCCCTTAATAATAATTCTATACCCCCCCTATTTATTTTTGGGTGTTAAAAATTATAACCCCCCTTATTTTTGGTCTAAAATTCTATGACCCCCCCCCAGTATATTTGGGACCCACCCCCTTCCGGAGGAAATGCCAGCACCCTTAATTTATTTACGATAAACTATTTCATTACAGTTTTATTATTGTTGTTGTATTTTATTACCAGTTCTGAGTGGTTATGGTTGTGGCGAAGAGATGACGTAATGAAATGAATATTAATGAGAGGATAAAATATGCGGTTGATAAAGCATCGGCAGGGTTTAGATAATCCGTCATCATTTATTTTAGAAGCCTAATTGGGCGACTTTTGAAATTTTCCTTGTAATATTGGTCAGTCTTTGTGCACTTTTGGTTTATGTGTTCCAGTATCTGTAGTTTTTCTCCCATAGAATCAAAAACAACAACAACAACAACAAAAACTAATTTTCCAAAGTCGATCTTTGAAAATGTTTAATAGAAAATTGGGCGACTTGTCAACTATCTGACCCGCGAATTTATGTGGCAACCCTTGTAACAAGTGTCAGTGGCGGAGCATACAACAATCATGCTGCATGATGATGAGATGAATTACAGGTAAGCTTAACAATTTATAACTTTGAGTAAAGTTGGTAAACTAAACATACGGTAATGCATAATATGGTTTAAAATATCTGACCGCTCGCCATTAATTATCAGATTATATACTTGGACAACGTATTTCGTTGTCATAATCATCATCTCACATGTATAAATGATAATCATTTATTAAATGCATTGACATGTGACGTGTTATCATGTACCGGTATAGTGTACTATTCATGTTCTGAATATATATACAGAATCATTAATCATTAATTTCAAGTGTCGCACCCCCCCTGTGTACGGGCCTGGCTGTCAGCTTTCAAGTTTCAACAGCTTGTCAGCTGTACGCTATTTGACACGGGAGGGGGGCAGGGTTCGCAGGTTTTTGCCGTAGGTGGAAAAAAACCACGGTTTTAACTAGCCCGAAACATCATGGCCCTGTTCCTTCCTCACTAGGGCCATGAGTGCCATACGTACGTAAAAACGGGGCACTGTGAATTCACGTCGCGGTGATGACGTCACACTGACGGTATCTATTTATAGGAAGAATTCAAACACAAGCGACGATAACAGTCACAAGTCTGGTCTTTTACATCCTCAAATGTGCTCAAAATTTACGAACATGCACCAAATATGTTTTGTTTAAGTCTCATCTTCATGTGAGGAATGGTAGGAAGTGGTATTTATGAGAAAAAGTGGTATTTTATGTATACCCTGGAGTGACCAGCTATGCTCAGGAGTCTCAGACCTTCGTACGGAGAAGGACAGTGGAAATCATAGTGAAGGAGGTGTGAGTACCTCGGGCTAGGTTTTAACTGCAGTTATAACCGCTTGCCAAAAATGGCTAAAGCCTAAAACTATAAAATCTCGAAACAAATTATTAAGTTACAAAAATTGTTTCCTGAGTAGGTATGTCCACATTGCTTATTATAGAGGGCGACGTTCAACTCAAAAAGCTCAAAAAGTTGCGACCACAGTAAATGGCTTAACTGTGTAATCCCCATAGTAAAATTCAAAATTTTGATATTTGGACAACAGAAACTTGGAGACGTAGTCTAAAAAGTGCTGGTACTTTATCTTTGATTCAGAAGTCACTATGCAGTGATAGTTTATTTTATAAAATAAAATTGCCTTTGTGTAAAATGGATCGCCGTGGTGAAAAATTATGCATTGCTTGCTTTTTTGTACAGTAAGTCATTGTAGGGCATTGTCAATGATGGCCGCAGATTTAATGAAAAATCATAAGAACAGACATTTGCTCATAACTTTGTTTCAAATATTTGAGCTACAGACATGGTTGATCGACCCCTCATTTTTTAAGTTAAATAATCACCTTTTTAAACAAAATAATTTCCATGTGAAAAAACCTGTAGACTTGAAAATTTTGTGATCATGTCTACCTGAGTGTTACAAGGCCAGATTTTGTTATTCTAAAAAGAAGCATTATATTAAGGGTACTACACCCCTGCCCAATTTTGTGCCTATTTTTGCATTTTTCTCAAAAATTATAGCGCATTGGTGACAAGTAAGATATTATTGGGGCAAGGATGTCCTAGGACTACAACTACTGCACTGGAAATTTTTATCTCAACACAAGCAACAGTTGTGGAGTTACAGTCAAAAATGAGGGAAAACCAATATTTGATCAATAAATCAATAACTACTCGCCTTGAGTTGCTGAATTTTCAGTGCAGTAGTTGTAGTCCTTGCCCCTACAATATACATCTTACTTGTCACCAAGGCGCTATAGTTTTTGAGAATAATGCAAAAATAGGCACAAAATTGGCCAGGGGTGTAGTACCCCCTTAAAGAAATGAATGGCATGCATTTTCATTGCTTAAGTGCATTTAACCGAAATGTGGCATATATATCAGATTAAAAAGTTTTTCATTAAAAGTTGTGTGTATATGAGTTTTCTGGTATTTTTTTTAATATTTGACTTAATTTGAGTGACTATATGATGTGAGTTTTTGCGGTTGAAACCAGGCAAAAACTAAAATCAGAGTTTTGCCAGTTTTTGCCACTGGTAATGGCAAAAACCGAACCGCGGGGGGTGGGGTGGAGCTTTGGGTATTTGGGTTTGGAACGGATGTGCCACTGAGAATTTGAAAATGAACCTATCAATAGGCATTACCGTACCGGTACTAATTTTGTAAAAAAATTGGACCCATCGGTATGTATTTAGTATACATACTGGTACCAAAATTTACAATTTTTGGCCGAATTTAACCCAAATCATCATGTAATTGGTACAATTACCGAATAGGGTGCAACTTGCTAGACTTGAGTCCAGTCCACGTTTACAGAGTTTCGGTTAGGGGCTATGGTTGGGGTAGAACAGTCTTGTAATTTAAGACTAGTCGAGTTGCACCCCTATTCGGCAATCTTTCCAAGTAATTTTTACCAATTTCCCCCTGAATTTCGGCTAGATTGAGGCAAAATTGGGCTATTTTCCAAGTCTTACCGATCACCCCCCGAAGTTAAACACAGCCGATCATGACAGGCGATTACATCAAAAATGTTGTTAATTGCACTTCAACAAAATTTTAGACTGTTAAAAAAAAAGGCAATCTTTATAGAACTTGAACTCATTCAAAATAATTTTCATCCAAATTTCATCATTAAAGGTCTGTAACCCTATCAACACTCCCCCAAATTTTTCTCATTGTTGAAGAGTTTTTGATATATCATAAAATGAATCATATTTTTCTCATTAACCATCCTGCAATGTATTTCCTAAGAATATTATAATAAGGGCTCACATTGAAATACCCTACCGGTACCACGTTTTCACACAGAAAGAAGGCAGGATTCCCCTCGCTATTTTATTAACGCGCGTGCCTCGGGAAAGCTCGGTCATAAAACGGATGGATTATATGCATCAGTGATACATCCTGCCCAGGATTTTAACAAAAGAAGGCTAGCACAGGAAAGCTGCAGGATGGCGCACACCTTCCTGTGTAAGGGAATTTCAATATGAGCCCTAAGATTTGGTAGATGCAATGACCTTTTTGGCATCATGCATGAGTCTCACACATTTTTACACATTTAGACACCTTCTCCCACTTTCTATCATGCTCACACTCACACACCAACAGTAAAATATGCACAGTGATAGTGCGATACGCACAGGCTCAACGCCTAGATGTTGATCCACAAGCCACAGCACACATTACAGCACACTTTTTAGTCGCCAAACAATATTTCAGTCCCGGTACGCCCCTGTTCAACAATATCTCATGTCAAGCAATCTGGAAATTTGTTGACAGTCCTGCTTTAGTTTGATCTAAATTCCAGCTAAATATCTAGAAGGTTTTTTTTTCTATAGTCAAGGTACTGTACTAGCTCTCTGCTATTTCACTCACAAAAAATGATCTGACAACCTGCATGTAGAAACTAAGCTTGCACAAGAGGTGTTCTTATCTGTGATGTCAAAACTCTACGCATATGGTCGCATGTCACAAATAGGTCACCCAAAAATGGAGGAGCCGTAACATGAAAATGCTTTCTTCCCACTTCAAGTTTGATTTATTGATCAAGTATGATACCTATTTTAGAAAGTTTGGTGTCATTTTGTAGATAATTATGTTCTTTGTCAAATACAAAAAACCCCAAGTCAATTGGACAACTACTTTGAGATTTATACTTCAATATATATGTAAGTTGTGTCAATGGAGGAGCTGGGGCGGGTCAGCCGGGGCGGGTGAGCCCCATAGGGTTGTACACAAAATTGTGAAAATATGGCAAACTTCAAACCTTTGTATCTTAAAAAGTACAACTAGCATGGACTACAAATTGCACATATATATATATCATCCTGGATTGTAGATCTACCTCATAGTAGATCAACTGTAACAAAAGATGTAACTAATTAATTGCCTAATTAATTGCTCATTAAGACAGTTTTCCCTATTATGTTACTGTACAAAGTGTGCACATAATGCTCCGACATTTCTAAATGGCCTATCTCTTGCCTGAGTCACCCTGCTTATTTAAAAGTACACATATTTTTAAGGAAATTTGATGAGGAATTCAATTTTGCTATTAGTTTTAGTGCCAGACATGGAGGAAAAAAGCTTTGATTGATAATGTCATACAAATTGTAAAATTATTTTACAATTTTTGACCACCCTGTATACCAAACTCTTTCTTCCTAATTTATTTGAAGGGCCCATGTAATGTCTTTCTGAATCCATATTTATTTTGAACTACATAGCTTTCATAAAAAGAAAATATGGGGTTTACCATGACAAGAAAGATGCTAATTTTGTTGATGTTCCACCCTGTATATTTCTTACCCACCCTGTATTATGATGTTATACTTTGTTGATTTGGCATCCTTGTAATATAAGCTTTTCAGAAATGTATGCTTTTAATGGTCTAAAGTGTATTCATTAAAAGTTGTGTTGAAGTGAATCAAAATTGGTGATATTTTTATCATTTAACATTATGTTACACAAAAGATGACCAATTCATGACATGCGACCATATCCCTGCGCAAATTAGCCATTTCTTTCAAAATGTGTATGTTCCCGCAAAATTTCCCTACAGGTGCAAGTGGCTATTTTCAACAAAATTTTGTTGATTGATTTTTAAAGATGGCTGTATCCAACCAAGATGGTTGTACTGTTGTACAATACCACAGGGTTGTAAACTCAGTTTCGAAGTAAATATTAAGTACATGTATTGCAACCTGAAATCACTTCATTTGCATTGATTTCTTAGGATGGTTGTATCCAACCAAAATGGTTGTGGAATACCATTACCAATATAAACATGGTTGTATTTATAGGTTTTAAACATGTATCACTTGTTGGAAGTGGAACTGTACAAATGAATGCACACGCACTGAAATGTCTAATGCATGATGAGCCCCGAAGAGGAGTGCAATCGATGCATCAACATCTCAGTACAAGTGCAGTTTGTACAATTTCTCGAGTAACAAGTAATTATAAATATTAAACATTGGACATCTGAAACAATTCATTTACATTGATTTCTTAGGATGGTTGTCCAACCAAGATTGTTGGAGGGTACCATTACCACCATCAATAAACAGGGTTGTAAACTCAATTTATTTATATTTTAACTTTCATTGATTTCTAAGGATGGTTGTTTCCAACCAAAATGGTTATAAACTCAACCCATTAAAGTGATTAATTTGAATTATAAGAATTTTCATTTGAGGACAGTTTTTACTGATGAATAGAGGCCACTGTCTAAATGTTTTAAACAATGTTGAAGGCAAACTAATCTTTTAATATTTCCAATGTTATTTACAGGTATATTAAAAGATCACTGCTGGCACACCATTCTATCTACAGATGTTAAGGTAAGCTTTGTCAGCCCACTGCCTTATACCCAAAACTTTTTTGAGACAAAAGAAGGAATATGAAATGAAAAATATGTGTGTGTTCAAACGTTATGTACATGTTGGGAGTAAGGGAAGTTGTTGTCAGTAATTACAGGTAATTTCGTGGTTCATAAATGCATACATGTAGAGTTTGGACTTGATTGTGTGCAACTTCAGTGTTGCATGAAATCTTTGCATTTTGTGACCATTGGAGGTTTAAGTAAGTTGCTGAAGGCATCATCGGATTAAGCCCATTCATTGAAAAGAATAAAAGTCCCCCATACAACCACAAAGTCCCTAAAAATAGGGCCACAGTTGAATCTTCTCCCCCGTACAGCATATATTCCAAAATGTCTATAGAGCTTATTAGGCGTAAGTTAATGTAACCTGCAATGGACATGATAAATGTGATCCCCAAATTAAAATAAATGAACCTTTTATAGGCATAATATTTCTTGCACTGTGGACTACATCCTCACTCTCGGCATGCCTTCTCATGGTCTGCGGCGAGTTGAACCAATGCACATAGGCGTTAGTACCGGTCCTACTTAATAGGCTGGGTTAAGTTGTTCCCTGTGTCTGTAGTGGGGACCTCCTTTCAACAGGCCTATGGATATTTTTGCCGCCTTGATAATTTGTCTATCGTTATGTATGACTTTAATGGCATTCCATATTTGTTTTTCTCTTTTTGGATATGTTTTTCCTTGCTGGCCTCCCATACTACACAATTTTCACACCTATAGAGTGTATGCAATTGTATAACAATTGAAATGACAGTCATGTTGGAATATGTTGAAATACAGTTCTACAATAGCTGAATATGATAAGAGGGATAAGTCTCTAGATTGATTCAACAACCATTCATGCATATCACATGTTTTATTGTCCTATTATCATGTGAATTGCCAGGGTAAGTCCGTGGTAGGACAGATTTTTAAAAAATATAATAAACAATTTCCCTGATAATCAAATATCTTGATTTGATAAAAAATAATATCACAATAGCATTGGATGATTAAAATTATGTTATAAAAAATCCATGATTGATGACAATAAATTGTTTAATAAAATATTGAAAAAAATCACTTGGTCATCGGATATCGAACTTGGGTCAGCGTATCCGGAGTCGAACGCCCTAACCATTTAGCCACGGGACACTGATGTAAATTGCTGTGTCGATGTACAGCATTTATTATATGAATGGATGCATCGTCCAGAAAGAACAATTAAGAATAACTAGGCGGTTACCCGTATTTGGCGGTTCTCGGCTGGCGCGATTACCTGGCTGATGGTGACTGTACCCACGACCAAGTTTCATGCCCATCCGACAATTTTTACTAATTTGACCTCAGATGACCCCTGGATGACCTCGGGTGATCTTGGCCCACTTACCGAAACAAACTTGTTCTGTCTGAGGTCCAGATGCACTCACCCACCAAGTTTCATGCCCATATGACAGTTTTTACTAATTTGACCCCTAGATGACCTCTGGTGACCTTGACCCACTAACCAATACAAACTTGTTCTGTCCCGGGTCAAGACGCACCCACCCGTCAAGTTTGGTGACCTTGACCCACTAACCAATACAAACTTGTTCTGTCCCGGGTCAAGACGCACCCACCCGTCAAGTTTGAGGAACGTGCGACCCCCAGTCTCAGAGAAAAACAGTTTTTACTAATTTGACCCCTGGATGACCTTGGGTGACCTTGACCCACTAACCAATATAAACTCGTTCTTCCTCATACCAAGCTGCACCCACCCACCAAGTTTGAGGAACGCGCAACCCCCAGTCTCAGAGAAAAGAGGCGGACAGACAAACAGACACACAAACAAACAGACAGATTCTGGTGAATTATAGTAAGATGTGAAAAACTTGGATTTTTTGGTGAATGGGACTCAAAATTGCATAAAATATCATAGAAAGTTAACAATATAACTCAAGTACTTTAATGTTACGTGTAAATATAGTTTCGCGGGAGCATCTGTTTAGTCTTCTTTATCAGTCGATTATTTTTAAAACTTGCTGCTCACAGCTACCGTGTGATTGTGACTCTAAATACAACTTTCGGTGTGGTAGACCTGGGATTGGGTGGTAAAAACAGCATTTTTCTTATTTTCTGTCATTAAAAAACAAAACTGTGTTTTGCTTTTTATTTGACTGAAATCTGACTTTCCATTCAAACATTAGAACTTATCAAACATTATTTTGCTAATGACCACAATTTTGAATCCAAATTGCTTTCCCATAGAAAATGTGTACATATTCAATTTCTTATGTATTTTATTGCTTTTGCCAAGCCTTGTTGACCAAATTTATAAATTAACATTAGATTATCAGACCCAATGCTGAACCAAACACATGTTTTTGACAGATGTCCCAAATGATGTTACGGTACTACATGTATCTCTCAAAAGACTAATTTTGAAGTGAAAATCATGATTTTCTGTGTTTTTTAATCAAGGAATTTAAACTAATTACTTTCAATGCAAATTTTCTATCATTTCATTTTTCATGAGTTTATGATCTCCATAAAATGTGAGAGTCAAAACTACATCCCCTATGAACTTGAAACTTTGCATGATTGTACTTTAATCTGTGATCTGTATTTTAAACCTCAATTGAAAAATGTAAAAAGTATATTATATTCACTAAAATGACAAATTCTGATAATTGAGCGATATTTGATCATTCCAGATTTTGGTTTTTCACAGACAGTGAATAACCTAACCCCCTCCCTTAGAAGTCTTTGCAAAGAAGTTTATAACAGATCTCTGTCGAAAGAGCTTCAATTTGATACCTCAATGAGCTTTATAAGATGTTAGGTTGAGGCTCCATTTTTTGTTGAAAATATGACCTTATCGGCTAATTAATTATGCTAATTAGCTAATTAATTTTTTTTAAAATGTTTACGGTAGTATAGAGTCACATGCTACTTTCATTTATTCCCAGGTCTACCACCTTCAAACTACCATAATTTTGTTCATATCACCTAGTCGAAACACATATCAGGTTAATCAATGTTTGCGCTGGCAGGGAAGGGGTTCTTTACTACATGTAGTGTGTGCAGGGCTGGGGTAGGGGACACTTAACATTGTCAAGAGGGTATCATCCTTGAGCATGGACGAAAATGCACTCAAACAAGTATGGCAAATGTCACTGGCATTATCTTATTCCCTAACTAGTAAGTAAAGTATCAATTTTATGGACTCTAAACCAGTTAGTAACCCCCTGAACACTACCTGCCAATCTAACATTGCCTCTGATTGGTTAATTACATGATATCATTACTTTAATTACCACTCAGAATGGAGCTTTGCAAATATTTCACCCGATGTTTTTGTGTGGTGAAATTATTCTAACAATGTTGACGATTGGTCCAATTGTTCCTTTATTACACTACTTGAAAACTGTTACTTGAAACTCACAAGGTCAGAAAGTTTCCATAGGACCTTTAATATGCATGATCTATTGAGCAATAC
This sequence comes from Amphiura filiformis, assembly GCF_039555335.1. Classification (NCBI taxonomy): domain Eukaryota; kingdom Metazoa; phylum Echinodermata; class Ophiuroidea; order Amphilepidida; family Amphiuridae; genus Amphiura; species Amphiura filiformis. Next base: position 29,532,726 of record NC_092633.1, on the reverse strand, counting down.
CTTTTTTCTCAAATTTGCTTGTCTTAGAGAGACCATATTCATGTTACATATGTACAGTAGTCTTGAAAATAATAATTTTTCATGAATTTTTTTTCCACATAATTATGATAGATACCTACTGAATACTGATCAATACCCAGGGACCCCCATGGGGTGTAGGGCACAAAAGAGAGTGCCCTTGTACATGTAGGCAAGAGGCATGCAGAGCCAGAGGTTCATACATTTATGCTGGACATTCCATTTGTTCCATGAGGGACAATTTTAGTATTTTTTTGTGTTGCTTTTTTTTTTATTATGCCTCAAAAGATATTTAAAACATCTAAATTCATCAAGGTACAGTAGTTAATATTATAGGTTTTTAATTAATACTGAAAATCACATAACATGTGCAAAACCATTGTGTGTTCATTCTTCCGGTTTGTGATCATGCTCCCCTTTTAGAGGGTGTTTGGTATTCTGATGGACCTTTAATGAGTATTTTCGTTTGTTTGCTTGCTTGGTTGTTTTACAGATAATTCATCACAATAGTGCAACTGGGGATTCAGATCAGGGCTGTCAGCGGAGTGCAGTGATTAGTGAAGTATTTGATTTGGAGATAAAACAAAGGAGAAAAGGGTCTTTAAAGGTGCTGCTGAAAAAGAAGGTAAGGTATGGTAAAAGTTTCTGTCTTCATGACAAGTACTTTGACAAAGTTGTTATATGATGTAAAATGATATAATACTCATAAATTTTGATTCATTGAAGACAGCTTTTTACTTTTATGAAATAATAATATTTATATTACTGGTATTCAGTCTGAGAGATATCTTTTTGATCGCTGGACTGTAGGCTTCCGCCAAGTATTGACTATAAATGGCATGAGCTCCTGCCAAGTTTGCAGAATGCATGTACCAGCATAGACGAGCCAGCACTGGTTGTGGAGACTATGCAAACATTCTTTTGACAACAAGGATATAAATCTTGAACAGAGAAAGCAGATGGTTATTGGTATGAGCAAATTTATGTGAAACGGGAGGGCGGAGTGGCCTACGTCATAACTTTGCAGGAGCCTATACAGTTTAGCGATCAAGAAGATATCTATCAGGTTGAATTCAAATGTATTAAACCTGTGATATGAAAGCATCCACTTCACAGTTCAATGAACATTTACTGCCTAAAAGTCGGTAGGGCTAATTGAGCGTGAAATTTCCCATTGACTGAGACTAATACAAATATTATTATTGTTTACTACTTGGATGAATGATAATCTTCACAAATGTACAGCTTTTATTGGATATTTGAGCCCCAATGGCTTTTGGAATCTGGAATGATTAAAGAGTTTGTTTTGGGTCAGGGTTCGGACCCGACCCCTCTCATGCCAAGCACTAGGTCGGCTACTGGTAGCTGACCGGTAGCTATGGGTGTTTTGCTGGCCCAGTCAAATGGTGATTGTGTTATCACATCATGTGGCACGCATGCATGTGCAGTGCATATATCTGGTAGTACTATTTAAGGTTGGTCTGAACCATGGAATTATGGAAACATTTTAGCCTTTCAACTTCTAAATTGTTGATCTAAAGTGTATAAAAGTATATATATTTCGAATGGAAATTAGCTTACAAATCCAGTGGTGACGTCAGATTAATTTATAAAATGCTCAATTTTGGAGAAAATCATCAAAAACCGTGATTTTGACCCGTAACTAATTATTTTTTTCAGTAAAAATTTTTTCTTTTTGATTTTCAAAATCTAGGTATGAAAATCTAGGATCCGTTAAATTTATTTTTTTGAATTTTGATTAAGTTTAAGAAATATTCGCTTAAAATAGTTGAAATCTGACAGCTTCAGCCTAATTTAGACTATGTTGTCTATATTTTTGTTTTTTGATGGAAATTTTAAAAAATGGCAAGATTTCCGCCATTGACCATGTGGACGATTTTAGATGGAAAAGGGTGAAATACTATATTTAAAAATGATAGAAATTTGTTTAAAAAATTAAAACCTAAAATTATTCAGTTCAAAGTTTAAGTACACAGACTAATGAATATAGAATTCAAGAAAACTGGAATTTGTCATTTTTTAAAAAATGCCATGGTTCAGACCAACCTGAAGTATATTTGTATATTACCTGGATTCCAGTTATATACAGACGATGACAACAATGTACAGGGTACTGTGCACAAATTATAATTTGTCCAGTTAAATTGTCTATGGCCTTGTAAACTGTACTTATAAAAACAAATTTAATGAGACCTGCTCCTGCGAAACCTGGGCAAAGTTGGGAAATGCCCTAAAAATGTGTAGAAAAACAGTATGAAAATGTTCACATATGCGGAATGTTAGCCATCACATAATTTGAGTTTCCAAAAACCTGATATGTAAAAGGGGAGGAGGCGAAGATTTTTTTTCATGTTGAAAGGGGGAATATGTTGTCAGTGTCACATGAAAAGGGTAAAAACAATTTTTGGCAATCCATTTTGAGAATTCACCCTGGGGTTGGCTTCATAATTTTAGACAGCAGCTGTGAATTCTCAAAATGATTTGAAAAAAAACCCTGCTGGCCCCTCACCCCCCCCCCCCCCATTTAATGTGCTAAATTTATTTAACCTCCCCTTCGTCACTAATACTTATTCCCCTTTTGTCATACCTAAAAATGTCCAGGGACATGTTCCCGTATTGCGCTCTCAGATTACCTCTGGAAATCATTTTATTTACAACCTTCCTATAGGCATCATGAAATTTATGCTGAATGCTTTTCTTGACACCCTTCCCACCAAAAGTCACTGATGGGTAATACAAATTTTAAATATCAAATACCGTATTGTTCCTAATAAGCGTTATATTAAACACCCACCCCAAAAAATGTCTAATATGCAAAGTGATTAATGATTATTAATGATTTCAATATGGATACAAATTCAATACTATTGTCTACTGTCGGTGACCGGGCCCCTCCCCCATACAAATTCAGTGCTATTGTAATTGTTTATCACCAAGACAGTACTGTTGGTAACCGGTGACCCCCCCGTGCCATTGTCGCTTGAAACAGCTTTTATAAAGTTAAAAACGTACACTATTAATTAGTCCCTATTAGGCCCATGTGCGGTTATTAGGAACAATACAGTATAGCCTAACCATTGTAGAAATCACAAGACCCTTAATCATGTTGAGAGTATACACGTGTCCTTCATCATCATGTTCATACATGTAATCATTGTAAAATCATGCTTGACCAAGGTTGGTATGCATGACATCATAACTCTGTTTCCACATAATCATGGACACTCTCAAATATATCAGTGACCAGTCCTGGAAGTTCAACTATGACCTAGATGGTGTCTTTTAAGTTGCTGGTACCATATAGTTCCTCCTGATATTCTTCCCATGCAGCAAAGATCAGATCTGGTTTTCATAAATGAAAGCTCAAAATATTTCTTCAAGCAAAATATCCACAAAACTCATACATTGCTTTGTTCATAAATAATTATGCTAGTCTAACCATAAGTTGACTGGCAAGAACAGGGTTTCAATACAGAGCTAATTATTCTATTGAAATAGACAGTAGAGGCTCATATCATGCTCAAACAAATGTATTCTAAGATCCATTTCCCTCTCAGTCTTAAAGAAGAAGAAAAAAAACCAATGAAGCAGGCAGTGGCGGATCCAGAGCAGTCAGAGGGGGGGGGGCCCAATTTTGGAAAAAAAATGTAACTAATGGCATGAAGCGGCTTCATCCCGGAGGCTTGCATGCGACGCAGGGGGTGTCTGAGGGGGATGTGCCCCCTCAGAAGTTAGAAACTTTTGGAAAATGTAGACCCATTTGAAGCCAATTGGTGGACCATTTTGTCACTATTATTGTGTAAAATTTTAGTTTGAAAAAGCCTAAAATTTGAGAAAAACAGCCCAATTGGAACCATTTGTGGACAAGTTTTGACTTTTATTGTGTGAATTATTGCTATATAATTATGTACCAATAAAGTTAGCATACGTTAGGGGGTGTCTGAGGGGATGTTCCCCCTCATAAGTGAGAAAATTTTGTAAAATGAAGGCCTAATTGAAGCCATTTGGTGGACAATTTTGCACTATTTATTGTGTCAAATTTTATGTTTTAAAAGGCGAAAATGTGCGAAATGAAGGCCCAATTGAAGCCATTCGTGGACAAGTTTTAACCTTTATAAATAAATTAGCTTAAATTACCCGATATTGCTTTAGATTTAAACATAAAGTTGCGCACACAGGGGGGTGTCTGAGGGGGATATGCCCCTCAGAAGTGAGAAACTTTTGCAAAATGAAGTCCTAATTGAAGCCATTTGGTGGACCATTTTACACTATCATTGCTTTTTAAAACAAAAAGGGCCCGAACTTCGATTTGTAAAATTTTAAATATAACACGGACACTATATAGGCCTAAGACTTGAGATTCGCAATTAAAGCATGTATGGTGTTGAATTGAAGTCGGCTCGGAGTCCGTCTTAATAGGCCTACTGACTTTGGTGACAAAATGTGACGGGCCCTACATATCGGTGGGCTGCCGTAATTTTCACATGCTTTTAGGCAGAGGACCCGCCTTCAAGCAAAATAATCACATACCTATAGGCCTATAGACTGACCCGACTGCGATTTAGGCATGGGCCTACTATCGTGCAATTTAACCTTTTCCCTTCTCCTTTTCTCCTTTTTTCTTCTTTTTTCTCCTTTTCTCCTCTTTCTCTTCTCTTCTCTCCTTTCCTCTTTTTTTTTGGGGAGGAGGGGGGGGGGCCCGGGCCCGCCGGGCCCCCCCCCCCTGAATCCGCGCCTGGAAGCAGGTATTTGGCAAATTTTCCAAATTGCTCAGTCAACATGCAATCATGTGTTCTTACTCAGTTCTTTACTCAAACATAAGATAATTGAGGCAGTCAAGCAGTTATCTACTTTGGATCTGTAAAAAATTACAAATTTGTCAAACTCCCTAATTTGTAATAGAAGTTTGGTGAATTTGTACTGCTACAAATTTGACTACAACACTGTATTTTTTGAATAGTCGCCTTCTATTAAACACCCCACCATTTTTTTCACCAAGATGTTTAAAAAATGCTGATATTTCCATGCTATCTTGTGTAGTAAGCTTTCCAAGGTGCACACATGGTCACTAATGGCGTCGGTAATTGGCGAATATCTGCTTGTAAACCCGGAAGTGAACCGGAAGTCATCGTTCCTAAGTTCATAGTTTGTCATTTCGGCATGAGTTTCAAGCTTAGGGGGTAGGAAGTTTTTCAACAAAAAAAAACTTCACCCACTACATGAGCAAAAAAAAACTTTCCCCAACAACACTAAAAAAAAACCCTTTCCCCACCTAACTGTGTATAATGCATGAAATTAAAAAAACAAAACTTCGCTGCCCTACCCCCCTGAGTATCAAATGGTGCGTCCCTTACCTAATGATTTTAACAGGAATTATCGTTTTAAAAATGACCTCTATAATAATTAAATCCCCCCCCCCCTTTTTGGGAGTGACTATTCAAGGAAATATGGTATTTCAGGGAAAAAGCTTTTGCGATGATATGTAGAATAGGGTTGTATCTGATGATGGTATGGTGGCAATATAACTTGCTTCAATCATGATCCAATTACCAATTCAAGACAACGAATGTGTACTAAGTCGACCCTGCTTTATGGCATATACATGTATGTGATCAGCATTATACATGCATTGCAACTGTGTAACTTCATGTATATCATTGAGCTATCATTGATAGTGCTGTGAGGAAATGTGAATAACAGTTGTACTTTTAAATTAAAACAATCCACCTTGTTATTATAATATATTTGTAAACATGGTAAATGAAAATCTCACAATTAGAATATTTACACACCCAAAATCCAAGTGCATTAACCAACTGTTATTTGTGGTGACCGCGAAAGATGGTTAAGCACGGGTGACCGCTAGTATTTAAAAATTTGCCAATAATTTTTTTTTTCTTATAAAGTTAATATCATAAGAAACAATACTGGTTTTAACAAACAAGACCTATGGACAGTGGAATATTCAGTGGTTGCAATGATGCTGTTAATTTTAAATTCCTTCCAGCATTGTAGTTGACAGCTTTGATGAAGAGCTGAAGAAGTTTGAATCAAGACATCACATGCAAGGGAGATGGACATAATCAGACCGTGATACAAGAAAGCACCAAGATAGCTGGAATTCCAACAGAAAGCAGCACTGATCAAAAGGTTGAAACATGATGTTGTTGAATATCTATGCATGCATGAGACATAAAATAAATATGGAGGTAAGATTTTAAATGAATGTGTTAATATGAGTTCCTTTTCAGTACGCTAGGGAAGGGAGTGAGATTGTAATGGTGTGATCACATTTATTCTCGGTCCCAGCCTGTTTGTGCTCCTCCCACACCAAGCAAACCATCTGGTAACAACCTCATTACAAAAGTTTCATATTATGTCTTTTCTGATTGACGAACATCAAGTCTGTCTAAAACCAGGATTTATACCATCACAGCGTGGCTGTCGATCAACCACTGTCAAAGCCCAGTTCTTGATTGACAGCCATTTCATCCTAGTCTATCAGAAGGACCACACTATTTTTATTATAACAATAGTGTGGTCCTTCTTGATAGACTATGATGAATTTGCTATCAATCAATCATTGGGCTTCAGTGGTTGATTCAGATAGCCATGCAGTGGTATTAATCCACACAATGTGACTTCTCTGGCATGAAAGGCGATATCAGGCGATTGGGGCCTCAGTGGCTGCCGCCGCTAGTCTATTCCTATTGTAAAGTCTGCACAAAAAGTATCGCAGCTGTTATAAATACGCCTATAGCTTCAGAATTAATAATTGAATACCTGAGTGGAAGTAGGGCCCAACTCCATCAAAACTGTTTTTGTTTTTTTTAGAAAAAACTTACTATTTGGAAAAGTTATATAGTTTATCGGCAGAATGTTTTATTCTTCAGGGGACCCTTAATACATGAACATACAATATTACATACACTAGAAATTATATAGGAGCTTTCCATGGCAATGGTACAGGTCTTAATACGATCTGGTCTAAGTGAGCTAGTGAGACCAAGGGCACCTGCACATTGCATATATTTGATTGGTCAAAGTTTGTATTTCGACTTGTTTGAGTTGTTATTTCACTGACGAAACAGCCGTGAATGAATCCAATGATTGCACTACATGCTTTGGTGCTAAAATAGTCTCCAAATTGATACTTAAAAGCAAACCAGACTAACTAGATGCTGTTGAAACTCACACAGCAGATAGTGTCTGAGATTTTATTATTCAACTCTGCACATTCAATTACATTGGATTATGTTTTTTAAGGTGGAATCCCCCCGGTTTGGGTGATCTTGAATCTAAAGCTTGTACAGGTATAAACTTAGTGAATGAAACTTCCCATAACTAGGTGGCATGTATATCTTAAACAAATTTCAAAGGTAGAGACCTTTGGAACATGATATCTCAAAAAGTGTTTTATCAATAGAAATGAAATTTTTGGAATGTGTTCTTCATAGACAGGACTGGAATTTGAACTAGAATTATGATAATCATGTGATGTCTTAGGGGTCTACCGGGAGGTCAAAGGTCAAATTCAAATTTTAATAATTATTGCTGTATACTATTTTGATGCTGCCATAGCAACAACATAATTCCCAAGCTTGGAATTAAAAACTTCTAGTTCAATTTATAGCCCTGCGTATCAGCAACACACAGTGTGGACATGCGTTCGCGAAAAAAAGTTTTCGAGATATCAGCAATTTTGTGAATTTTAGTCTAGAAACACTGTTTTTAGGATTTTCTATATTTTGAAACACTGCTTTATTATAATTTTGATTTGGAAGCGAAACACTTGAATTATCACAAATAATTATAATAATGATTATTTTTTAGATATGGTTTTTAAAGGGAAAAACGTTAAATATTGCAGTTTGAGAAAACAATAAAATACATAAGAATTAATTTTTTAAATTTGCCTCGCAAAGTTACATTTTTGAATATAACTTTTGAATGGAAGCTCCGATTGTTTTCAAACAAAAAGCAGAAGAAAGGGATTTTTTTCCTTAATTCCAATTTGTAAAGTCAACATGCAATCATGTGTTCTTACTCAGTTCTTTACTCAACTAGAGCGATAACCGCACCATAGCTGAACCATGTGGCTTCGGCAGTTTATTGTGGTAGGCATAATACCACTGTCATCATTGCATTCAAATTTCAGCTCAATTGAAGCATTTTGAAAACTTGACATTTGACCCCTTTATTGCCCCTTAATGATCTTAAATGAATTTTAAAATATTTTAAACATGTTTTGAATGTCATAAGGATCATTGCGTTTAAATTTCAGCTCAATCAGAGCATTTTGGAAAACTTGACCTTTGACCCCTTAATAACCTTAAATGAATCTTAAAATGTTTTTAAAATGTTTAGAATGTCATAAGGATCATTGCATATAAATTTCAGCTCAATTGGAACATTTTGAAAAACTTGACCTTTGACCCCTATATGATCCCTTAATCACCTTAAATGAATTTTAAAATATTTTTTAAATGTTTACAATGTCATAAGGATCATTGCATTTAAATTTCAGCTCAATTGGAGCATTTTGAAAACCTTGACCTTTGACCCCTTTATGACCCCTTAATGTTCTTAAATAAATGTTTAAATGTTTTAAACATGTTTAGAATGTCAGAAGGATCATTGCTTTTAAATTTGAGCTCAATCGGAGCATTTTCGGTTAAAACGACCTTTTTTGACCCCTGTGACCCCAGGATGACCTCTGACGTTTGGAAATATTTTTATTATATTCTTTATGTTTTCCTCTTTCATATGACACCACTCATGGGGTCATACGTTCGTGGCATTTATAGATATGTCCATTTCAGACCAAATGGTTGGTCAGTAAGCTAGTAAGTAAGCTAGTAAGTAAGCTAGTAACATTCGCACATATAGGCTGATACCATTTCATGGTTCAGCAAAAATAAGATAATTTTTGCCCACAAGTATGCAAGGAATGCATTTATGTAAGCCAGGCCTATGTTCTGAAAATCTTAGTTCATGTTCACATTTTTATAATAAACTAATGTTTCAACAGTGGGTTTCACCCGAATTACTAGCAAATATTGCTATTTTGCCAGATAATACACCCTGATACGGATAGTTGAATGAATTCTATCTCAGCGCATCTATTTATTATAATTGTAACATTATTCCCCATTGTTCTAAATTGATTGATTCAAAAAAAGTTTTTAGTACTTGACGTTCTACTGCATTTTATAAGAATATCGCAGGCAACGACCAAAAAAAGAAATGGGGGTTTCAAATTGACCTTTGGAATTTGAAAAGTATAAACCATGCTGGGTCTAAGGTGTGCCAACACTTTTCTTTGATGGTTTTGACCACAATTTTGTAATTTTTAAAATATCTTTAAAAAAAAATCCAATAATCTAAGCTAACTGAATGGACAGTAAAAATTGAGGCACACAGTGTTTAAGTTCTTCCAAAACAGAATAAACAATACCCCCTGGGAAATGTGTTATACCCCTCAAAGGAAAGATTCACTATTGATAGGGTACAAAAATTTTTGAAACAAACCTTGCTTGAGATTCCATTAACTGCATAAATGTTTACTGTTTGGTCTTTATTTTCTTGCAGAGAACCAATGTCAACCTAAGGCTCCACAATGCCTGTGCATATCTTCAATTTGGCACAATGTGCAGAGGAGGACAAAGGATTTCTCCAGGCAGAGAACTAGAAGAACCATAACGTTATCAACAAAGTTGTGGCAGGCTAAATGCATCCACACATAGAGCACAAGACATATGTGTATGATCATGGACATCTGATAAGTCAAAAAATGTATGAGTACAAGATGCCCTCAGACTCTTACAGAACAAGTGTTGTTCATATGGTCATTTAAATGATCCTGTACTGTGTAGCCAGATAATGTAGCTGCGGGCGAAGTTAAGCTATTCCCAAGGTTCGGTATTCTGAATGTTTGCTATTCCGAATGTTCACTATTCTGAAAATTAAAAAGGTTCTCTATTGCGAAGGTTCTCAATTCTGAAAACAGAAAAGGTTCTCTATTCTGAATATGAAAATGGTTTCTCTATTCCAATATGAAAATGGTTTCTCTATTCCAATATGAAAATATGGGTTCTTTATTCCAAAAGCGAAAAAATAGTTATTCGAAAAGTCACTGTGTTTTCAATTCGAATATGAAAAAAGTTCCTATTCGAATATGAAAAAAGGTTCTCCATTCCAAAATCTAAAAAGGTTCTTTAGGAAATGAGTCGCTGTGATCTCTATTTGAATTATAAAAGAGTTTCCTTTTTCCGAATCTGTCGTTGTTGAATCATGTTGCACTCTCTAGCAAAGTCCTTAAGGTTTGGTGGTATGATATAGGCCTGTGCAGTGTAATTTAGGGTGCTTTGCCATAGTTTAGGGTTGGATGGTATGCCATTGGGTTTTGACAGTATGTTTTTACGGAATGGGTTGCGAGAGCACATAATGGCTCCATTAAACCAGGGACCATTTTTCTTACCAGCTTGGGTCGAAAACTCTCTATTTATACTACTATTACGGGGTGAAAATCCATAGAATATCTGTTTATATTTGGTAAACTTTTAGTATTATTTCAGGGGATATTTCTGGAATCTATAGCAATGAAAAGCATTCCGTCATTTGGGATGCCCCTGTCGACTTGTAGGCCACTTTTGGACGCGACGAATTAGGTGGGTTAGGCATGCGCAAAGGATCATGGGTAAATTTAGGTCTCATACAGTGGTGTAGCCTGGGTAAAGGGGAGCAGCTCCCCCTCCCCCGTGAGAAGTCTTGCACAAGGGATTGTTTCAATGGCGAATGAATGGTGCAAACAATGCCAAAATAAAATAAAATATGAAATTTATATGTTTCTGCATATCAGAAATATTTATAAAACATTTTCAAGATGTTTTTCTGTGATTTCTCAACCAATCTAAAACCACACTTTTAACATTATTATAACATTTTAAAAACAGCAAATGTTGTGAAAATGTTTTGTGTTGGCTATGCTATCAGCTATCTTCAGTAGATAGCAATGACTTCACAGAACAATCTGCTATCTTCCTTTGATAGCACTGACTTCACATAGTCATCAGCTATCTTCAGTGGATATTAATGACTTTTTATAGCCATCAGCTATCTTCAGTAGATAGCAATGACTTCGTAGTCATCAGTTACATTCAGTAGATATTAATGACTTATCATAGCCATCAGCAGTATATATATCTTCAGTATATAGAAATGACTTCACAAAGCCATCGGCTAACCTCAGTATATAATTTTTTTCCTTGGTTATAGCTATATTCAGTGTAAAGTTTGTCAAAATTTACCCCTTCTCAGGCACATTTCTCCATGGAAGCAGTAAAATATCAGTCACGGAATGAAACATGTCTAGCATTAATTCTGGGGTATAGGCCTAGTCCATGCAGTCATCATGGTAAAGCCCCACAATGTTACGCAAGTGAGTGTTTCTGACCAAATTTAGACTAATATTTTAGTCGACAAATGACAAATTTGTTTGCTACATGTGTCTCTTTTAACATAATTAGCTAGGAACAAAAACAAGACTCATCTCAAGTAGAGGTGATTTCAAATCATCCCCAAGTCATATGGTTTGAGAGTACAGCTAGAACATTCCCTAAACCATGACTTTGGGATGATTTGAAGTAACCTCCAGATGAGATGATTCTGGTATTTATTCCTAGCTATCATCTGACATCTTAGCTCACTTCGGGTAATTTTTACCGGCATGACCTTTGCTGTGTTGCAAAATGTTGAAAATAAGATGACAAAGATGGTTTTTTGGAAATACTTAAAAAAATGGAATACACAAGCCATTTCTCGCTTAATTCCTGTACTGGGCCCATAGATAAGATATGAAACATGAGTTTAAAGCAAACAGTAACGTGTAAAAGTCCAATTATTGTGGACAAAATGAATGTTTATTGTGTGTGAAGTAGCCTATTGTGGACAAAATGAATGTTTATTGTGTGTGAAGTAGCCTAAAAATAAGAAAAAATGCATGTCACGATCACCAAAATGGTTATATCTACAACTATGAGCAAACGCCGGTCGTATGCTTTTCCGTAATGATAGATATTAACTAATGTGAGCTTGTATTAAATTTTCAGCAAAAATGATTTGTGGAATAATCGAATCGTAGGTTGGAAAGTTGCTTTCAAAACAGCTTCGTGTCACAATCGTGCGTGACCATTGGTGACCAGTGTCGAGCAAAATAGCCACTGGCTCTGTCCATATATATATCGATTAATAATTGTCAGAATCGTCCAGTTGACTCCAGTGATATATATTTATTCATACAAAATAATACCATGTCTTACAAAATATCGAAGTCAATATAAAAAGTAATTTCATCCCATTTGACTGAACTTACAAACAGTTTAAAAAAGATTATTGTTGAACGAGACACTGAATTAGAAATAACATTGTAAAAGGTGCAAGAATAAGGTAGCAAGATGTGATGGTCTAGTGGCTAGGGCCGTGCCTGTAGAAAACGAGAGGTTGAAAGGGTTTTTTTTTTTTTTTTAATTATGAAAATATTTACGATATTAGTAAACAACTTTCAGGAAGGATTTCTGGTCATTTGAAGTAGAAATAATGAGGTAAAATGATAGAAAGCATTTTTTTATCTTGACCGCTTAACTGTGGTGTTCTATTGGAGATCATCAAAGTTGCTCTTTACAACGAGCCGCTGATTCCAATTAGGTGTATATCTGGGTATGGTGTAAGGACATGTGTAAAAATTACAAATATGCCCAAAAATCAGGTTTGAAATTCGTACATTATTTGATATGTACACATAAAGAAAAACATTGCAGGGAAGACTGTGGCAAAACAAGCAGGTTGCATATAAATATTTCCAAATGATCATCATCATAATACTCATAGGCCTAACAGAACAAGAGAGGGAAAAAAAATCAAATTTCTACGGTAAGGTTCGAACAAATTTGGTTGATGGTGCGTGAGATTTTACTCATTTTCCAGCATTTTGCGTGAGATTTACTACCTAGGAGTGAGATTATACTACCTTGGCGTGAGACCGTGAGAAAGTGACCCAATGCGTGAGACTCACAGCCAATGCGTGAGAGTTGACAGCCCTGCTAGTGACACTAGTCACCAATGGTCATGCACGATTGCAACACAAGGCTGTTTTGAGAGTAACTTACTCCCTGTTGTAGATATAACCATTTTGGTGATCGTGACATGCATTTTTTCTCATTTTCCCGGCTACTTTGGACATGTTCAAGCTTCTTTATTTTCAATATAATTCAACTTTTACTTGTTTTTTTGATGCTTTACACAAATGTTTGGTATCTTATCTGTGGTAAAGGTATGTAATTTAAGCAAAAAACGACCTGTGTCTCCCATTTCTGGAGCTATTTCGCCAAATTTTTCAACATTGTGTTATGAAACACCGTGCTCACCAACCCGAAATAATTTTCTATCGAACAAAAGAGGTCACGAAGTTGCCGCCGTACTGTATTATCATGTAAAAAGAGAAATTGCCCAAATTTGTTAAAATTTATGATATATAAGGATATTATAATAGATAAGGAACAACAATGTTTAAAATTTGCTTCATTTGTATGTGATTTTGTGATGTAGGTCTACATATACCCTAATGGTTAAATTTTGTTGAATTTTCAGTTTGTCATCTTAATATATGCAAATTGTATGCAAAGTAGCTAGTTTTCTATTGTTCTGCACATGCAAAACATTGCAGACTCCACAGTTACAAACTTCAAACTGTTCTCTACCTTTACAAGTAATCAGAGGAACTCCAGATACATGAAGCTCTATCGAAATTGAAAAAAAAACCCAGACATTTATTAGGGTTCTTCCGCACATGACACATTGGTTTAACAGTGCTTTGCTCAACTCCAATTGGTCTTATTAGAGAGCGTAAAGATGATTCAACATAGACAGATACGGAAAAATGAACCTTTTTTATAATTTGGAATTTGTGACTCATTTTGGAATAAAGAAACCTATTTAGATTTAGGAATGGAAAACTTTATTCATATTCGGAATAGAGAACCTTATTTCATATTCGGAGTAAAGAACACTGGGACTTGTTTCGGAATAAAGAACCCTTATTTGTTTTCGGAATAGAGAACCTATTTCTTCATATTCGGAATAGAGAACCTTTTCATATTCGGAATAGAGAACCTTTTTGTTTTCGGAATAGAGAATCTGTTTGTGTTTTGAGAATTTTAGGAATAGAGAACCTTCGGATTAGAGAACCGTTTTTTCGGAATAGCGAACCTTTTCGGAATAGCGAATGGTAAAATTGCACGTTCGGAAATCGAACCTTTGGAATGGCAGACCTTTGGAAAAGTGAGAGTACCCTAGCTGCCTTTCAAAGATGGATAAGGATAGAATTCCAAAAATAGTTTCAAAAAGTTTGTTAAATAAAAATTTGGTCTTGATCTTATTATACAAGGATCATTCAAAAAGTTCTACCTCCATCGTCATATCTCTGTTATCTTATGTGCCAGGAAATTGAAATTACTCATATTTTCTATGTGCAAATTATTGCAGATTTTGTTCTGAAAATTATTTCATCAATATCTAATGCTTGCAGATAGTACAGTTTTACTGGGTATCATGTCTTTTGCCCAACACAACCAAAACATCAACAAAATCTTTCATATTGACCCTTTTCATAGTTGTTGACTTTGATTGGGTGAGCACCTGTTGGTTTAAATCGTATTAAATGGTTCATAAGTTAAAATCAAATAAGTTGCATGCACAGTTTTTATATTTTGTAAGTACAGCGTGTCCCAAAAGTAACTTAACATTGTGAATTTGCCATATCTCAAATATTTCCTACTTCATACCAAAATGGAGAACATATTCACATAGATCAATCTTTTAGAATTATTTTGATACCAAAAACCGCATTATTGATGACCCCTTGACCTTACTGTGCGACTGTACATATGTGTGTATCAAACCCACAAAAGCAAGCTCATTATTATGTTGTTTGTTCAAGCACATGAATGATGTGCTTCCCTGAACAATAGAGTTGGTTCACACACTGCACACGTTACATTTAGGTAAGAACATTCATGGATTACATGGCCTAGCGTAAGCGTTACTGTTGTTTTAGATTATAATTAGGATATATTGACAATATTAAACTTTACTTTAAAACAGTTGAAGTGAATATGAATTTCCTATAGATCAACAGATTCAGATTCTTTGCCGAGACAAAGTCGGACAAATTAACTCACTCAAGCAAAGTTTAGGGAACATTTTGATGTAAATTATACACCCAGCCGAAATACAATCCAGCAACTAGTGCAGAAATTCCTATCAACTGGATCTGTTCATGATCGGGCAGGACGTGGAAGAACAGGAAGATCAGCTACAAACATCGATGTCATACGAAGAGCGGTGGCGAAAAGCCCAAGACGATCAGTTTGTCGACTTTACATGGAGAACAACTTAAGCAGTTTCCATATAAAATCCAGATAAAACAGAAAATGAAGATTACGCATTGAAAACAAACAATCAAACAAACATAGCAAAATTAAACAAAACAGATTTGAAAAGCGATAATACGTGTAATCACGTCTCAAATGTCGAGACTTATATTTTGTGTTTATAAAAGTGGGTTTTACAGTGCACGGGTAGATATAAATGTTTGGTATCATAACATTTCTAAAAGAATTATCTACATACTGCACAATTTTTGTAACAATACTATCCCAATACAACCCAACGCGAGGTATGGCCAATTCACAATGGTAAGTTACTTTTGGGACACCCTGTACATACAAGGCACATTCTCCGATAAAGAGTTAAGTTTTGTTTCACCAGAAAGAAATGACTTTTATTAATATGACTTATTGCTTTCTAAAATGTGTGGGGCTAGTGGTTGTAACATGCCTAAAAATATAAAACAATAAAGCTGATTATGCATATCCATTGATTTCCTCCATGTTGCCAGCCAAGGTGTGTTCCGTATACACATGCAAACTGGCTGTTCAAGCTCTTGTGTTTTTTTCTCAAGCATAGACTATGGTAACGCCTTACTGTTTGGAGCCACTGAATATGACCTAACTCGTCTACAACGAAAACAAAATACTAAGCCGCAAAACTTATAATGATGGTTGGCCGTGATACATCTAGTGCCCCTCTGTTACGCCATCTTCATTGGCTACCGATCCGTAAGCGTATCGAATTCAAGCTATGCACATACAAGTGTGTCAACTCACAAGCTCGGGAATACCTGCAAGAACTGATCACATTTCGCAAACCAAAGTATGCCACTCGTTCATCACTTGTCAGAACACTTCTCATTGTTCGAAAACCAGGACTCTCACGGTGACAAAGCGTTTCAAACCGCAGGTCCTCGCTCTATGGAATTCTCTTCTTTGATATTTTTTAGTTTTTCAGACGAAAAGTTCATGAAATTTTAGGGTAAAATTCAGAGTTACATTCCCACGTTGTCCACATTTTTAACAC
Source organism: Amphiura filiformis (assembly GCF_039555335.1). NCBI lineage: Eukaryota > Metazoa > Echinodermata > Ophiuroidea > Amphilepidida > Amphiuridae > Amphiura > Amphiura filiformis. The sequence goes on along the minus strand of NC_092633.1, from coordinate 29,516,214 downwards.
TGCATGAAACATTGATATTGGTATTTAGTAGTAAGTTGTACTTTTCTCATCCTGTCTGGGAAAGCATTGTACTAAAATGTTGGTATTTTGCAAGCATAAAATGTAACCAATGTTAACTAATTTAGGCCTATACATTTAGTGATATTACAAGAACAATGTGAAAGATATAACTTCTCATTCACCACAGGTTGAGTTTGGGAATGGGGATGAAGTAAATCAACTATTATGGAAAGGCACAAGTAAAATCCGATTATCCTCTTTTGAATATTATTCACCTGTAAAACTTGTACAAAGATTTTATTGAATGCTTTTTGTTAGACAGTATTCGAACAAGTGCAAAATGTCCAATGACGTCATTCAGAGATGCTGCTTTTCAGGAAATTAACTGATTTCAGGAAATTTTTGCTCTACCCTTCCTGTGCAAAAGAAAAGGGAAAAATGAATTTTCAGGATTTTTCCATGTTTTACAGGAAATCTTGACGACACCAAGTGGTATCTCTGGATTCATTTGCGGTGGCAGCACCAGAAAATTTTTTTTTTTTTTCTAAAAGGGCAGAGCTTCCGACTGGGGACATTTTCACCTAAATTTGGCTAAAAAGTGGCTTTTCACCCCTCTTCAATTTTTCTGGGGGGGGGCAGAGCTTCTGTCTGGGGGGAGTATTTTACCCCCATGCCCCTACCCCCACCCCCACTGTGGCGCCATCACTGCTCATTTGACGATTCCATCACCAGTGATTCTACCCATTTTATGACGTCGTGTATGATTCAGCAGTTATACCAAATGCTGCATGGCAGATTATGTTGGATCTTGCCAAAAGATAGACGGGATTTTCAATAACTTAAACCAAACATGCATGTTGGTTGACTAATTTTGTAATTTGTTGATATTTGAAGTGGTTAATAAGCTTTGCACACAGAATGTATTTAAAGAAATCATGGCCATAATAACAGGCTAAGTTGCATAAATGTATCTGATTAACAAGAGCCTTAAATGTTAAATAATATATATTTTGTCATCTCTGACACAGGGTTTGCAGGTTTTTGCCGCAGGAGGGAAAAAAAATGCTGGCACTTAAAAAATGCTGGCAAAAATGGCAATAACTAAAAAAAGTGATGAATAGTTCACTTTTTTTCATTTAAAAACAAATACTTAAGTTATAAAAAGTAATTTCCTGAGTGTAACAAGGCCAGATTTGGTAAGTAACATATTAAGAAATTAACGGCATGGATTTTCATTGCTCACTAGTGGATTTAACTGCAATGTGGCATATCAAATTCAAAACATTTTCATTTTAAGGACTTGGCGAGACAAAAGTATGTTGAATGATTGATCAAAAGTTGTGTGCTATTGTTTTAATTAGTGTTACTTTTTAATATTTGACTAACTACAAATGAGTTTTTACCAGTTTTTGGCATTTTTGCTGGTTTAACCAGGCAAAAACTGACAAAAACAGGTTTTTGCCATTTTTTGCCACTTTGCCGGCAAAAAACAGGCTTTTTGCCGGCAAAAAACGAACTCTGCAGTCTGACATTATACTGACTGAGCTGCAGAGAAAGATCACAAGGTATGAAAACAATGGAGTCAATGAAAATGAATTGGCACTTTATCAAATATTGTAATTTATAATAATTACCTCATACAAACATTAGGCTATGCCAAAGGTCTAGCATACTTAGTTCTAAAGGTATGAAGTTTTGTGATATCTATTTTCTTGTATTTGTTTTTTTTTTCACTCCATATTTTTGCCTCTATCTCGGTTTTAAATTTGCCGCCTTTGGCCTCCATGGACCAGGTCGTGTCACTATTGTGAATTATACATTGTAAACTGCAACTCTATTTTTAGCAAAACATGATTACATTTGCTAGATCATGCAATGTACCTCTGCCCTACTTAGTGTCGCAGAAGTGACAGGGATGAAGAAAACCACTGTTGTTATCCAGGTGGTCACTGATATATGAAAGTTGTTGTAAGCATCCGCATGAAAGAAAACACATTTAGGGTGGTTTTGAAAAGCAAGACAGGGATCCACAGGGATCCGCGATTCACTCAAAACACTAATTTTACTAGGAGTGTTTGTTCTTTTTAAAGGATGCGATCATCGCTTGAGGTAGTTTTTATAATTACCTAATTAATGGCCATTAGATTTTATTCCACTTTTGTACCATATTTCATCAGTTTAGCTTCAATATTGCAAACATGTTTGCACGCATTTGTACCATAAACTTAGTGTGTCGCCAAAAGGTGCTGCATTCACTATACTCCAAGAATTTTTTCTAACCCCTGCCCCCATGTAAAAAAGAAATCTATGCCACTGTTTATGTTATGAACAATTGCCATGTGATGGTAATACTTTGCTAATGATATCCAAAATATTGGTATTTGATTTCGAGGCATTGCGTCCTCTTCACTGATGCGTTTCATATGAATAAAATTTCAAATGAAGTATTATATGTTATAATAAACACATCAAAAAGGGAAGTCTGCACTAGTTTGAGTGGCATGCCCTGGTGGCGTGACTTTGAGCACAATAAAGTAAAAGCAGTATTAATGTATATGAACGTTTGGAAAATTTTGTAAATTGTTAGCTTCAGTATGGTACCACACTTGCGTAAATGCGATTCGAAAGTTGCATGCAAATTTTCTGTGTAAAAGCATGTTGGAATGGGTGTCAACCATGCATAATGCTCTCCAAATCGAAAAGACTGTAATCAAAGTGGGTTGTTATTCGATCGATGACACTGATCGACACTCACTTCATGTGAGTGGAACATGTTAGTCTTCAATTTGGAGAGCATTATGCATGGTTTTACACAGCGTAATTTGTTTGAATGTGCAACTTTTAAAATTGCATCGAATTACGTTTATTTCTCAATCATTATGATTCGCCTTTATACAAGTGTCATACTGCAGCTAACATTCTCCATACATTCATATCAATCTTATTGCATTAAGTAATTGTGTTCTAAGTTATGACTACTCAAACTAGCAGAGAGTTTATTCTATTGATGTGTTTGTAATTGGATTTAAACTTCCCAATGACACAACATGAATAAAAAAAAAAAAAAAAAAGTCCACTGGCCATCCAGAATTCAAACCGGGGACCTTTGGTTCCTGGAAAGTATTATGTTGATCAATAAAAAAGTGTTATGTACACAGTAATAGAATTGTGGTGGAGTGTGTTTACTTGAAGTTGTGTAGCGTTATTATTACAGTTGCAGTTGGTGTCAGTCCAATTCTACCATAAATAATAATAATAATAACAAAAATCACTAATAATCATCATCATCATCATCAATCAGGGATTGAGTTTTGAGGTGCATATAATAAACTGCTCAAATAAAGAAAGTCTGCAGTCATGTAACCCGTCCTACACCAAAACCTGATCTTGTTATGACAATTTAATTGATAAGGTCGTGTGCAGAATCTTGTTAGCTCCAATTTGATACCACATTTGATCCCAAACACTCTAAATTCATAGAGATTGATACCAGTATATGAAATTTGATGCATATTCAAAAGTTGCAAATTAAAAACAGACCACGCGGACCTGTAGAGGTGAATAGCAGAGCGCAAACATTGACATAGCCAGAAACAACGGCTAGGTCATTTCAATCGCATCATGCCTAGTATTCATCAGTAAAGCACTGTAGCAATCCATGCGTTTTAAATTGACAATTGAATGAAGCGCGCATTTGGGATGATGTCGACAGGGGCCATCATGGGCAACAAGCTTGACCGCATTGCCACGCTTAGCAATTTTGACTGCATGCATACTTTTGATTTGCAACTTTTGAAATGCACCAAATGCCATAAACCGGTGTCAATCTTTGTTACTTTTAAGTGTTTGGTATCAAATTGGAGATAACAAGAGTTTGCACACGACCGTGTCAATCAAATTGTCATAACAAGATCAGGCTTCGTGTAGAACAGGTTATGACTGCTTTGGACTTTCTTTATTTGAGCAGTTTATGTCTATTTGTATGTGAAATATTAGTATGTGGCACTATGGGTTTGGGATTTTAAATAGTGGAACCAATGTTTTTGGGGCATCATTAGACCTGAAATAATACAAATTTGATTGGTTCCATTCATAGTGAGAACATAACTTGAAAATAATTCCATGTTGTAATGTGAAAATTGTTCCTCACAGTAAAAAAAATCAATTGTCATGTTTTTTTATGGTACTTAGTTCAGGAGTTATAAGGTCGAATAGGTCAATGTCATACATAGAGGTCCAAATTTTAAAAAATGGTCCAATTTCATCAAAACTGGTCTCAAAATTTTCCCCCAAACATAGAAATCTCAAAAAATACTTAATTCCCTATTTTTAGTGCATTTTTTATTGTCTTGGTCCTCCTTCAGAGTTCATGCAACCCAAGTCCAATAAAAATGTATACGCATAACATTTTGACCCATGATTTAATCTGATTCCAAGGTTATATATATTTCTCAAAAATAGATCTAAAAACGATATGAGAACCGGTATGAGAATTTACAAATGTAATGCTATGTAAAGAAGAAAACTCAGATTTTGATACTTGCAACATTAGAAAAGGCCTTGCCTACCATAAAAACTTACGAGATATTTTATTCTAGTTTAATGAGATCATGTGTTAAGCTGAAAGCATGAGAGGCGCAGCTTAAGAAAACTCTTTAAAATAACTAAATCCCACCATTATGTTATCATGAAGTTAGGCAAATTCAGGTCCTGTATCATGAAGTTAGGCAAATTCCAACCAATACTCAAATCCATGATTACATCAATGTGAAAATGGTTTTGAGCCTTGGCATTCATTGAAATTACACATTAGACTTTCCACTTTCCCCTTTGCCTTTGCCCCCCAGCTAAGCCACTGAGAGAGACAGGGCGTATAAACCTGTACAATATTACATTCACAAAGTGCCACTAAAATGAGAATTTTCTTACAGAGACAGCAATCACTATTTACCCCAGGGGGAATGGAGGATTTTAGGGGGATGGCAACTTTTTTAATTGACATGAGGGGGGGGCATGGAATTTTGACCTTGATATTGGAGGGGACATGAAATTATACACAAGGAATGGAGGATTTAAGGGGGACATGAAATGTTCCCTTCAATATGTGGGGGATGCGAAATTTATCTAAAAAAATCCTCCATTCTCTGCCCTGGCGTAAATAGTGATACGCAATCAAAGAGACAGGGTTTAAACCTGTAAAATATTATAGTCCAAAGACCAAGTGCCTACAAAATGAGAATATTTTACAGAAACAGAAATCGACCTTTCTCTCGGCATCAAAACCTGATTATTAGAGAGACAGAGTAAAACCTATACAATATTATTGTCAAAGAGTGCCACAAAATGAGAATATTTGACAGAAACAGAAATTGACCTTTTTCTGGGCATCAAAAACCTTGATTATTAGAGAGACAGAGTGAAACCTGTACAATAATAGTCAGAGTGCCATATATAAAATGAAAATATTTTACAGAAACAGAAATCGACCTTTTCTGGGCAACAAAACTTGTTTATTAAAAAGAAACAGAGTGAAACCTATACAATATTATGGCCAAAAGGTGCCACAAAATGAGAATATTTGACAGAAACAGAAATAGACCTTTTTCTGGGCATCAAAACCTGATTATTAGAGAGACAGAGTGAAACTTCCGGTACAATATTATAGTCAAAGAGTGCCACAAAATGAGAATATTTGACAGAAACAGAAATCGACCTTTTCTGGGCATCAAAACTTGTTTATTAGAGACAGAGTGAAACCTACAAAATTATAGTCAAAGAGTGCCACAAAATCAGGATATTAAAAAGACTCAGAAATCGTTATATTGCTGGGTATCAAAACCTGATTATTAGAGAGACAGAGTGAAACCTGTACAATATTATAGTCAAAGAGTGCCACAAAATGAGAATATTTGACAAGAAACAGAAATCGACCTTTTCTGGGCATCAAAACCTGATTATTAGAGACAGAGTGAAACCTGTACAATATTATAGTCAAAGAGTGCCACAAAATGAGAATATTTGACAGAAACAGAAATTGACCTTTTTTCTGGGCATCAAAACCTGTATAATAGAGAGACAGAGTGAAACCTGTACAATATTATAAGGGTCAAAGAGTGCCACAAAAATGAGAATATTTGACAGAAACAGAAATTGACCTTTTCTGGGCATCAAAACCTGATTATTAGAGACAAGAGTGAAACCTGTACAATATTATAGTCAAAAGAGTGCCACAAAAATGAGAATATTTGACAGAAACAGAAATTGACCTTTTTCTCATAGCATCAAAACCTGATTATTAGAGAGACAAGAGTAAAACCTATACAATATTATAGTCAAAAAGTGCCACAAAATGAGAATATTTGACAGAAACAGAAATCGACCTTTTCTGGGCATCAAAACCCTGATTATTAGAGAAACAGAGTAAAACCTGTAAAATATTATAGTCAAAGAGTGCCACAAAATGAGAATATTTGACAGAAACAGAAATCGACCTTTTTCTGGGCATCAAAACCTGATTATTAGAGAGACAGAGTGAAACCTGTACAATATTATAGTCAAAGAGTGCCACAAAATGAGAATATTTGACAGAAACAGAAAGTGACCTTTTTCTGGGCATCAAAACCTGATTATTAGAGACAGAGAGTGAAACCTATACAATATTATAGTCAAAAGAGTGCCACAAAAATGAGAATATTTGACAGAAACAGAAATTGAAAAAAAAATTGAAAAATGATTGGCAGGGAAATTATGTTCATCAGACAGGCCCTAACAATATGCCTGCTTTGGACCCCCCCCGTCCCTCCCTCCCCCTCCCAAATATTGTACCACCAATGATGCCGTCGTAAAACAAATTTAATAAAAGAACCTATTTAAAGAGATTCCAGGGGCAACAACGTTCAGGGAAATTCCCGAATTGTGCAACACCGCCCTCTATTGTTAAATAAAACTTAACATCAAGGGAACAAACCAAAAGATCGATAAGCCTATAATAAACGTCACTAATTTTAGTAGTATTTCTTGACAGCGGACTTCCTCTCTCCCTGCCTGTAAGCATGGTAAGCAGTAATTGCGTGAAATAACATCGATGTTTTATTAGAGTATAGGAGAAAGGTAATTGACATTAAACCCTATTAAACGCAACCCGGACTTCTTCAATCTTTTGGTTTGATCCCTGACCCAAAATAACTTTGAACGACTGGCCAAGAGGCTAATGCTCTTGGTGGCATTAGAAATGGCTGCTCCTGGACAAACATGTAAACAATGGTCACGATGAGATGAAAATGCTGCAAAAGGTGTTAATATTGCAAAAACAACTACAGTTTTTGAGACGAAAGTAATTATTTGACCTTAAATATTCTTCAAATGAATTTGGATTCATTATCAGTGATAAATATTTCCTGAAATTCCACGTTTACTTTGCACCCAAATTCTGTACTCGTTTCCCGAACTGCATGCTGTGTTTATCATGTTTATATAGCTTCCAATTTCATAAATTTAATTTTGGAAAGAAAAATAGGGGGTACACAGATAGTGTGTTTATTTATTTAAAGACTGATTTTTTAATACAATTTTAGCCTGTTTAGATGAGACAATTTAAGGTTTTAAATTCGGGTTCCCAAAATCTTGCATGTATAAGGGGGGGGCAAATATTTTTTGGCACGTCCAAAAGGGGGGGGGGGCAAAGGTTTTTTGGCACATCGAAAGGGGGGCAAAGATTTTTGGCAGCCAAAGGGGGGGCAAGCGATTTTGGCAGACCATTTGAGAATTCACCACCCAGGGGTACCTACACATAATTATTGCACCACCCCTTAGGGGTAGGGTGTATCGGTGGTGGGGGGTCATAAAAATTTGTTGCCAAAATAGGGGGGGGTCACAATTTTATCGACGTTAACTTGTTTAAATTTGGGCATGACCCCTTCAAAGAAAATGATAGCCCTAAATTTATTTTTCGCCATGGGTCAAGAAAACCCAGGATTCAAGTTATGAATCTTTTGCGTAAAGTCCAATTCCACATCACTACCTCAAGCTCTGCAGTGAGAATTCTCATCAGGTGCTGGAATTTTTTATCTAGGATTTAAAATCAAGAGTTATATTTTGTGCAACTTTTTTTTCTTGTTTTGATTGGCTACTGGAAAATCAAGGTAGGCAGAATGACCTTAAAGCCCGATGCAGACTCCATATCATGACCACGATATTGTTGCAGTACATTTAAAGGAGTATTTTGTGATCCTAGCTAGCATCCTCTTTTATGACATTTTTTTTCAGTAGATATCCACGAATAAAGCTTCTAAATTCCCAAAATTTGAGTTGGGATGATTCCGATTTTGCGTTTATGAGTTATGCATGATTATGTGTTCACTGCTCCATAGGCCACTGTTGTAATTTTGTTGTGGTATACCAGAACGAAATTCAAATTTGACGATATTTTTGCTAAACAGCTCTAAACGAATTAATCTGCAAGAAATTGTTGGTACATAAACATTATGTAGCCAGAGGTTTCAAGTGGTAAAAAATACTCAACTTTTTGAGAAAAGTGGGGGGGGGGGTAAGGCTGTGGATCACACAATGCCCTTTTAATTTGATTGTGAGATGTTATGTGCGGGGGTCACTCGCATACCAAAGTGGTATGCATGCTAAATCCCAACACCTCAAAAATGGACCCTAAATGGGCGTAATCAGTGTGGAAAATCTCACCCCTTATTGGCGTAAGGCTTTGTAAATCTTACCCCTAAAATATGGCGTAATTCGGGCGTAAGAAACTAAAATGGACCCCTAAATGGTGTAAATTGTAAAATAAACCCACCGAAGTTGCAAAAATATACCTAAGCGTTGAAACTTTACCTGAAAAGCACCGTTTTTTCTAAAAAGCGTCGGCCGAGCGCCACAAGACCAAATATCAACCCTTTTTACGACGTTTTGAGGCCAGGCATGCGTACCACTTTGGTATCGCGAGTGACCCCCAGGATGTTACGTTGTAAAAAAGCAGTGCAACATCATATCTCATGATGTTGCGATTTGGAAGTCTGAATCGGACTTATGGTTGCCTATATTTTGAACAAACTCAAATTTAGTTGAAGTGCAATTTTTGCACTGACCATTTTGATGCAATCGCCCATCATTATCAGCTGTTTACTTCTGAATTTCTATTGCTTTACATGGTGTTGTGATTCAGTGATTCTGACTAGATTTGAATGCACTGGTCTCTAGCCTCGAATATAGAGCTATCGGAGAGCAAATGCATGGCTAGAGTTCTCAGCACCTGTGTTGTGAATCACAACTTGTGATTGACCATGCATATACTGACTAGGAGATGTTTTTCAATCTTTCCAGTTTTCCCCCATGGTTTTGGGCACTTACCACTTGTACAACTTTTTAATTTCTGATTTTGTATGCAACAAACCCTCTCATGACAATAGGCTGAATTAATGAATAGACCAAGTATATATATATAAATGTACACTGCTGTTTTCTTTTGTTGAGAGAACTGTTTAAAATATTCATTCTAACATGCTGTTTTCTTTGTTTTTGGCAAATTTTCATTTCAAAGCGACAATTTTGAATGCCTTATCCATCACTTTTAAGCAATTAATTTTAATTTTTTTACATTTGCACTGGGATCACCAAATGGGACTTTTAATCATACTGTTATATACACGGACTTGTAGTCCTGCATCGGTATACATATGGTATGGATACAAGAAATTCAGAGTAAAAGCATCATGAAATATACCTGGTATTTATAGTACATGTATCTCAGAGATGTTGTCATAACAAGAGAGTGCTGCTGAGAACATTGATGTGTACTCTACACATGGCTTCTTTAGAGGAATTGAGCTTAAGCAAAGATAATCCAGATTTGTAAACCCCAACTGCATTTTTTTATTGATTTTATTTCACCATTTTCACATTTAAAGGGACAGAAACACTTTGTTGAAACAGCGGGGTACATACATGCAACAATGCATCTCGTTGTAAAGTTGTGTGAGTTGTTAACATGCTATGTCTAAGTGATTCTTATCTGCATGATAATTTGCTTTTAAGTTTTTTTCCATTTTAACATCAATTTATTAGAGATTAATGACTGCACACCAGTTGTTTTGAGAGAATTGTGGAAAATCTAAACATTTTGTTTTAAAACCGAGAAAATCCTGAGTGGTGCGAAAAAGGATATTCCGTGATCCTATGAGCTGTTGAGACTCTTCACATTACCTGAAAAATAACCATAAAAGTCATTAAAGGGGTACTACACCCCTCAATAAATTTGACTATTTTTACATTTTTCTCCAAAAATTAATAACATACCCTGGTAACAAAGTTATGTATATTATAGGGGCAAGGAATCCGATTACTACACTGGAATATCAGTGACCCAAGACAAGCGGTTCGACACTTGTGATAGAAAATGAGGTACCACTAGGATGTACCTCATTTCCTATCATATTTACTGAACCGCTTGTCTTGATTCACTGAAATTTCAGTGTAGTAATTCCTTTTGCCCCAATAATATACAACTGTTACCGAAAGTATTATATTACATTTTGAGAAAAATCTGAAAAATAATCACTAATATTACCTGAGGGTGTAGGTACCCTTCCCCATAAGAGATCTGCAATGAGCATTTTGACAGCATTTTTTGTGGGACATGAGAGCACATCAGACATATCGAATTGCATTCTGAATACGAAGAATGTCTTTCTGATATCAAATAATAGTCGACAGTGCTCAAGAAATAGTCAACAGTGTTTAATCATGCGATGTATACAGACACGATAATTGCTTGCATGTGGATTGTTCATTTCGCATACACTGAGGTTACTAAATAAGTTTGATTAGGCCTTATGTATCACTTTATTTATGCGGTTATATATGAATATTACTTGGATTTCCGGTGTTCATTTAAGGTGAGGGAGAAAAACAAGAGTTTCCCATTCTCCTTTGCAGGAATTGACCACAAACATCAATGGTAATAATTTCCATGTTCATTTCCTACAAGTGAAATGATGATTTATCTAAATAATAATAAATGCAGCATCCAACAGGTAGGCAATTATTCTCATCATACAGAAACAAGACCGGCTCCTGAAAGCATTTTTTTCTCATTTTGGTCTATTTCCGATTTGGGGTATCTTTTTGTGCAGATCAGTGTGTGAATTTTAAAAGTTCATTTGGATGCCTATATGGTCAATATCTGTAAACAATAGCAGCTATGCTGCTAAGTCATGATTTGAATTTAGCATTCACAATTTAATGTAATATGGAGGCTAATCAAAGGATTTAGAAATTAACCTCTACACAAACTTTGACCTCAAGTTAACTTAGCCTTTTGTTAAAACATGTTTCCCTCCTTTGGCTTTATATCCACCAAATTTGAGCCCAATCACACCTATTTGGACATTGGCACCTAAATGACCTTTCAGCCAAAGATGAGGGCGATGCTCCTCGGCATGACCCACAGGTACATTTGCCACATAAATAGTCACAGTTTACACTAACAAAGAGCAGCTACTGACATTGTCCTCATTCCCAATGATAAAGAACATAATGTGTATGGCCAATCCTTATTTCTGCACTAAGGATGATTTGGTGAATACTCTTCATACTCTGTATAAAAAAAACTAAATTCAGGAACACTGGTTTAAATGAGTTTTCTTATCTTTTATTATTCATAGTTCATATGTATACACATAATATATAAATGTTTCATAAACAGTAATATTATATCAAAAGGAATCAACACATTCATTTCATGCTGTTTTTTAACCATAATTGGTGTATTCTGAATGGATAAACATTAAATGTATCATTAAGATTTTTAATTGTGAATACTCTACGAACAGATGATACTATTTTCAACAGCTATATCCACACAGCATTTTAGCATCTGCCATGTTCATGGGACTAATTTGAATACATATACCCATACATTTTAATGATAATCAATCCCTCAATAATTGATAAAACTTTCACCACTTAAAATGGTACAGTTTGAAATGTATATGTATTTCACACAACATCAAAAGTTCTCAATAAATCATTATAAGTGTAATTTACAAAAGATTAAAGCAATAATGTGTTATCTGCATAAAAAAATAGATTCCTATTTAAATGTTAGTTTTCACTGATAGCTACTGATCGCTTTGCCACTTTTATTTCGAGCCAAACAAATGAAGTAAAACTGGTATTTCATTCCAGTGCCTACAATGCGTGTATCTAGATGGCCAATTATAATTACCATGGTTATTGGGAGCTCCACGCAGCTGATGGAATTCAAACAAGGCGTAAAGACTAATAGCAATATACACACAGTTTATGTGTCAAGTCGACGTACAGCGGCTACAATGCATGTATTATTTATCATGGTTATTGGCAGACTACACACAGCTGATGGGATGTTCAGACAAGACATACAACGAATAGTGATATAGGCATACAGTTTATACTGATACGTCACTTAGGCAAAAAAAGTTGTTTGCTTGTCCTCCTCCGATCGACTGTCTCGCAGTCCCGACCATAGAACTTTTTTGTTTTGAACAAGTTTTTTTTTTACTTTTTTCTCGAAAATGTCAGGAACTTTTCGTTTGAAAAACTGAAGATTTAAGGCCAGAGTAATGGAAGACACATTCGTTCACCCCCGAATTTGAGATTTCTTGATATTTATGAACACTAACTTACTCATATTTACTCATATTTTTGCTTGATTTGTTTCACTCTTTTCAACTCTAAAAAGTCACATGGCTCAAGACAGCTTAGTAAATTGGCGGGAAATAATGAATCAGAAATGCGCAAATGCGAAATATTGTGATTATGTGCGCGATTCGCGTTGCGTGATGCAACTCTGCCATTCGGTATGTTGTTCATGCCAGCAAATGTGGTGTAAACAAAACAAAGATTTTTTAATTATTTTGAATTTTGGCGCACTGAAAGCAGACATAGATTTATTGGTGCAAAAGGATGCATATTTAGACCATGCACAAAATCGTTTAAATTTTTAGGATGATCTTATTTCATGTGGTTATAAGCAAATATAATGTTCCAGACAATGCTAGTTAATAAATACATTAAGAAAAAGCACCTTAAAATTGTACTTTCTGATTAGTATTCCATTTTGAACTTTTTAATATGTTCTAGCAGCCCTATATAAAACTGTGACACTTGAAAGGCCATATCTCTGGAAACGTCCGATTAAAATTATTTAAGCGCCAAAATGTTTCTTTCATCAATTCAGCCAATAAGTTGGGTATGAATCAATTTAAAAAGTACTTCAATTTTTAGTGGACATGCATAATATTTAGTGGAACCAATGTTTTTTGGCATACTTAAACCTGAAATGATAAGAATTTGATTGTTTCCATTTTCTATGCCCTCTGTATGTTAATGGGTCAAGTCACAGTGGAGGCAAAACTTCCAAAATAGTCTCATTATGTTGTAATCCTCATCAAAGGGAATAAAAAAAATAGTCAATTGTTACAATTTTCTACAGTGCTTAGTTCAGGAGTTAAGGTCAAATGTCCAAAATTACATACACAGAGATTAAAATTAAAAAATGGTCAGATCTCAAATTTCACTTTAAGTGCATTTTTGTATTTTCATCATCAGGGCTGTAGCTACAGTGTTTGGAGCCCATCACTCAGCTGCAATTTTGGCATTGTAACCAACCACTCAGACCAAAATAACAAAAATTTGATCAATTTTGACAACAAATTTACTCAAAATGTCCTAGCTACAACCCTGGTCATAATGTCCCCTTTCAGAGTTCATGCAGCCGAAGTCCAATAGAAATATATAAAAAGCATAACATTTGACCCACAATTTCATCCGATTCTGAGGTTATAAATTTCTCAAATAAATTATTATCCTATTTGCCGAGAGGAGCAATTTAAGACAAATTTCGATTGAATCGGTGCATTTTGAAAGTTTGACTTCTGTGCATGAGATATTTTGACATTTGACCTTATTTACTCTGTAAATCCTTAACTAAGCACCCTAGTGCATTATGACAATTGACTTTTTTATTCGTACCCTCGGTAGGGGCATAGAAAAAAATGGAATCAATTCTAATTTTATCCTTTAAGGTGTAAAGATGCCAAAAAATGTATTATGTAGGAAAACTAGATGCTAACTCAAAAATATCCAATAGCACCCTGTACTAATTGTGGCTTTTTACAATTGAACTTAAAAGTTCAATTGTTTAATGCACCAGAGCTGCAAATATGCTAGGCTTTTTAGGTCACTTCCTGATCCACATGTACAATACAATACGTAAAAAAGAGAAGCATGATGTGGTGAAGTACAAGAAAATACCTACTTCAGATTGTTTCCATAAAAAATTGTCATGACAGTAATCCATGCATGAATATTTGAATTGGTAAATCTGTTGTTTGTGTATTGGTATACATGCTGTCTAGTGTCTACGCTTGATGCATAGTTCATATATTTCTGTTTACAATTGTACTGTCTATAGATCATCTTTGTTCTTAGACATCAAAAATCTTCAGCGCTTCTGAGGACCAATATCTTGAACTCCACACCAAAATGCACATTCTTAACATTTAACAGAACGTTTACTGTTGTCATTAGCTGCAATTTCAGCATAAATACATGATAATCAGAACTCCTGCATTGGCTTGAATATTGGCACCATTACTAGATTTAAATGAACATACAGAGATCCATAGACCACTTAAAGGCTTAATGTACAATTTACTTCCAATTTTAAATTTGTCATTATATACTCAAAATGCTGAAATAATACTAGTGATAATTATCGGGAATGGTTTCTGTCCATTTTGAGCTGAAATAACGAGGTAAACACTGCTTGTTATTTTGGCTGTTTAACACTCAGTTCTATAGGAGGACATAAAGTCATAATTCTTGAATTATGACTTTATGTCGAACTTTGCTCTGTTTACCTACAAACACAACCAATTTGGCTGATTCCATTTATAGGTGCAAGTTGTGACATGTGTAAACATTACAAATATGCCAAAAAATCATGGGGGATGGGATGGAGTTGGATGTTTGTAAAGTTGTTTGTTTCAATGTTGCAATATTGGGGCCGATTGCACTGCTGCCTACAAATTGCATTGTGTTTGTTTAAGTGTGGTTAATGTAAATTCGAGCAATTTGTGTGTCACCATTAGCATTTGAAATAAAGCTTCTTTTTTCACCACATAGCAAGCCATGGGATAGCAAGCCATGTGTGTGACCATCACATCCTAATTGTTAGCAGATATAATAAACAAGTTTAAATGAAAATACAGATAAAATTATTAAATACAGAAAACAGTATCTAAATAAATTAGTTATAACACTTGTACTCTTGGCTTCTATAAAAGCCATCGGAATGCTCAGAGACTAAATGCTGACTTTGTCAGCATGATTCTATAAACCATAACATCACAATACAAAATTTGTAGGGATACTTTTTGTGTCCCATGTATTATGGTTGGTGTACTCTTTCTGATCTGATGCCACAAGCCACAAAGCTAGCTGGTGCAGAGGAAATGCAGGCCATGAGCTTTGGAACTGAAGTGACAACCAGAGGCCTAATGGAATCATTCAAATGCTGCATGCTCCATGGACACAAATATTTTGTTCATATGCCATCAAATGTGGGTCTTGCCAAAAACTCTCCAATGCTATATAGTTGAATTGACTCCCTGGTTGCTATTCGACCATCTCCAGCATGTTGCTCCAACCTGAAAAGCCACACCTTTGGATAGAGGAACGTTGGATCTCCAGTCATATCTACAGGATTGTCCCCTGAAAACAACAAAGATACATGCAGCATGTTAAATATGAAAATTAAAACTTCAATTCACAATGTACACACGTACCCCTCACCCCCAGAAAGCAAGTTACACTTACATCGCATACTATATGCCTACCCCTGCCTGTAAGCGCCTCCAAACGAGGACACACATGCATGCAGTGAATCGACATACCATGGACATACTCATACACACTATGAGATGGTACTATCCAAGTGGTTACAGAATACAACCTCTATATGAGACACACTTCGGAATTTGTATTTTTGTTATTTGCAGCCAAAGCTGGGATGGGCCCGGTTCCCCATGAGGTTCAGTGGTGATTACAAATGCCCTAAATAGACACCACCCACACACACCTACATCCATGCATTTTGTAGAGTGCAGAAATGGTGATTTTTCTGAGGGTGTAATTTCAATTATCTTATCTTTTTACTCTGAGGATTGAACAATTGAAATTTCAACATTTTGCATGAAATAATATATTAACAATTTTGATGAGTATCCACCAACAGATTTCCTTTGGGATTATTTCACACATGTACACATTCAAAAATTAATTTCTGTCACTTTGTTTTGAAGTGCATGTATATACATACAGGGATTCCAATACAAGCCAGTAGATTAGCTAATTGGTGCATTAGTATGTACCCGCTGAAAAGGTTGTTCTTAAAAAACAATGCTGGACCCTGGGGCTTGAATTGAGGGAAGCAAACCCACAAATAACCCTCTAGGACACTTTTGTGGTTCTTAACAATTATAATAGAAAATGAAAATATAATGTTGATTTTAAGATGTGGAGCCATTTTTGATTTAACTCCTGGTGACCACTAGAGGTCACATGTCATACATGGGTCACTAATTAAAAATGCTCCGATCTTGTTGAAAGACATACCAAATTACTCCTCTGATTAGAAGGATTAAAACAATGTGTTGTGCTATATACTGTGCCATCTATTATGGAGTTGTTGCACAATAAAAAACGCATATTGGGGTAAAATGACACATTTTGGTCGTACATGGGTAATAATTTCAACTCACTTGATTTTTGGCAAATAAGGTGTCAAATTGCTCTTCATGGTATAAGAATAAAAATAGTATAGAATCCACCTTCTCAATTGAACGAGCAATTGAAGTTAAAGTTTAACAGTGGCCTATGACCCCTATATGGCCTTTGACCTTGTTTGCCATCTATCTCAGTCAGTGAACACAGCACATATGAAAAACTATTCATTTTCTGATTCGTGTCAGCTTTACAAACAATTTGCCACCGCATTTGTCAAAATTGGACCAAGTTAAAAAAAAAGTCACATTTTTGACCCAAAAATGAGGATTTTGTATACTCCATAACGATATGTCATATATAGCACAAACTATACATTATTTTAATCCTTGTGATCAGATGACAAGATTGGAGCAATTTCAATTTTCCACCCTGTATGGCCTTCCGTGACATCTAGCATTTACTAGGGGTCAAATCCAAAATAGCTCCAGGTCCTAAAATCGACATTGGATCTTGAACTTGATGTGTGGAAACTCTCATGCTTCTACTGAAAGTACACAATGCCTTTGGGTTTGCAGCTCTACTATATAAAAGTGTTTACACAAATTTCCATTTCATTTCATTTTAAGGTAGAGATTGGCAGGGGGTGGAGGTAGCCGCCCCCTGTTAGAATCTTGCCTCTGTGAAATGCTTCCTGCCCTGATATTTAAGATATTTTATTCTTTTTTTCTTTACTTTTTTGCCTATTTTTGATCATTTTAGTAAAATTTTGCCCCTTGAAAGTTGCCTTCCCTTGCCCTGGCAAAGTCCTGGCTACACCACTGCATAGAAAGTTAAGCAGCCAGAAAGAAAGGCAGAAAGAAGGTAGAGAGTGAGGGAGGGGAGGAGGAGAGGAGATGGAGAGTGAGAGGGGCTGGAAGGAGAAAGAAGAGGAAGAAATGAAGAAAAAAATGCAAACAAATAATGGGGATGAAAGAGAAGCTAGGAAGAGGGGATGATGGAGAGAGAGTTGGAGAGAACGGAAATGACAAAGAAGAACGAACAGGGAAAACGAACTCGAAGGACTATTTCGTTGCTGTTGAATACCACCGACTATTTCACCATTTACAGCAACTGCACATGTAAACCCTGGATATAAACCATGCACATTACAGCACAAGGCAACCATTTGATGATGTCAAAGCATTCTTGCGTTATGTCATCAGCGCACCAAAGGCAGAATAGTTGACTGTAAACCAGCCAGCACTTGAAGTCTATGATACATGTAGTACCATCAACCAAGTTATCGACCTCAAGTACTTGGGTTCCAATATGGGCTCTAGTGTTGGAGACCTAAAAAGAAGAAAAGCACTAGCCTGGGCAGCTTTCTGGAAAATGGAACGTCTTTGGAGAAGCCCATGCCTGCCAGTTGAAACAAAAATCAATGGAAAACAAGATCAATGCCTTTGTACATCTTGCTACAGAGTCATATTTAAACAACAATTCCAAATTAAATGATCTACAATCTGACCACCACTCCACTCATTGCCAGAGTCAAGATTCATCAACTCAAATTTCTCGGCCATATACTGCATCTTGAAGACAACGAGCCTGTGAAAGAAATGCCCTTTATATTCCACCACATGGGAAGAGGAAATTAACGGGACAGCCACGGACACACTGTACTTAGAGTATGTCCAGCATCTCGTGGGAGATACTGAAGGGATGCTGCAGCCAAACAAAATTGTTTTGCTTGCCCAAGATCACAATAGTTGGGAGAAAACTTGTAGTCACCTGCAAGCAGCCCCATTTAACATCACAATAATCCAGGCTTATGTGCCAATTTCAGACTATATGATGAACATGTGGAAACCTTTTACACCCAACTGCAGGAAGTCATCAACAAAGTAAAAAAGAAGGACATTTTGATCATCCAGGGTGACTGGAATGCAAAAGTCGGTGAGGATGCACTGAAAGACTGGGAGGAAGTCTGCGGCCCCTCTTGTAATACTGTAACCAATGAAAGAGGGCTAAGGCGGTTGGAATTTACAAGACTCAACAACATGATACTTGCCAACACTCTTGGAAAACACAAGCCATCTCGCCGCTGGACCTGGCACTCACCAAATGGACGATACCATAATCAGATCGATTATATACTGATGCAGAAGCGGTTTCTGTCAGGAATCAACAAAGAGACAACAAGGACCTACCCAGGTGCAGACATTGGAAGCGACCATGGCATGGTGATATTGAACTTCCGAGTCCGGCTAAAGAATACCAAAAAAACCAAGAGCACCAGGATCAAGTTCAACATGGACAGACTGAAGGACCTCAACATCTTTGCTTCCTTCAAAGCCACAGTTGGTGGGAAGTTTGCTCCCTTGTTGATGCTCAACGACAATGACAGTGCCGAAATGCTGACATCAAAATTCAATGACATCATGATTGAGGCAGCAACGGAGACACTTGGGAAACATCGCAGGAAAACACAACCATGGGTTACCGAGGACATATTGGGCATGTGTGACAAAAGGAGGAAGCTAAAGAATGATAAGAATACACCAGCAGGTGCCAAAGGGTACAAGGAGATCAGGAAAAGTATGAATAAAGCTAAGGATCATTGGATCAAGAAACAATGTACTGAGCTGGAGGAAAGCCTGGAGAAAAACAACAGCAGAAGAGCATTTCAGATTGTCAAAGACCTCACAAAACCTAGACAGCCACAAGTCAACACCATCCAAGACAAAGAGGAGAACTGTCTCACAGAAGAAGAAGGCATACTAAAGAGGTGGACAGAGTATTGCTCAGACCTTTACAACCACCAGACAAATGGAGATCCTGGTGTAACCACAAGCCAGGAATCATCAAACAACGAAGACTTTCCCGTCTTGAGGGAAGAGGTGGAGAAAGCCATTAAATCACTTAAGATTGGAAAGGCTCCGGTGGTAGACAATGTTACAGCTGAGCTCATCAGGCATGGAGGCGAAATGACAATTGACATCCTCACAGTCATTTGCAATAAGATATGGCAATCTGGTGATTGGCCAAAACCATGGACTCAGTCGCTCATCATCACGTTCCCCAAGAAAGGCAATCTGCAACAATGCCAGAATTACAGATCCATCAGTTTAATCAGTCACGTCAGTATAAGGTCATGCTAAAAGTATTACTGAACAGGCTGAAACCACAGGCAGAAGAAATTATCTCGGAGGAGCAAGCCTGTTTCAGGAGTGGAAGAAGAACAACGGAGCAAATATTTAATCTGCGTGTCCTGGGTGAAAAATACAATCAACACCAGCAGGACATCTTCCATGTGTTCATTGACTTCATGAAGGCCTTTGACCGTGTATGACACAACGCATTGTGGGTCACAATGAAGAGCTACAACATGGGTCAGAAGCTAATCAATTCAATCCAACAACTGTACAGTAAAGCCAGCAGTGCAGTACTTGCACAAGGCAAAATCGGAGAATGGTTTCACACGTCAGTTGGCGTACGTCAAGGTTGCCTGCTATCTCCTACCTTGTTCAATATCTTCTTGGAAAGAATCATGACTGAAGCACTAGAAGACCATTGTGGAACAGTCAGCATAGGAGGCCAAACAATTACAAACATAATGTTTGCTGGCGACATTGACGGACTAGCAGGAAAGCGAAGAAGAGCTGGCAGACCTTGTAAAGCGGCTGGACATATCATCAACCAGATATGGCATGGAGATAAGTGGAGAGAAGACAAAGCTAATGAAAAATAATGTCGGATACAGATCTATTCACAGCTTAGTTGTTCTTAACCAATACACAAATCCCATGGTAATACATATAAAGAAAAGCATAGTGAGACTGCAGCATAATATAGCCACAGAGTAAACAAAAGTTGTTTCACATACATAGCTGTAAGTTTAACATCATATTAAATAATGTTACTTGAAAGATTGACATGTTAATTTCACCAAATTGCAACTTTCAAATCTCTTCTTTATAAAGAATACCCTGTCATGGAAATTCTATCAAGAAATATATAATTAAGTATGAAGCCAAATCCAACAACAGAATTTTCAATTGTGATTTTCTCAAAAAGCGTGTTGCATTGAATAGAACTGTATGCAATGCGACCGGCGACCTGCCTAACACAAGTTACCCAATTTTGGAAACGGGACACTGATCAAGTCAAGTCAAGTCATGTAAAACTTTATTAAATCCACAAGGGAAATTACACTCATGGGTGCTACTGCTCATAATTGTACAATCTCATAAATGATTGTACAATCTCATAAAATATTGATTAGCCAGGGATGTAGGTAGCCCTGAAGAAAAAATACGGAAAATTGGGAAAAAAGCGCGTAAATTCAGGCTAAAAAGCCCCCCAAATGGGCTGAAAATAAAAGAAATTGCGTAAATCTGGACTACCAAAAAACCTGAATTCTGTAAAAATACAGAAAACTTACATCTCTGATTAGCAACAGGCTAGGGGCCTCATTTTGCAGACCTGTTACTTGCCCACTGAAGCCCTTTGAGAATGAAAGTCATGATACTAGGCTACACTTTTTGTCTGAATCCATGCATAAAATAGGAAATGGTGAACCAAATACGGGGTTCAAATGGGGCGGGGGCCCAAATATGCATTGCCAGGGGGTAATTGCCACCCTGCCCCCCGGCAGCTACGCCACTGCTTGTTCAGCATATTTTGACACCTCATTCGAATTATGCGACATTTTCCCTCAAGTTATACCAATTTGAATGGAAAAAGAGGTATTTCAGAAGTGACACATGTTGGCTATTTCTTCCTTCAAGGCAATTCCACAGGCTTTTGTAGATCAACCTCTAACTTGCTGTGCTCATAGTTAGCATGTTTTGGACAATCTCCCCCAACTTCAGTAGTTTCACACCCAGTTAGAAAAACACTGTATTCCATGTCTTATGTACAATAAAATCCTATTTACTGTTCACATTTTGCTCACCATTTTTAAGTGTTACATCAGTCAAGATAATATTTTGATAATGATGATGATGATGATGAATATGATAATGGTGACGCTGATGATGTTGTTGATGAAGATGATGACAATGATGCTGATGAAATTGTTGATGATCAGGTGTTGTGTGCCACAAATTTAATACAATCACACATTTTCCCTTGCCAGCTGTGTATTGAACAGGATGATTTTGAAATTTTAAAATGCTTAGAATATCACAAACCAAACAAGTTTGTTAATATTAAATATGAATACAAATTAAAATCACTGGGGTTTGATAGGGAGAGTCGCCATAACTGTTTTAAATACGCCCGGTTGGTTAGGCTCTAATCACTCAGTGTACAAATTGAATGGCGCGTACAAGTGATTACGACAGCTGCGAAATTCATTCCCACAGTATAGAACATATGGTACATTTCTACTGTATATGGTAAGTAGTATACACAATAGCTACACCCAATAGGCCCATATGATATACCACACTAGTTTTTGCAGGGATTTGAGACCATCCATGTTTTTATAAACAAGATGCAATGTTTATCTATAAAAATCCTGGTTCCTTGATCAGCATAGCCACTTTTTGGATCAAGAAATCAGGTTTTGTAAATCAAGACACCAGTCTCTGCACTGAGGAAACCAGTCTTCTCTTTTATTGGACAAAATAGCATGCCAGACGAGTTATTCCTGTAACGCACACCACCTGATGATGACGGTAATATCATATATGATAATGACGATGACAAAGAAGATATGGAAAGTATGATGCTGATGCTGATGACAATGTTGATGATGAAGATCATGACAGCAGAGATATGATGATGTAATTATAGCTGCTGTTGATGAAATTTATGATGATGATAATATGATGGAAGAAGATGATGATCCTGATAATGATCAATCCAAAATAATGAGCACTACAATCAAGCAGGAGTTTACCTTCTGGATCCAAATTTGACAAAACTGCTGGGTTAGACAACAATCTGCATCTGAAAAATATAACCATGTGAATGGATAATAATTTTGTCAAGAAATTTAAAAACACACCGTTTCTTAAAATGTGCCATATACACACAATAAGTATTCAGTGCTGCCCTGGCAGGCAAAAATTCAGTTAAAATGTGTTTTACTCTGGGCATCAATCCAGGGGAGGAAAGAACAATATCACATACCCCTGACCCATAATTTGGCAACTTAAATAATTTATTTAAACACAACTATAGTCTCTATTTGAAAGCTTCAGAAAATATTTTGAGGTCTGTGCTATTTTAACCAAGAATAGTGTAAAAATTAAATGATTTTGGGGGTTAACTTCTGAAGGGGCACATCCCCCTCAACTTTTGAGGGGACCATCCTCCTCATAAACTCCATGCATTGTGTAAGTTAGACCCACATTTTGAGGTGTGTTATTCAATATGGGGGTAAAAATGTGTAAATGGCTTCAACAATCAGACTTCGCTTTGAAAAAAAACCCCATCTTCTGGTGGGGCATATCCCCTCAGACTCCCCAATCTGTCCTGCAAGCATTGAAAGAAATGATCGAGCAAGACATTTACAAAATTAACTGTGTGAGCACTTAGCCTGATAGAGTGTATCATGCATATTCTTTGGCATTGTAGCTGCAAAACACCATGCTCCTATGGTTGTTGTCTTTGTTTATCAAACTGTGGGAGGAGTTGTGGATTTACCGGATGTAAACGTAATTAACAGCAAAAAGAATGAGAGTTGTAGCATTCTATAGCGAGCTTTTATCAAAGTGCAAAATGTGATTTCCTTGATTTTCCACTACTGTTCAATTTAATGCTGGGAGTTACCGTTTAATTTCAGTATCCGCTTAAACGGTCGGCATGTTTTTGGGCGTTTAAACGTGTACATTACCGAGTGGAAATTACATTTTGTGAACAAAATAGCTCCATCATTGACATGTACGTAAACTCCTCAAAAAAAGTTTGGAAACTTTCAAAAACGGCTATATATTATAAATTTTTGAAATGTATTTCCATGTTGTTTCATATCAGTGAAAACATTGTTGTCTCCTTTCAAAAATGACACCTTATTAAGTGACGGTAACATATTCCACGGCTGAATGAAAATGCTTGGATGTGATTAACAGTTCTTCAGGTGAAGAACGCATAAGTCAATTTCTCTTGCTGATCACTTCTTCGTAGTGGTCATTTGCAAGAAAGTTCTAATCAACCATGGTCCGGTTGTCAGATCTGGATATTAGGCTCGAGCTATTGGTCAGCTTGTGGCTAGCATAACTCCAGCGAATCAGTTGCGGCAACTTTAGGGTTTCTCGCAGTATGATCTCCAAGCTCAAAGCTAAGTTTCATCAGACCGGGGATGTCAATGTCAAGGGTAATATGATAATATCGATGACAGGAGAGACCAGACTGGTTGTAGTCAATGGAAATCTAAATGCAATCAAATATCAAGATGACATCCTTCAGCAAGTCGTGAGTCCCATTTCTGCGAAACCTTGGATCAAACGCTGCTCTATAGGATGATAACTTTCGACCACACAGGGCAAGAGTTGTAAATAATTTCCTGTATAGAAGAAGGAATTCAACGAATATGGCTAGCCAATTATAGCCCGGACATTTCTAAGCCCAACTTGGTCGGGGTGTGGGCACTAGAGTGACAGATCAAACAACCTTGGCTGGTTTAGGACAGATTTTGCTTGAAGAGTGGAATGCTATTGCTATCCCTCAGGAGCGTGCATGTGGCCAGGTTGATAAGAAGCACGATAAGGAGATGCAATGCTGTTGTAAATGCGTATGGGCTCTCTACTCGTCACTGATTTTAGGTAAGTGGCGATTGTTTTTATATGAAACGGTGTGATATTCCTTTCTCATGTATACTGGTGCAAATGCCGCAGACAATGGCAGATTTGGCACATTTCGTTTGAGACCTCCTTGTCTTTCAAAGACAGCTACTCAACCATGGAATAAATTATGATCACAAGTGTGGTGTCATTGTATACAGAAAAGAACAATTGTATTATGAAACAATACCGAAATAGATTTCAAATATTTCTGATACATAGCCGTTTTGGAAAGTTTCCAACCTTTTTTTGAGGAGTTTATTTAATTTAACAGCATAAAATGCAGTGACATGAAACAGGATCTAATTGTTTTGTTTTTAAGCCTTTCCTAATGTATAAGTAACAACATGCCCCTTTTCCATTTTTCAAAACATAATGTTTCTATATTAAGTTGTTTAGGCTAGATACAAACAAGCTAATTAATATATGGTATAATTTTTTCCTGATAGCAATTACAAATTGTATGATTGAAAATTGTGCACTCACCCACATGTTGCTCCTCTCCAATATTTAAGTAGTACATTCTCACACACCAGCACTCAGCTTTTGCCTAACATGTTAATCAAGATTGGTGGAATTTTCCCCAGCCATGTTAATAATCTACATACATACAACAGAAATACAAACAAATTGCATAAGCACAAGAAGAAAATTCACATCTAGACAACTTTAGGGTTGCAAACATGACTGAGTAAACAACCAAAATAAAACAAAAATGGCCTTGGGTTATCACAAAATATAACAGAATGAAGCCTAGCCTAGAGAGGTAACAATGACAATTTGGGTTACAAGCTCTGGCCTGTAGAAATGATGATGAATATTAGGGTTGCAAGTCTTGCGTAGGGTTATTGGTGAAAATTATGGTTAGCACTGATGAAAATTAGGCCTATGATTCAGTTAGGGCTAGGGATATGGTTAGGTTTATGGGCAGGGTCAGGGTTATAGACAGTATCAGAGGGGCATGGATTACTCAGCAGTAAAGTTAGCTCAATCGATAAGGCGTTCGACTATATGGTACAACTGCGGGTTCGAACCCTGGCGGTGCCTAGTATGCTCACATGGAAAAATTGAGTTAGCTTGAAATTCCCCTGGACAGGAACTTACTGCTAATCGTTGTAACCTGTACGAAACTCGGGGAGCTGATCCTGGTTGTGAAGGTGATTTTTGGAATGTCTAGGGTATGTACTCTTGAAGCAGTAGAGTCCCTGATTTGTTGTTTAATGGTTTATGGAATGATGTGGAGACGTAGTGATCAGCGACAACCTGTAAAGTGTGCTGAGGCTTGTGGATCAACGTCTAGGCGTTGTGTCTGTGCGTACGGCACTGCAAATCACAGCTTTTTTTTTAACTATATGCCAACAATATATAAGCTTACCAAAAATGGTGCAATTTTAAATTTATCAACTAATTTTCATGCAGTGACAACTTGAAAATTATAGCAAATCACACAGCAGTCACTTTTTTTTTTATATGTATGCTCAAACCATCGGTGGATATGATTTTCTCCAATTTTTGAACAGGAAATTGTGAAGCCTTGCACGGCATAATGCGTCTATGCTTGTTGCAATGTCGCTACATCAGTTTCTATTGGCCACCAAATGAGCCAACTTCAGTCCCCAATAGTCACAAATCACCAGGTTTATGAAGCTAAACAGGCAAGAAAACACCACCAAATTGATATGCTAGACATTAAAGTAAACTTGAAGCATTTGATCAAAGGCAGTTTGAAAATTGCAATAAAAATGCACCAATAAATGCTTCCCCACTGAAGTAAGTAGGCCTGAAGAAGAAACCCTGAAAATCCACCCAAAAATCAGGAAAGAAGACATGAATTTGGCCTTAAAAGCCTCAAAATTGGCTGACAATATATAGGAATTCCTGATTAATCCTGAAAACATACATCTTTGAAAGGGTCCTTCTTTCTTGACCTGAGAGCTTCTTAGCACTTTGAAACTTACACTTTCTGCAAATTGAAGGTCAGCTGGTGGCAGCCAGTGCAGAGAAAGCAGAGTCAGTGGGATTTTGCAGAAAATTGCTGACTAGATCACCCCATGACCATACAGGTAAATGCCAGATCAAAAATAGCTTGTTGTTTCTGAAATACAAAACATTTTGAAAGCTTAGTAAAATCTTCATAACAAGTAAGATCCTTCTCATTTCTTCTTATATCCAAGCCTACATGTAATACTGATTTTGATTGTTTTCTATTTTAAGTGCTACGTGTATTGAGCTAATTTTAGCTTAAAATTGGATGTTTCTAACAGAAGATACAGGATATTGCATAAAAATGGTTCAAAGTTTTGACAAAACAACTTATTTTGAAAATCTGTAAAATTACTTATCGTTCAGCACAAACTTATTTGGAAAATGTTAAATGCAGGTATTTTTGTTGTGTCCTGCCGATTTCTAGTATTTATGATGTTATAAAGCAATCCTTTTATGGAAAAAGTACATATCCTTGATTGACCTTATATTATTCTTTCTTTGGCAGCAGTTTTGAAGATAATTATTTAGGTGTGTGTGAGTTTCCTCATTTTAAATGCTGGCAGATATGCATTTGTCATAAAAGTACAGTTATGTATTTGTTCACAGTATTTTGGCAAACTTAATTGCAGCTAGGTAAATGTGAAGATAAAATGTGCTGCAAGGTTTCCTCAAGGAAGTTATTTTTTCTGTAATTATGACACATTGGGTAAAATTTGTGTTTAAACTGACATAAAAAGTACATTTTTCAACATATCTGAACTCATATTGAAATGTTTCACTTAAACATTATTCAATTGTAGGCTCTACATCTGTACCAAATTTAGTGTATTTCCTAATTCTGTTGGTCGGCCCGCTGACGTCTCAAAGGGGAAATAGCCTTGTAAAACCAGTCTGCGCAAATGTGCACACTTGTGCAAAGAGGACGAAGGGGACAATGTTCCTGGATGTCCGGCCGGAATACGGCTAGACAATGGTGATAATTAAGCATCCACATGTTATGAGGCCTTTGTATTTAAGCTGCAGAATGGATTAATGGAAATGTAGCCAAAATATGCAAATTAGCTCATTAATATTCATAAATAAGTTGATCATTTTACTGCATTTAAACTGCACAATGGATTAATGAAAATCTAGGCAAAATATGCAAACAAGCTCATTAATATTCATAAATATGCAAATAACATCACACAAAAATATACAGCACATGAAGCCACCATATCCTATCATTATACCAAGTTTGATGTTCTCAAAATGTTTTTGAGATACCGGTACAGTACATTTTTTATATACCATGTCCCACATGCATACATGACTATGTGAAACAAATTTTTGGTGTTTTTTTTTTTACCATCCAGAGTTCAATTTTTCCAGATAAAGAGGCAAAAACTGGCAAAAACCTGTTTTTGCCCAGTTTAATTCCTGGCAAAAACTCACAATTATAGTTACTCAAACATTAAAAAGTAGCACAAAACTTTTAATGAATCATTCAACATATTTTTTTGTCTCATCAAGTCCTTAAAATGAAAAAGTTTTGAATTTATTATATGCCACATTTCGGTTAAAAGGACAAGAGCAATGAAAACTCATGTCTTTTATCTGAGACTATTATATACCTGATATATCAGGGATAATAGTCTCAGCTTTTATTTCTTAATATGTGTACTTATAATTACAAAATCTTGCCCATACTTCCAGTGATTAATGTATGTCTATCACCTTTTGTTACATTTAGATGAAACTTGTCTTGGTCCTCATTCTGAGCATGAAGATTCTGGGACCCCCATCTAGAAGACACCCTGGAATGCCCAAATGTCAATGGATTTATTTTGAAAACACTTTCATCAGAGCTATCTCATCTTTCTTGTTTGGTTCTTTATTCATCATCAATGCCCCTGTACCAGTACCATATGACTGCATGGCGACATCAGCAATTAAGCCTTTTGATTTCACACCAACAAACAAATCCCCATAAAGATATGTACTAAATTTGCCTTCAGAAAACATCACTTTTTCTTTGCAGGAGAGACTCGTCGGTACTTAGCGACAGCTATGATGGTTGAAATTAGCCCTAGCCTGATCCCTCTGGCTGGGTAAAATTATATTGACCAATGACCACCATTATTTTTTATGACTGGACCTCGAAGTCTACGATGTCTGGGAATTACCTAATTTACGTGCCAGTATTTCTGTATCTAGAAAAGGCTGCTTAAGGCCAGTGTAATGGGAGAGAACATGGACCTTTTCAAGCATCATTATTTCTGAATTGTATGTCAACAGTATATAAAACTATACATTTTTGGAAAGGAAAAGAGTCAAGGAATCCCATGGTGACATCAGATTTGTTCAAAATTCTTGAGTTTTTTAAAAAAATCACAAAAATTCACTTCTTTACCCCAATTTTTTTGTGACAACTTTTAAAAAATCTGTTCGGAGTAAAAAAAATTAAGTTAACTTGTCATAAAAGAAGAGACATGAACTTAGGGAAGGTTTTTTTTTTTTGAAATTTGTCTCTTTTTCAAAATATTGAAAAAACATGTGAAAAAAGCAATGTTGTCACTCTATTAAGCTAAAAATTGCACATAATGGTGTATATTTTTGTTTAAAAAAAAAAAAAAAAAAAAATGAGAAAACCTTCCCTAGGCTTTGATGTACTCTAAACGATAGTGCAACAAGTTTACCTTTTGCTTGCATATTTTTTTAGTTATCTTGTCACAAAAATTGTGCAATATTGTCAAAAGTGAACTCTAAGAAATCGATGTTTTAATAAAAAATGTCAAAATTATGCACAAAACGTCCTTATATTTTAAAGCGGTAAAACTTTCACGCTTGTAAAAGCTGTTTCTGGTGCATGGTCTAAATATGCATCTTTTTGCACCAATAAATCTATAATGTCTGCTTTCAGTGCACCAAAATTCAAAATAATTACAAAATCTTAGTGGCATTTTGACTGCAAATTTTTGTTTTGTTTACACCACATTTGCTGGCGTGAACAACATACCGAATGCGCCTAGTCAGCGTTGAACATACGCACATAGATGCACTGCGTCACGCTACACAAATCGCGCGCGCAATCCCAATATTTCGCATTCGCGCATTTCTGACTCATATTTCCCGCCAATTTACTAAGCTGTCTTGAGCCATGTGACTTTTTAGAGTTGATAAGAGTGAAACAAATCAAGCAAAAATACGAGTTAATATTAGCAAGTTGTATCAGTTTCAAGTGAAAGAATACATCTTAGTGTTGATAAATCTCAAATTCGGGCGTGAACGAATGTGTCTTCCATTACCCCACTACACCCCTGGCCAATGTTGTGCCTATTTTTGCATTTTTTGTCAAATATTATATATAGTGCTCACAATTGGTGACAAGTAAGGTACGTTTATTATAGGGGCAAGACTACAACTACTGTACTGAAAATTCAGCAACTCAAAGCAAGTAGTTAGTGATTTATTGATCAAATATTGGTTTTCCCATTTTTTTAATTATAACTCCTAAACTGTTGTCTGTGCTGAAATAAAATTTCCAGTGCAGTAGTAGTTGTCCTTGCCCTTATAATATACATACCCAAATACTTGTCCCCAATGCACTATAATTTTGAAAAAAAAAAAATAGGCATTAAAATTGGGCAGGGTATATAGTACCCCTTAAAATCATTAAAACATACTTGATCTCTCCCATCTGTGGTATACTTGCAGGAATTAATATTACTAATCATGATCAATCCAAATTTGGCTAAAATTATGTAAATTTCTGCTAATTTTGATGCTGAAATTGGAAGCTGGTTAAAATTTATTTTCAAGTAGAATCATTGTGTACCTGATATCTGCTATCTACTGAAGATAGCATTGTGATTACCATGGCAATATGTCCCACATTAGAACAGGCAGCAGTCGATCCACTCCCAACAACCACAATGACATTCTGGATGATCCTCTTTGTGTTTCTCTACCTTCTGCTCCTCTCGCCACTGCAAATTTTCAGGGTTCATCATCAATCCAAGGTCTATAGTCATGCATGTATATACATGCATGCAAACAAACAAACATAAAAACAAACAAACATGAAATTAAAAGCTTAGGATTTCCTGAATTTGCAGTCAAGAGTGCCAGGCGCTAGACAGAAACACAGAAGCAGTTAAAACATGACCAATGCATGAGTTATAAATGTTGAATTACATGGGTCTTAGGTGAAATCTTAAGCTTATAACCTAGTACATGTACATGTACAAGGTAAGCTTACCTAATCTTGGCGTTCATTTCATGATCTCCAGGTTTTTTTTTATGATGCTTTCTGCGCACTGTCGGTCATGACATTATTGCATTGATATCCATGTCATGCATACATTATGATTGTAAACAAAACGTGCACACATGGGTGTAAATCCATCTATGAAATTTAAACACGCACAAACTCTCCCATTATGGGTCAGAACTCACCTTAGCATTTAATACTAGTAAATGGTGCCCTTTCTGCAATTTTAGCTAGTAAACTACATAACTCATAATCAAAAGTGTCTCACAATGAATGCAAACATCGAATACTTCGGTTCTGCAATAATGGTTTGAAGGAACAAGCTTTCAAATGTGACCAATTAATAGTAGCATAACATTTTGAACGCCCCTCATACATAACTGAACCTGGAACCTTTGAATCACCGGACCGATGTTCTACCAACTGAGCTATTGAGTCGGATGGAGAAGAGCAGTGATGATATTATCTTTATTAGTATAGGGCTTCGATTCAATACCTGCCCACTATCATATAGAATATGCTTTGACTAACAAAACAAAATAATGTAAATTCACAGCTTTCTGATTTTTGCGGTTCTTGGGGTGTGCGGTTCTTGACACAAAGTGTCAGTCTCAATGCTTCCACCATGACACGCATCATTTTACAGGATTGTCAACTTTTTCGAATTGCTTGGCATGAGACAGAGGCGTACCGGGATTTGCCGATTCCAATGTTAATTTTGTACCATGTCCATGATTATTTGAGCCACGGCGCTCTAGAATGTGAAAAGAGGGGGGGGGGGGATAGGAGCAACAAATAATTCATGACGATGCGTGAGATTTTACTCATTTCCCAGCTTTTTGCGTGAGATTTACTACCTAGGCGTGAGATTATACTACCTTGGCGTATGACTGTGAGAAAGTGACCCAATGCATGAGAGTTGACAGCCCTGATTTTAACCAGGACAATTTCACTTTTAAAGTAAAAATTCCAAGAAAAAACTCACAATTTCCATACAGTTTCAGCAATCCTGTCTCTTGCCTTTCTCAATGGTATATGCCAATTGATCCCTTGTTGGATGGGATCAATTGAGAAAGGTATCTGTCCAATTTTATCATTATTATGTTTGGTCAAAAATGTGATTTTTTGGTCAAAGATGTGATTTGATCAAAAATGTGATTTGGTCAAAAATGTGTTTTTGGTCATGGCATGGCAAAAAATCACACCAAAATAGACATACATGGTGATTTTTGCATCTATTTTTAAAGTACTTAGTATATGAACTGTGCACTCTATGAAGAGGTTACAGACCGATACACAAATTTATCGGACAGCTAGGTTATGTACAATGGTACAGGATGCAAGATTCTGAAGACATAATAATGATATAATATTGGATGGCTGAGCATGATACCATAACATATCGGATGAGTCATAAAAATATCGGACGAGCCAACGGCGAGTTCGATATTTGTATGACGAATCCGATATGTTATGGTATCATGCGAAATAAGCCATCGTCATTATTAGGTTTTCTTAACTCCTAATGACCCTGAAAACATAATAATGGAAGTTGATCGGTCCTTAAGTTGCACTGAACTGCTGGGTGTATTATTGACAAATTGATATAGGCAGAATATGCAAATAAGTTTGTCATTATCACAAAAAACATTCCTAACACATTGTATGCGGAAGTGAAGAGAAGATGGCGACTTTGGACGAAATGCAAACTCAGTGTACTATAGTAATATAAGGGGCTGTGCAATAATTATGAGCCCTGATGGGGGAGGGTAAAATTGGGGGGGGTGCAATTTTTGGCAAGCGGGGCAGGGGTAGAAATAAGGGACCATTTCCTGATAGCCATCCGGGCTATCAAGCCATTTTTTTCTGATAGCCCTGAAGGAAATTCAATAGCCCTGAAAAAAGACATTGTTTTTGCACAATTCAAACCAATCGTTTGTTCAAATATTCAGTTATTAGTGAGTAACCCTTACCCCCCATAATCAGGGGTAGCACTAGGTTTTTCTCAGAACCCCTGAACCCCCTGAAAGTTAAAAATATGCAATCAAATCCTAAAATGAAGGGTTCTTAATCTCGAATCTGTCAAGTATTGAATGTACCGTTTGAATTAATTGGTATCAGATTTTGTGATTTTGGTTACAATGATGTGTTACCGGTATAGATTCATGGTATAAATAGTTAAAGCCCGGCAAAAAATGTGATCTCGCTTCTCACGCCACGATTCTCGCCTGTAACCAACTATCTCGCTTTTTTAAGAAAGTTCCCAAGCAGTTTACTTACTATAAAAGTGTTCTTTATGCCATAAAAGTTCGCCGAATTCCACAAAATGCAGTAAACTTCGGCAAAGTGCAGAATTCAACACCATTGGCACCACATGGAACCCATGCATTTCTCAATAAAAAATGACATTTCATTGCAAATGAGTTCAAGTTTAGGCCAAATATTATGATATTTATTGAATTACTGGAGTATGATGACTATAAAACATAATTCAAGGGCAACTTTTTGTCATTTTTTTTTTTTCTTCTACGGCCGATCATTGTGTCGTATTTCACCGATGTCATATCTCTACACACCACCCACAAAGCATTTCTTTCCGATCCCTAGAATTAGAAAATTTTCCAACTCATGTACGTGTCATCATTCAGCACTGCAATAACTTAGCAGCAGTGGTTCTAGACAATATCTATTTTTAAATTATGTTACAATGCTACGGTGACTTCACTTCAACAAATGTCGTTACATTGCATTTTATGTTACATAATTTTTGGACAGGCCGTAAATATTGGAGATCGAAGCTTTTATTTTTCTTTCACATGTTTTCATTTTTCTGCGCGCATGAAAACCCCTGTAGCCCGACGGGCTACATGGAGATAAAACCCAATAGCCCGACAGAAAACCTAATAGCCATGGCTATCGGGCTATCGCTTATTTCGACCCGGGGGGGGGGGGGGGGGCAAGCGATTTTTAACACACATTCACGGGCACATTTTTAATAAAACGCTCTACAAAGGCTTAGGAAAACGGTACGGAAACGCTTAAATATGCAAATTTTCCTGCTCGCTGCGCTCGCAACATACATCGAGACCATTTAAGGTTTGGGATTTGGGATCCCAAAAATTGGGCATATTCAAGGGGGGGGCAAAGAATTTTTGGCGAGCCGAGAGGAGGGGCAAGCAATTTTTGGCGGGCCGAGAGGGGGGCAAGCAATTTTTGGTGAGCCGTTCAGAAATTTTAACCGGGGGCTCATAATTATTGCACAACCCCTAAATCATCCAAATGACATGGAAAATATATGACATTTTTTAATCAATCATGAAATATTAATGGAATTGATGCATGCCAAAAACAACTTGAGTAGATCCGTAGTTTAGCTTAGGAACAACAAATTATTCATGACAATGCGTGAGATTTTACTCATTTTCCAGCTTTTTGCGTGAGATTTACTAACTAGGCGTGACATTATAGTACCTTGGCGTGAGACCGTGAGAAAGTGACCCGATGCATGAGACTTACGGCCAATGCGTGAGAGTTGCAGTCCTGTGTTTATTCATGAAAATATATGAATGAACCCTGCATTACATTAATATGTATATTCTGCATGCTGTAATATATATATTCCTCCACAACTAAAAATACCATCATTTTTTACTAAAAACTAGGTCATGTTACTTAAGTGAGGAAACGTTTACTTGCTCAGTCCATGGTGATTGGACGCGCGCAAACATCGCCTACATCGCCGCATGCGTTATGCGTAAATAGCTCATGAGCATATGCGTATATCTCTTATAAACATCTCAAAAAAGTAACTACCTCCCCCTAAACAATGGCCATTTACACATCGGTAAAATGTGTTGGAAGCAGAATTTATTTCCAATGCGCATTTTGACAAGATAGCCCAGAAAATAATAAAACTTCACCGGTCAATTTATGTAGTGAGGTCCATATTTGAAAGTTGCACTTACATACAATACAAAAACACTCAGATATTATTACACAGATTTCCTTCCATTATTCTGAATACAAAATCAACTGCAACTTTTAAATCCTGGGTTACATTGATTTAAATGTATGCTGTACGTGACATCAATATTTAGTCAATTTCTACAAAGGAGGTGTCAAAATGTGCAGAAATAAACCCTGCTTCCTACACATTTTACAGATTTGTAATACAATCACCCACTTTTGAATAATGGTCTTTATTTAAGCGGGGTTAGTTACTTTTTTGAGATGTTTATCTGTTCAAGCACGGCTTGTTTACGACCGGAAAGCCGGGTGTAGATGTTGTTACCGCCTATCCACCAAGATCGAGACTAAGACCAAGACCAGACTTAGCTGGTCTCAAGAGTCGAGACCGGTCTCGAGACCTACAACACTGCAATGTATTAAAGGCAATAATTTGCTATAGTTTTCAGCAGAGAACTTCAGCGGTCTGACAATGCGGTCTGCCAATTTGGCTTAGTTTATGGCGTATACGTATGTGTGGTTCAGATTGGCTAATTGAATATGATCACCATCACAATCAGACAGATCTAGAGCAGACAAACACAGCTGGCACTGAAGTAATTTGCTGAATGGTATAGTCACTTTGGCCCAAACCGTGGCCCAAACACAATACATTTCTAGGTATGACTGATTTTACCGTAAAATTTGTGTCAATTCATGATATAGGCACCATGTTTTGTAAGCTAACTAAGCTTAGCAGCGTTGGTCTTAAGACATTCTGTATGTAGGCCTATAGCATTATCAGCTTGCACTACTACGGTACTTGATTTGCATACTTCACTGTATAAGTCTATGGCATAAAATTGCGTAGCAAAGTGATCAAAATTGAGCAACATTTTGCTCCGCAACACCACCTATATGCCATAGGTATATGTATGATCATCAAATGTGATGCGATCAAGCAAAATCAGTCGGAACTCAGAAATATTAAATTTTCAGTTTCTTATCTAGGATAGTAAAATGCATAATTTACAAAGCTGTATTTTGCACAGAAAAACCCATTGAAATTGAGCCACCAGTTCCAAAGATATGAGCAATTTAAGAGTTTCCAAAACAATAGGAAACAAAACAAAATATTTCCTTTGTGTGGCTATATCTCAAATCAATATTTCCGAGCTCCGACTGCTTTTGCTTGATCGCATCACAAATTATCAAGTAGGATATTTCACATGGAAATTGTTTTATTTGCAAAGGTGATTATTTTGAGGGTCAATCATGCCTGTAGGTAAAAATTAGCAAAGTTATGGGCAAATGTCTTTTTCCAAATTCTGTGACCATCCTCGACTGTCATGACTGTACGGCACCTTTTATATGAATCTGTACAAAAAAGCAAGTTCCGAAATACAGCATTTTTCAGCACGGCGATCCATTTTACACAAAAGTGATTTTATTTGAAAAAAATCTTACTATCACTGTACATGTATGATAACTTTTGTATGAAGGTATATACCAATTGACGGTTTTTGACTTGCTACGTAAAGTTTCTGAATATCCAAATCGAGATTACCAGGGTTGTAGCTAGGATATTTTTAGTGCTGGGTGGCATTTGATGAAAATCTTGCATACCGTATTGTTTGTAATAAACACTCCCCCTCTAATAAACGCCCCCCCCCCAATTTTTCTGTGAAAAATTTACAAAAATGCGAACATTTCCATGACATATTGTGTAGGTAAGCTTAAAACTTGCATCAGTCATCAGTCACGATCGCTAAATTGAATCTAAATTGAATGGACAAAAACCTATTATGACTCAACTGCCATCCATTTCATTGCCTAATTATAGTAGAATTTCACTAATTCATGCACTTACAGGTGTAATTTTGTTGTATTTCCCACGAAAATATCATTTTCCGTGGGCGCCGCCATCATGTATAGTGTAAATCCCTCCTTTTAATAGGAGCACCATCGGGAAATTGAACTCGATTTTTAAGCTTTTTTCATTGACAATTCACTTCTAATAAACGCCCCCCTTTTGGAAAAATGCAAACAAACAATACGGTATTTGGAAATTGTTTGCCAAAATAGACCAAATTCTTAACTAATTCAATAAAATGGTGCAATTTTGGCCTCTGAGCACTTGGTGGGCTCCAATGCTAAAATTGGAGCCAAGTGATGGGCTCCAAAACCGAGTGGTGGGCTCTGCCGCCCACCACGGCCCACTGTAGCTACACCCTTGGGGATTACACAGTTTTTAGCCATTTCTTTGGTCACGAGTTGAGTGCAGGGATGTCAAATTTTTGAAATTGCTTGGCGTGAGACAGGTGTACCGGGATTTGCCAACTGCAATGTTCATTTTGACCCATGATTATTTAAGCCACGGCACTGGAGAATGTGAAAAGCGAGGGGGGGGTGGGGATAGGAACAACAAATTATTCATGACGATGCGTGAGATTTTACTCATTTTTCAGCTTTTTGCGTAAGATTTACTACCTAGGCGTGAGATAATACTGCCTTGGCGTGAGACCGTGAGCAAGCTAGAGACCCAAGCGTGAGAGTTGACAGCCCTGGTTGGAAGTTGAATGAGCCCTCTACGATATGCAATGTGGGCATACCATTATATAGGCTATGGCCAACGGAACACTGTTTGTAGGGTAGGCTCTAGTCCGAGGTGCTCTGACGATAACACTCCGATCGCCATGCAATCTACGTTTAAGGCCAGTGGGACAACGGAACCGCTACGTGAACGAGCTAGGTAGGCTCCAATTCACCGATTACATACATGTAGACGAGAACAACTGGTAACCAGCGGCACTGTGCATTACCGGTCTGCTATTCAATTGCATGGTGCACAGCCACAGGTTTATGTGTATTTTACGTGTAAAATGCCTATGCGGTGATCCACCCAAAAATAAATAGTATAATAGATCCATGTGTAGTACTACGCAATGACATGAATGATGTGTAGTACCAGGGTACTCACTCACTATAGTAGGAATTCCAATTGAATGAATGCAGCTTTCAGCAGCTGTACTTGATCCAACCGCAATCGTATATCGCATATTTCAAATTACAACGCGAACGCATGACCTTGGTCTTGGATACAATGTTAACCAATCATGAGTGCGTTGGCATGGTTGGGTTCACTTCCGTGTTACTCACGCACAGTCGCACACGCTGACGTACATTGTGCAGTATACGCCAAAAATCGTCACACTATTATAATAAAGCTGCGTTCATTCAATTGGAATTCCAACTATAGTAGTTAGTGCCGTACTATTTATACGCTGACTTTCGTATTCGGCGAGGAGGACGATTTCGACCTCCTGGTTTGTTTACAAACAGAGAGGTAGACAAAAGACCGTTCCGCTTGTCCAAACACTCAAGTATCAGAAGGATGGTCCACAATCATGACAATAGCGTCATTCACGTAACATGAATAGATAGGGATTAAAAAGTGACAACGTAGAACCATGTGCTTCTATTGTCCAATTTGCCATCAAGATTTCATATGGAAACAGTTCAGACCAAGAACAGGATCAATTCAGAAATTAATATTTTGTTCTGGGTCTGATTATTCGGACTATATAGTAGTATGCTTATTGCTGCAGCAGCCATAGCATGGCATGGTAATTGTATGAACGTATGTGATTATTGATTTTGGTGATTTAATTACATTTTTGCAACTTTCTCATTTTTTTGCAATCTTAAACCCATTTTCTGCTTATTTTTATGGGTCAAAATGTTATACTGTAGCGTTTTTGGGCCCGTTTGTGGGATAAAATTCGAAACTGAACGATGAAAATGGTTCCGAATTTTGACCCACGTTAGACCCACGTACGTACGACCACGAATAATGATCGACAAAACATTCAGTTTCCATACAATAATAGCGTATTATATGAAGTGCGACAAAAAAAAAAACCGATACATCTTGGCCAGGGTTTACATTGAATCTTACCTTTTCATAAAATCATGAAATGTCATGACTAAATCATGAAATTATAGCTCATCATCTTGTATCGAACGCCACCAAAAAGGCAAATAAGATCTTAGGCCTGCTCAGACGCAACCTCAGAGGCTGTCCACAAAAACTCCGGCAGCAAGCCTACATCTCTCTCGTCCGCCCTCATCTAGAGTACACCAGCACAGTATGGAATCCTCACACCAAAAAAGACACTGACAGACTTGAAATGGTTCAACGCCGTGCTGCAAGATTCGTCCTTTCAAGATACCATCATCGGGACAGCGTGTCATCTATGCTCCACGAACTGCAGTGGGAGTCCCTTGAGAACCGGCGCAAATCAGCATGCCTTATTCTGATGTTCAAAATCTTCACCAAGTCTGTGGCCATCAATGCAGATCATATCCTCATCCAGATGCCATCTTCAAACACCAGGTACTACCACCCTAACAAATTCCAGATCATTCCTGCTCGTATTCAACTCTACCAGTACGCCTTTTTCCCCAGAACAATCACCTGGTGGAATACCCTCCCGCTTCAATCCTGACCTCTCCGTCAGTAGAGGCCTTCCGGGAGCAGTCTCAAATGCCATGTAAAGGCATGTTCATTTTTACTCGCACGACGACTGTCAACTTGTAAATAAAGCACCTAGCACATTGGACTTTGCACCGTGCATGAGCATGACCAGTTTCCTTGACACTACATCCTTACTTATGGATCCTGTCGAGTATCGTCGTAGAAGTAGAAGTGTAGCTACCACCAGCACCAGCAGTCACGTAATGTTTTGATTTTTCGGTGGCTCCCAATATTCATCGAATACGCTCCCTAACGTGAGGGGAACCGCTACAAACACGGTACAGTGTAAATATATGGTAGTATTCCTTGTTCATCGGATACTGGTAAATTGTGTGGTACAACAATATATTCTAACCCAATAGGCAATGCATACTATTCTTTTCTCGTATCCATTGGTTAACATGTACTAATGTGAGAATAGGCTGGTTTGGTAGCATTTGAGCAATATAACTTATTTTTGGCAAAGCTAATGATTTCACAACTACAACCCGTCCCAACACCGTTAAATTTTTTTTTTCCAACTTGATAACAGTTTTCGTATCAAAAGAAGTGCTTTATCATAATTATCATTTACCATTTGAGCAAGGTTTGTACTAAAAGAAATGCCTAGAAACTCAAAGCTACCATTGAAATTCCATTGTATTTTTAAATTTTTACTAATTATAGTGTTTCTGAATTTCTGAGACCCAATCCATACTGCAACCGTTTTATCAATATTAATTTTCAAACCAGACATCTCATAAAATGATTGCAATGTTTTAAAGGCACTTTCCAGTGATTTTTCTGTACCATCAAGAATTAATGTAGTGTCATCTGCATACTGTGCAATTTTAAAATTCATATCATTAATGCAAATTCCTGTTATATCCTTATTTTGTCTAATCATTGTAGATAATACCTCCGCACATAAAACGAAGATATATGGCGACAGAGGATCGCCTTGTCTACAACTGCGCTGAATTTGGAACGGTTTAGATATATTTCCATTTATGATTACGGAAGAAGATGCGTTCTTATACAAAGCCATAAACCATCTGCAAATGTCTGATCCGAAATTAAATACCCTTAAAGTTTCAAGAATAAAATCATGCGAAACCGTGTCAAAAGCTTTTTCAAAATCTATTAGTAAAAGCATCCCCGGAATTTCATTAACCTCTGTATAACTTAACAAATCATAAATAAGGCGAATACTTTCACCAATGAATCTATTTGGGACAAAACCTGTTTGATCTTCTGAAATTAAATATGGCAAAACCGATTTTATACGGTTTGCAATACATGCAGAGGCCAATTTATAAGAAACATTTAGAAGCGAAATAGGCCTCCAGTTTTTAAAGAACTGACGGGGTTTATCTCCTTTTGGCAGAAGAGTAACGTGACCCCTTTTTTGAACTTGAGTAAGAGTCCCAATTCTAAAACCTTCATTTAATGATCGAAGAAGAAAACAAGATATTTCCAACCAGAAGCATTTGTAAAATTCCGCTGTAAAACCATCAGGTCCGGGTGTCTTGTTGTTTTTCATGTTTTTCAAAGCATATGTGAGCTCAGAAAGAGTAATTTCACCCTCTAAGGTATTTGATTGCATTTGCGTTAATTTGTTTATGGAAGCATAATCATCAATTTTAACATTATTATTTCCACCTTTTTTCTTTATACAGATTTTCATAAAAAGATACTACCTCTTTCTCAATCTCATCTTGAGATGTTGCTTCTGTGTTGTTACCTCTCACAATTCTAACCATTTGTTTGTTTACAAAGTTTCTTTTTTCAAGATTAAGAAAATATTTGGTGGGTTTCTCTCCTCCTCTATCCATCGGACCTTTGTTCGAATAAA
The DNA here is from genome assembly GCF_039555335.1 of Amphiura filiformis. NCBI lineage: Eukaryota > Metazoa > Echinodermata > Ophiuroidea > Amphilepidida > Amphiuridae > Amphiura > Amphiura filiformis. The sequence goes on along the minus strand of NC_092633.1, from coordinate 29,475,112 downwards.
ACATCCTTTAATCTTTCTACTACGAATATCCTCAAGTTCATGTTTAGCATTATCTAACTCATTCTTTAAAATTTCAACATTAGGGCTGTTTTTCAATGATGCCTCCTCGTATGATGTATTTAAGTTTTCTATTAATTTGTCAAGTACTTCTTCAGACTTGTCCATCTCTCTCTTTCTTTTTGAGGAGTATGCTATAGTAGCGCCTCTGATTTCCAAAAGCAGTGCTTCAAAAAACAGTTGATCATTAATAGTTAGTTCTAACTCATTTGGATCAATATTGTTTATATTTTCTCTGTCATACGGCGAAGCAGCATAGATTTGTTTTACTTTAGTTATCGAATCCTTAACTACTTTTACATATTCATCATCTTCAATTAAATCGTTATTCAACTTCCACGAACCTCGTCCCCTTTGTATATTATTGCTCTTACTTAGGCCAATGACTACCATGGAATGGTCAGTCCTATATCCTGCTAGAATGTCTGTTTGACCAATTATATTCAAAATTTCAGAAGAAATCAAGAAAAAATCCAGCCTAGCTTGTTTTATGGGATTGTTTCTTCTCCAGGTAAAACGTTTTATATCTGGGTTCATAATTCTCCAAGGGTCACACAGACTCAAATCTTCTTTTATTTTTAAAACAGCTTCTTTTGCCTTTGGATTATTAATATTCAAATAATTAAATGTATCTAAATTTTGATCCTGGACTAAGTTAAAATCACCACATACAATACAATGTGGGTTACCAACGTTTTCGATAACATTTTTAACACGATTATAAAAATCTGGATTATCCTCATTTGGACCATACAGACAAACTATCGTGATATCCATTGACATCATCGTAATATCAAGTACAATCCAATTACCTGCTTGATCCCGCTGAATATTACGCACTTTGAAGTCAAAATTGTTATTCATTAACACTGCCACGCCCCTGGCATTTGTCTTATAACCTGCTGTATAACATTCATATCCCCATTCTGATCTGATCATATTTTCCCATTTCTGGTCCCAGTGTACATCCTGAAGGCAATAAATTGAACATTTCTTTTTCCTTAAATAATTTAAAACATCTCTTCTCTTAGATTTATCACTCAATCCTCTACAGTTTACAGAACATATATTTATAGTACTATCCATATTCTTTAACCATGTAAACATGTTTAACAGAAACCTTCATTTGGTTTTTGATTACAACATACATAACTTGATTCACAGCTGTCTTTTTATGAAAAATATAATACATACCACACACAAAACTATATAAAAGAAGAAAAAAAGAAAGTTGCAAAAACAAAAAAAGCAAGAAAGAGAAAAAAAAATCCAACCACCGAGCCCACCAAGAAGATACATTTTTGGGAAAAATTATGATTTTTACCTTCAAAGATTTATAAATCATCAAGCATGTCAAAACTTTTTGTCACATATTAATTTCCACTATGTTTTACTATTCATAAATGTGCAAGCGAGCAAATAAATGATACAAAACATTTTTATACAATGATTTCTCAAAGCAACTTGTTGTTTCATTTATACTGATATTTGTTTAATATCAGAGATGCATTTTTTTACTTCAAAGATTTATAAATCATCAAGCATGTCAGAAACTTTTTGTCACAGATTAATTTACACCGTATGTTTTACTATTCATAAATGTGCAAGCACGCAAATATTAGTGATACAAAACATTTTTATACAATAATTTCTCAAAGCAACTTGTTGTTTCATTTATACTGATATTTTTTTATAACAGAGATGCACCTTTTACTGTTAACGAGAACATATGAGGGGGATTTTCACACCTCCTTGATATTTAGATTTGATCTGTTCAACTGTTCATATTATATATTGCATTTAAATCGTTCACATTTTGGAGTTTATAACATTTCATGTATTTTAGCGCTAAAGTCAGTCAATTTATGCAGATTTACATATTCAACCTGTGTATTTCACCCATGGCCCCTGTCGTTGTTCCTTGGCTCTGTGTTCCATGATGACTTCTGTGCCTATGACTTTGATTCTTGTTACTCTGCCTTCTCTTCTTAGTTTCTTCGCTTCTGCTACCAACATTCCTCTCTTTCGCTTCATTTCTGCGGGTAGATCAGTATATACCATCACTGGTTTCCGCCCAGGTACATAGTCTCTGATTTTTGCTAGTTCCAGGATCCAGTCCCTATCTCCAATAGCACCGAACCTGACGATAATGGGATCCGGGCCTTTTCTTTGACCACCATAATTTCGCCGGGGCAAGCGATGGGCATTGACAATAAAGATACTATATACATCTGCCTGTGGTACATTAAAGTCTGTGATCAGGAAATCTCTCACCACTTCATAAATAGTTTTATCCTTATTTTCTTCCGCTCCATAAAACAGAAGGTTAGTTTTCCTGTCGTGGATTTCGTTGAGTAAGAGTTTTTTCTCAATGTCCTGCTTTAGTTCTGTAAGCTTTTTGTCTATATTTGGAACTGTTTCATGTGCTAGCTCATTTGTTTGTTCTGAGTCCCTTGTAACCTTTTCTTCTAGGTTCCGTATCGTTTCTTGATTCGTTGAAACAGATTCATTTAGTTTGTTTACTTGAGACTGTAGTTTATCCATTCGCTTATTCAGCGTGCTCTCTAAGCGTAACATAATAGTCTTTAGTTCGGCGTTGGACACGGTATCGGGTCCATCCTTTGTATTGCCCGCCATGTTGTTACTCACGTACTGTGTACTACCTGGTTCCTGTCTTCGCTGGTTTTGTATCTCAGTTGAGTCAAATTTTGATGTCCTGTGTTTCAACTGATGCGGCTTTCCACTTCGAAGATTATATGTACAATTTAGAATGTTTTTGTTCCCCTGCATACTATTTTTTTGAGATTTATGTAGGCTCGGTGGCCGAGAAAAAATTACACACGTCCGGCCATGATGGAATCCGGGTTGCCAGTACTGTAAGTACTATTGGGTTATTTAGCTGTCAGGGAGGAAAATAACATGTAAACTGGGTGGGCATTTGCCCCGGGCATTTCAACCCACCCAGTTTGCCCAACCAGTAAAGTTATTTGAGTGAAAGGAAGAATGAGGTATCAAACTACATGATGTCTATAAGCTCATGAATAAACAACCCTCTTTAATTTTTTCTCCGGTGCGCTAATACTCTCATCTAAGCGCTCAAATGACTTTGCCTAATTTTGGTATCACTGGATAGAGGAGAGCAATGGCTATTCGTTGGTACCAAATAGAACAGTATATGGGGTTGGTACATCCATAGGGGTGTACCAAAACAAAGTTTACACAAGGGCTAATCACATCTATTTGCCCCCCCCCCCCCCAGAAAACCTCATTTGAACCCATCTCGCTCAGTCAGTGTTGCCGATGCCTTACAGTCTGCCGGTTGCGAAGGCTTTAATCCCCTGTCGTTACTTTAGCACATTTTAATTAGATTACGTAACTGACATGCTCCAGTGACTGCACTGACGCTGAATAGTGCGGTAAACAACATATTGGGGTGGGGACTAAATTAAGTAATGAAGCAATCAAATATGATAAAATTCTTTGACATTTTGATTATCAACAACGTAAACTTTAACCCTGACTTTAAATCGTCGCAATCGGCCACACAGTGGCCGCGATTACGTTTTGTACACAAACTTCATCAATTCGGCATAGAAACAGTGGTGAAAAAGAACTCAAAAATCACTTTTCTTGAATTGCGCCCCTCCAGATTTCAGATTTAGGTTGAGACAAATTTTCTAGAAATTCAAACAGAATTGCAGGACGAGATATTGTTGTGAACGAAAGAGAAGAACTTTTTACTGTCGCTATGGAAAATCTCAGCCCAATAAAATCATCGATTTCAATGAACCACACAGCGCAAGATGCATGATATACGTTCGTACGCAAAACATGTACAATCCGGCACAGAAACCGTGGCGAAAACAAGGGTAAAAATACCATTTTATTTAATTTTAAATCACCAAATTTCAGATTTCGGTTGATATATATTTACTAGAAATTCACATAAAATTGCAGGACGATACGTATTTACTTTCGCTATTAAAAATCGATCTCCATGGGCAACACAACGAGCGCCTATGCGTGCTTAAACGTTTTGTTCACAAACTGTTCAATTCGGCACAGAAACCGTGGGGGTCAAATACCGAGGGTCAAATACCGTTTTATTTAATTATAAACCTCACAAATTTCAGATTTAGGTTGAGATATTTATGAGGCAAAGAGGAGCACTTTTTGCTTTCACAATAGAAAATCTAAAATTCGATCTCAATGGGCAATACAACGAGCGCCAATGCATGCTAATACGTTTTGTTCACAAACTGCACAGAAGCCGTGTCGAAAACAAATGTTAAAAATACCTTTTTTCTCCAGATTTCAGACTTAGGTTGATACACGTTGTCAAGAAATTCACAGAAAATTGCAGGACGACACGTATTTTTGAGCGAAAGACAAGCACTTTTTACCATCGCTATGGAATATCTAGAACCAATAAAATTCTTACGAAGGGGGGTTGTGCTACACTTGTTAATTAGGTCTGGTTATGTTCACAAAAAAGTGTGGCATTGTTGTCTTTTTGATATTTTGTGAGTTAAAAAGATTTCTTTCCAATATACACATATCTTATTGAAAGTGATAAACACAAAGCAGTAATTTTATCTCCCGTAACTAACTGCACAAAGCTGATTGACTTTTCATGTCGATACCCATTCACATGTGTGGAAATGAATATAAGAACATAACAAAAGAAAGATCTGTAATCTCTGTGTTAAAAAGCTACCGAGCATAAAATGTCTCATTTGCATAACAAGGAACAACTTTAATAAATTGTGGCTTGGGAGCAGTGAACGTATCTTACATCCTATGTTGCTTCCATTTCAATTTTCTGTACTGATTTGCTATGTTGTACCAAATGGGTCGTTAGTGACGAGGTATACCCATGGTATACCTCAGTGAACAGAGTACATCCAGATCTTGCAAAACATGTTTATTTCTTGACTAGCGACCCATGTTCAACCAGTCTATTCTCAAAATGAAAACAAAGGAAAACTGTAATGGCAGCATCATGTGTTGACATGAGGAGATGTATTATGTTTTCATTCATTTCCTTCTTCAACAACTTACCAAAATGTTCAATAATGTTTCCCTTTAAGATCGACGTGCAGACATCGCTAACTGCATTGACGAGAGGTGCAATCCTGATGGAACCAGCTTATGTGATAAGTGTGATGGGGAGAATGGTGATTCAATAGGAAATGCATACAAACGATCATCTGATAACAAAAGATGCATCAGTGAGTATCAGTAAAGAATGGCGAATATTTGCCTATACGCTGGCGAAGTTACGTAATTAATCGGATTAATTACCATAGGAATAGGTGAAAACAATTTTGAACATATCGCGCTGCACTACAAGCAGGTTACACTCATCACACGTGTATGTCTGCAATCATATACAGTGCACAACTTATAAGTTCCCCCTAATGCTTTTTGAAATAAATCGAAAATTAATTAACGAAATGTAAAATTGTACAAAGTTATGAGTAACCTTGTTTGTTTTACCAATCTGGGCCAATTTGTAGTGTCACACATCATTGCGTTTGGCCACAATGGTTCATTATGTAAAAAAGAGGGAGTTTTAAAAGTTGCACCTGAGTCCATAGGAGTCAATTGTCAAACAATACAGTATGTTAGGCATGTCCATGTGTTTGTAAAGAGATAACGTGGTGAAAGACAATTTCAGATACAACTTATGAAAATTGTAATGTCTAAGTCAAATTTGTTTGGGAAACGAGCACGACATAATTTATTGAAACGCAATAACTTACCAGACATTTTTCGACGGGTTTCAGCCAGATTCACTATAGACATGTCCTGACGAACAGTCGTGACACGTCGACGAGGTGCTCTCGGCTGATTTTTCACCTCTCCTGTCAACTGAAATTTTGTTCTCAATTTTCGAATTGCATTAGGCGCAACTCCCATACGACGAGCAATTTCTTTCACCGGTACATTTTCATCCAGCAAACCTATTGCTCTACCGCGAAGAAATTCGGGCAAACGCGGCATTATTGAAATGTGACTTTTCACATGTGATGAACTACTGGCGATGTGGTCTATTCTCACTGCAGTACATATCCCTTCCATCTCAGACATGTATCATTAAAAAGAAAAGAATAAAACACCTGCTTTGCTCTTCAAGAAGAAGAAGAAGAATACCAAAGATTAAGGTTTCTTTTACAAACACATGAATATCCCTGGCCTGCTGTATTGTTTGAGAATTGAGTCCTATGGGCTCAGATGCAACTTTTAACACTGTTTAAAACGGTCTCCTTTTTTACATAATGAACCATTGTGACTGAACGCAATGACGTGTGACGCTAAAATTTGGTCCACATGTGTAAAACAAATAAGGCTACCCATATCATTTTACAGGTTTGCATTTCGTCAAATAGTTTTCGATTTATTAAAAAAAATATGTAGGGGGGAACTTATAAGTTGTGCACCCTATATATTAAATACAATACTGGTCTTTTCAAAGATACTAATCTTACAGGTGCAAGTAATCAGCATATGCTATGGTAGTTAATCCGATTATTACGTAACTTCGCCAGCGTAAGCGTGTTTATAGTGGTGTACGGCATTTATACGGTATCATTATGCACATATGAGATTAGGCTGGACTGTCACTTAACCTTAATCTCGCCTGTTTGTAGAGCGACAAATAGTGCTATTTTGAATCCGATTCCGACTCAGGTTGTTGACCTCAGCGTATACGAGGTCACCGTAATGCAATATGGGAGACACACATAATGAGAACCTTATCAACCTTGTAGGTGATTTGTTATTGCAGTGACAAATTTGAGCTCGTGGAGTTATATAACCCCGCTCCACCAAATGGTGACCTTTGACATTTCTTCTTATAATTGCAGAAGGGGATGTCACAAATAGGTAAAGTATACTTTTTCTGGATCGCTGTGACAAGAGGAATAATTTGGTAAACTTTTAAACAGCTTTTGAGTAGTTTGAATTTTCACCTCTGTATGAACTTTAACCCTCCATATCTCAAAATGCCCAATGCTGACAGAGGTCCAGTAAACTCATTTTTGAAGTTGGTGGTCTTGAGAAGCGAAATCCATCAAAAACAAAATTATGGACACCAAAACAAGCTTATGTGGAAAAATTACTTTTGGCAGCTGGACTATATATTATAAGGAAATGCATCGAGGAATCCTATGGTAACGTCAGTTTTTTGTTGATAAAATTTTCGTTTTTGAAAAATTCCCCAAAATACACCTTTTTACCCTAAACAACATATAATCAAAAATAAAATCAGTTCAGAGTAGAGTTTTTCAGTTATTTTTTTTTTATAAAGTAGAGATATAAAATAAGAGAACGTTTAAAAAAAATATTTGTTGGAAATCTTTTGAAAAAATGAGAAAACCCTCCCTAGACTTTGATGTGCTCTAAACGATAGTGCAATAGTATACATGGAGAAACTTGATTTCCTTTGCATTTACTTTCGTGTCATAAGAAATAATACTGCCGAAAAATGTTATCAAACATGATATCGGTACATCTATTATTATTTACTTTGCTGTAATATCAAGGTATTTTTATTTTCATTTTAGAACAATGCTCGTGGAGAAACGACAGTAATGCCTGCTACCCAGGAACATGTAGGATCGGTAATCCAGGTATCTCTACCTGCCAGTGTGAATCCTACGTTTCTGGCCTCCATTGTACCACCAGTGAGTATCACAAAAGTGTTATTACAATCAGTAAGCGTTTGCACATTATAATCAGGCATAAACAAATTTGAGTGAAATCATTTCAAGTCACATGACTCCAATGCAACCCGTGAGTCACATAACTAAAGTCTGCACAAAAAGTAACTCAGCTGTTATAAATACGCCTATAGATTCAGAACTAATAATTGTTTTCACAATATTTCAACATAGCGAGGAGGATGAATTATTTACACGCATTTTGATACCCCATTCGTCAAATGTCGTTCAATATTAACAACACAGTAGTGCTTTTACAGAAAAATACCCGAATTTAAAAGTTGCCGTTTACAGCGATCAATGGTTAAAATGCCAGCACTGTAAACACGTAAAGCCCGCCATTATATTCGCGCTTACTTCAAATCAATACAAATAACTGCAACTTTTAAATTAGGGTATTTTTCTTTCAAAACACTGCTGTATTGTCAATATTGAACAAAATTGAACAACTGGGGTATCAAAATGCGCGTAAGTAAATCATCCTTCTTTTTATGTTGAAATATTGTGAAAACAATTATTAGTTCTGAATCTATAGGCGTATTTATAACAGCTGAGTTACTTTTTGTGCAGACTTTATTACATGCTGGTTGACAGTCACCATCTAATGAAGACGCACTGTTGTGGTGACGAAATAGACACGCTAAAGTAAATCACAATTTTGTTAAGGAAACTGTTTAACAATATATCTTACCAAATATAAGTGAAATTCGGGTAGACATAATTATACAAAGCACACGTCAATAGATAAAATCTTTCCAGATTCTGTAACATAAATTTAAAAAAACTAAACAAATCTGGGACAACGACGCAAACAAACCAAACAAAATAAACACAAGAAATAATTAACCTGCTTTCACATATCTTTCAAAATATTTTAAATTGACCTTTCCTTTCATGATCTACGTTGATTTAGCCAAAAAGGGTAATTTTCAATAATGACTAATAACTAAGTTTCACTGTAGTTTCACTGCAGTGAAAGTTAGTTTACGCGCGTATATGCGATGAAAGTTACTCGCGTATACGGGCGCGTTTACCGTAGAAACTCGCCTAATGGCGCATATGGGCTCCCTTGATAGTATTTTAGGCACATACTAAAAGTGCCCTCCTGTAAAAAAATCCCACCAGCAAGTAACAGCACGGATCCTGTTATTTACGCGCGTATTGGTAAAGAATTATGTATTTTTTCCAATATTTATATATACAGTGTAGGAGTGTTTCAAGTGTTCTTTAATATGTATATCCGGATATGATTTTAGTCAATGACGCACCAATAATATTGGAGTATCAAGCGAAAATTTCTCAAGGCCTAACAACAAGAGAATCGCCACCAAGTGCAGGAGAAAGCCCACGTAGTAATACTATGTATGTGAATATAAAAAACTTCAATGACTTCGAAGTTAGCCTGACAACATCATACCAACCAGGTCCATTACCGCTCCGACCAGCGTATCTGCACGTGACAAGCCCTGCCAAACTCGGAGTTACACAAGTTTCAGTTACAGTTACAATACAAGGTTTGTATATAATAGGTTTTTTCCATAAAGATTGTCGAAGCCGGAGTTCTAATGTTTGCACAGAGAAAATTAAAATCTACCATTTTTTGTTACCTTGATAAATGAAGTAAGCCAGACAGAACTTGGTAATGTGTTTTAAAAATATGATTTTTTCACAACGAACCACGGTCCTGGAGAGTGAAATGAAACAATACATATTTTACCGAGTGATTATATTTCGACCATTGAAAGATTTTAAAATGCCACTCATACATAAATTAAATAAGATTTCAAGAATATTTCATAATTTAACACCAAGTTCTGCCGTGGCGTACTTCATTTGATCAAACTTTTCCCGCAACTTAAAGGCCCATTCAGTGATTTAGTCATCGGGAGAATCGTAAAAATCATCAAATATTCAGATTTTGGCATCTGTGTTAGTGTCATAGATGTGCTAACATAGCCTGCTAGTGGATAAGCCGAAAGCCGTGTCTTAAAGGAAGTCTCCGGCAATCACAACATTATGCCTTATATGTTTGGAAAATTATTATCAAGCACGAATCACGTCATGGTTTTATTTTAAACAAACTCATATTGACCATAAAAACGAATAAAAACAGCCATGTCTCAACACGCGATATTTAAAATTCCTGGGCGCCGAAATTGTCTGGTGCAATGACGGCCCAAGTCCCAGTAATACAATGACGTCCCACGTCCCAGTAATACAATGAAGGCTGGCGAGAATTGAGTACAAATAACAATGACGTCATTGCCCTAGACAATTTCGGCGCAGGAATGTTGAAGATCGCGTGTTGAGAGACGACTGTTTTTATTCGTTTTTTATGGGCAATATGAGTTTGTTTTAAATAAAACCATGTGATTTCAGTCTGACATTTCTGACACGAAGATAAGGCTTAAAGTGGCATGACTCGCTCGACAACCTTATCCCAGATTTTAGTATCAGAAGAAAGCTCATATTTTTACATTACATCAAATTTAACTTAAACGCCCGAGATATTATTCGTTTAAATGGTGTGATCTGAAGAAATAGGGTGAATTGTGGTAACCACAGCAGAAATGTATGTACTATCTTATGGGCCTACAATTCAAAATTTGGACCATGTTGTTTTAATGGTAAGCCTCAATGTTAGATTGAAAACATAACATAAAAAGATTGGACCACATGACGTCGCGCGCCCGTCCAGGTACCACGTCCACATACGTCAAAATTAATCATGTCAATTTACCATTTCGGTAAATCCCATAATTCTTTGCATTTAGACCGGTTATGTCACCACGCCGATGCGTATTGTAACTGGGCTTTGAAATACGCAGTAACTAGGTTCGCTAAACGATGTGCACTTAGTTCGGCGTGACGTCAAATGACGACATTTGAGGGATAACCGCAAAGAATTATGAGATTTACCGAAAAGGTAAATTCAATGATCGGCCGTAAATTATTAAATTATTCTGACTAATGCAGTGGGATTAGGTAAATTATCTTATACTATTAAACAAAAATCACGTTTTCTCTCCTTGTTCATTTCAGAGTAAGTATATGTGTAATGGATCCAATTAATTGCCGCGAAAAATACAACAGACGGTGAATTAAAAATCGAAATGATAACATCGAATCGATTCATTCTGGACTCAGCAGTTTATAATGTCAACTAGATTTTTAAAGATGAGTATAATTAAAACAAGCAAACAAGAAAACAACGATAGGAACTTCGATTACCCTTAATTAATTTTAAAGACCACACTGTGAAGAGGTGCATAAAGCTGAAACTCATCAATGAGCCTCGGTGCAAGTCCATTTCGTCAAGGCAACAAGCCCTTCATGAGAATCCATTTACGAACTGTGAATGCTGAGAGAGTGCAAAGGATGTAATGGGTTGTACATTAAATACTGTTAATGTTTGGGATCTTTATATCCACCGTTAATAGACTTTATGAGCTGGAATTGCTCTTATTCTGCTTTTTTCCAGAATCTCTGGGGGAAGAGCTACGTGTGGACAGACCACTGGCACCATTAACAGTAAGCGGCTTTTATTTAAAAAAAAAGATCTAATGTACATTTTGTTATAGATGTGGAACTAACTTAAGGCCTCTGGTAGCAACGTTTGAACAGTATTTTTGTGGGACATGAGAGCACATCAGACATATCAAATTGCATCTGAATACGAAGAATGTGATATCAAATAATTTTGATTTTTTGAAATTCGCGATATAATACACATTTTATTTCAAATGATTAAAATTGATATTTTGATATTTAACAGTCCTCGAAGTAAACTTTATAAATCTAATGGTATGTACTTAAAGTGTATATAGCTGGGATGAAAAGCCGACGATCAATTGAATATTTTGACCTTTCTTATTGAAGATATGGATTTTTTTCCTCAAAACACCAAAAAAGGTAGCCATGTTTTAGGCATGTAGTGTAGCTTGGTTTTGAAATTTGCTTCTGCGGAATATACATTTTACTGTTGACGGTTCGTCGTCATTTTATCAATACACTTTGTTATTTATTCTGGCATTCTGATGGCGCACTATAATTTGGTAGGCCTATATGTTTCATTCTACTAATACTATTTCGGATAAATAAAGTTACTCGAAAATCTGTAAAATACTCGTATGGGATTTATGTGGTCAAAATGGTGTATTTTGACACAAGTAGGTAAATAAACTGTCGAAAAAAGGCACAATTGGATTACGATGTCGATGATCTATACTCGGGTTTTTTCGTTGCATTTACCAGAACAGATAGTGCCACACCCAATCTAAGTTTATATCAGTGCAAAAATGATGGAAAATACCCAAAAGATGATGAAACGACTTCATTTATTTATTTATAATCTCTTTGCAAACTTTAAGAAACGGTGTTTTTGTTTTTAATCCCTTTGATATTCGATCATTGGCATTGACCAAAAAATGCGCAAATGCTTATGGTTTGACATTATTTCATACTTGTTTTGTAGCAATAGATACGTTACATCAGAGTCGTGACGTAGGTATACAGCAATCCGCTTGGAAAGGTGCATTTGACTTTGACCAGCTGAATCCATCTACATTCAACAGCAATACGAGGTACGATGACATTACCAAGGGCGGGTCCATTTTTTCCTGCTCGCTTCGAGTGGAGTTCCCCCTACGAGTGGGATTTAAAAAAAAAAAATGGTGTTCCAAATCGCCAAGAAATCGTAACAAAAACTGTTTTTCATTTTGTAGAAGTAGACGCATGCCTCCTCCCCCGGATCCGCCACGGGACAGTGCAATATCCTTTCAGAGCCCTCTCAAATTGTTATTAGTGTAGTGGATATAACATAAACTCATTTATTATTTTACGCCGATCCATATTTTGATACAAGATACTTTGAGACGGTAATTGCAATGGCAAAAACATCAAGAGAGTGCTAAACTCCAAACAGCATTACCTTAATTTAAGCTCTTGTCACAGGAAGACCATTGTTAATCCACGTTTACAGAATAGTTAATGTTTTTGTTTTTAGTAAGAGATAATATGAATGTGGACTGCTTGAGTCAAATAACCAACCCACCATTTGCACTAACGTATATTGATTATTTTCTTCAATTAAACAAAATCAGGGAACTTATTATTCTATTCGGGAAATAAGTGATACCATGTCTATGATACAGGGCATAGCCAGTTTTTTAAGTCAGGGGGCAAAATAAAATTTCGGGGGCACAGGCGAAAAAAATTACAGTTGCATCATACAATACATAGAGACTGTATGTCTTCGAGCTTCAAAAAAGGCTTTATTGGGACGATGTGCCCAAAAAGTTTGTATTTTACACTATTTCGGTCCATGATCGGGCTGAATTTTGGTAGAAAAGGGGCTCCTTGCCTCTTTTCTTTTCCTTTGTCCTCCTGATTTTCTCTTTCATTTCTTGTCAGAGGGGTACTTTTTTCTTTCATTTTTTGCCTCTCAACCTCCTGACTCTCACCCTCCTGACAAAACATTTTCAACATGTTCTCCTAATATTCCATGCTTCATATCTTTGTTGCCACTGGTACAATCTGGTCTTTCGCAAAATATAGCGGTGACAATATCCCCGTTTTATTCTTGTAGATTGATGTTCGTGTAATTTCAGGTAGCACATGTCCTTGATTTAAACTGATTCAATCAGTCTAACTTGAAATCATGTTCACCGTTTAAGGAAGGCCCAGATTACCTTTTTAATGTACAAAGATAATTAAACACCACCTTAAAATTAAGTAATTTATCCCATCTGATACATTTAAGATTGATGATGAGATGGACATCTACCAATGGTGGGATAATGAGGTTATACAACAGGGACTTAAAAAACAGGGACGGTTCTTCAAGAGAAGAGACAAGAAATTACACTGGAAGAACTACAGCAGAAACCTCGTACTTCAGATTTGACTTCGATTCACCTTATCATTGCACACAGGGTGATAGTTGCCTAACTACGATGTTAGATTCTGTACCACATATTAGTACTCAGGTACGTTTTTTATTCATTAAATAATTTGACTGATCACAAATGAATTTATAAGTTGAATGAATTATTGAATTGATTGATGTTAATTTATGAATTATAAATAATTATTTTATGACCTATTAAATATTGAAAGTATTAATCAATCAAGTTGTTGAAATATTTGATTCATTGATTTGTTGATTGATTAATTTTAACAAAGTATGGCAGCGTGTATAAGTATATTGAAAGTAGGCCTCATATTTTCAGATTCTGTGTTGAGCAGCAACGTAGCCTGTGATACCATCTTCATTCAGCGTTGCGTTTAGACTCCTCCGGTCACCTGACCACTTGGTAGGTGGTCAAGTAACAGTAGATCGTCGTAGATGGAGGGCAGGTTGTGTCCGTCATCGCTGTTGAGTGTGCGTTTTTGTGTCTTGATTTCTATGGCTTCCCTTTTCTTCAAAAAAAAAAAAATAATCTTCCCTACCGATAACTCCCTCCACATTGTCCAAACTCACCTTTTTTACCAACATAAGCGTCCGTGCATTCGGGGCAACTGATTTTTGAGATCATACTCACCCATTGACCACATTTGTTGGAGTCCGGTGTTCTTTCCTTAGGATGGACTAAGAAAATGGTATTGACCGGGTTTGTGATATGCATTGATCCCGTTGTCACAAAAGATGTTAGTTAAATTTTTCGACATACCTTTGAAATAATGGGAGAGGGATGTTGATTTTGCTCAATTGTCCCGTGGTTTCTTTGCATCTTTTTTCTACGTTTGGGAGTTTGTACATCCTGGCATTCAGTGCAGTTTGACTCGACTCATTTCTTGGTGTTTCCCCCTTTGTGATAACCAGCTTGTCTAATCTACCCATATTAGCGTTCTCACAACAGACCGTTTATGCTCAAGATGGTGGTTAATTAATTAAAGTCAAAATTTAAGTGTAGGCTTCCTCTATATTTTGATTTCGTGTTGCCTTCTTCATTTACATGTACGCAAATCTTCAGAAATAAAACTTGTCCTAATGTTCCGTTTCAGTGGTGAGCTTTATGTTTGAGTGGTGTGTGCTGAAAAACCATCAATGTCATATTCATGGATGAGAACGAATGTGTCGTCGACATAATGAAACCATTTAGAGAGAGAGGAGGTCGTGTATAATTAAGGGCATTTGTTGGGGATCTAGGGGGCCAAAGCCAGGAACTGCAACTTTACCGTGCCGTCAGTATTAGTCTGGACTCGGTTCACGTGCCGAGCCGATTTTTTTGTGTGTCCGAGTCCGAACTCGAACGGTCCATCGCTGGAAGAAGAGGTGGAAGTATACGTACACACAATTGTCACGGTTACGACTCTACCAGTAGCCACTACTTGCATTAATGAGAATAAGGACTAAACGCAGAAGATCCTAGTCTTACTAAGCTAACCAATGTATATAATGTGTATTCTGTCAAGTTGGCCAGATGTAAGAAGAAGCTGCCCACTTATTGGGCAGTGATGATTTCGTAATTAGTACCATTAGTATTGCGTGTTTTATTTATTATGCCATATTACTGGTTTCTTTTCTCAGGATGGAGTCATTGACGTGACATGGTCTGGATGGCAAGATGATGTTTCATGCGTTGCTGATGATAAGTACGATCTAAGAGTAGTCCACCTGAGCCAGGACCTAGGTGATCACATGTTAGAAGAAGTTTTTGTTAATACAGTGTATCATATGGATAGCCTTTCATCTCGACGTGTTTCAGTGACGTTACCACCAGACGTTAAGTGTGGTGAGAATTCTAATTAATCTTGGGCCATATTATTTTAATTTTTAATGAATGAATGAATGAATGAATGAATGAATGAATGAATGAGTGAATGAATGAATGAATGAATGAATGAATGAATTAATCAATTAATTATTCAATTAATTAATCAATTAATTATTCAATCAAAACTCAACATCAACGAACAGTAACATTACAGCAACTTCAACACGGGAATATCTGGCCTTTTTATAGAGCGCTAGTTTTCTCAAAAAGTAGGACAAAAATGTGGAGTCATTTTTAGATATGTTATGCAGAATTCTGTTCTATCACCTTCATATTTCATAGTTGGCGCTAACTCGATTTATATATCCAGAAACGTGACCTCTATTTTGTACGCTATTTTGTGGTATGAACCCTTATAATATAAACCGTATAGTCCTACGGAAACAACACACATTTCTATTACATTTACATTTTTCAGGAGTGTTTTCATTTATATTAACAACACGTGATTATGCTGGAAACTGGAAGCTGACTCGTAGGTTTGTACTTCATGATAGTGTCAGTCAAATAACTAAAAGGTCTGGACAGCTACTAGTGACTTCAGCATCAACTAAAACCGACTATACTTGGATTACGGAGATTTCTAGTACCGGACCGACGTCTGTTGTGCTTAACTGGGCTGGACATTTTGTCAATCATGATCATGATGTGAAAGGACTTTTATGGGAGATAACGGATCATATGGACTTATCAAGTGGTAGGTACCAAATTTTGTATGCACAAATAATATCCTTTGTCATATGAATTTATGATTATTTCTTTATCACGCTGTATTTATACTTCTTAGGTTTATTTAGCGTAACACAATCATCGACAGTTAGCACATACTAATGTCAACTATTACGTATTTATGGACATATAATTGCGGTCCAAATTACACATACACAATACAGATCATCAACATGTAATCCTTGAATAATGATTAACTGTTGAGAATTTGATGTACTTCTGTCACAGAATATGATCATTACTTTGGAATCCGCGGCAAAGCTGCCATACCAAATGCTGAGGGAATTACAAAGTTCAGAGTTTCACACATCGTAGACACTACCTCAGGCTGTCGCAATGCCCAGCCTTCTGCTTGGGAAGATCAAGATATATCTACAAGTTTAACATTGCCTCTTAATATCGCCGATGGGAATGCAATATGCTTCTGGGTTAGAGCACAGGATATTGTCGGTCATACCATTGATAGTGATGCGGTAGTACATGTTGATTCATCACCACCTGTCATACCATTCCTTTGGCTTGAAAGAGATGGAGAGACTAACTTAGCTGTTCATAGTACAACAAACTTCCAGGATATGAAGTAAGTGCTATTATATTGTAAAATTTGCCGAGAAGGACGCCCTCAAGTTTTGTCAAAATGATTGCAATATGCTGTAGTTGTGACAAAAGATTTTTAAGATTTTTAAAAAAACCCGACTGAATTAAACGACTTAATTATTTGTATGGAAATGCTAGAAGAACGTGTACGCGATACTCATATACCACTGTACGTACACGGCGTACGGGAAGGTCATAACGCATCAAAAGGACCGAACTCAGTCAAGATAGACAGAGTGTCGCGCTTTGGCATAATGCACTGATATTTAAAAGCGATTTTCTTTGTTTTACCTTATCTGCTCGGGTCAAAATTAAAAAATTCACATATTTGACGATGAAAACCAACATTTTGTGGAAAAGAAATACAAATCTATTTTATAAATGTTACAACATCGTCTCCATCCTTAAAGTAATTTGCTTTCTAATTATATATAAAGAAATATTATTATAAACTTAGCGTTATTTGACTTAACAGCGCAGTGTTTGAAGCGTACGATGAACACAGTGGCTTAAATTATGTCCACTGGGAGCTGTTTGATAATTTTACGGATACTATTATGCCACATGGAAATGGAACGCTTGCTGTAGTTGATGAGGTAGAGTATTCTTATATTGTTGATATAATTAAGGGGCGTGGTCCAATCTTTTTACATCCTGTTTTCTGTCTTACATTGAGGCCTACCATTAAAACAATGTTCCAACATTTTGAGTTGTATTGCTCCAGCGGTTTTCATATGAGATATGTAAATACAAGTATAGCAATGTCCGTAGGATAGTACATACCGTAGAAACCCGTCTATAAGGAATAGAAGCGACTGTGATGATAGCATATTTCACGCTAGCGCCCTCCACAATATTATATCATTATGGAATTTGAGCAAATCATTTACCGACACAAGCAGGTATACAATGTATTATTTTATCTTTATTTCGCATCTCACGAGCATAGCTCACTTGGCAAGGCATAAGACTTTGGTTCTTTAGATCGGAAGATGGTGAGTTCGAGCCTCATCACGGTCACACAAACTTTTATAAACAAAATATTGTTCAAACTTTTCATTTATATTTTCTTGCATTTTCTAAAGACTCCTTTCGTGATCATTTTTTTTCATATTTAGTTTAATTTATTCTATTGTTTTTCTTTTATTGTTTCTTTTCTTTGTCTTTTTTCTTGTTTAATTTTATTTTTTCTTTATTTTTCTTTGATTCATATAATATTGGCAGGATAAGGAGAGGAGGAACTAAAGACCCATTCAGTGATTTGCTCATCCGGACGATCGTAAAAATCATCAAAATTCACCTTTGTCATTGTCATAGATGTGGTAACATAGCCTGCTAGTGGTTCAGCAGAAAACCGTGTGACACATAATATACATTTGGCTACATTTTATTATACGATAAATACGAATTTATTAAACATGGTAACAAATATTCTCTAGCAGATCGGTTATACGATGGAACTGGTAGGCATAGGCCTATTATAAATTCGGGATATTAAATATCTTCCTGACGAGACAGATCTGCGCATGTGGTCAAAGACGATTCCTTACTAGCCACAGACCGTCCGCTGGAATTAGTTGAATCGCTATGGCTGTTGGTCGGACCTCTCATCTCTCCACATCGATTGTGACCTATCCCCGACATTGCCTCTTCATTGAACCATATCATGCTGCACCTGTAAGATCTTTGAAAAGACCAGTATTGTATTCAATCTATGATTGCAGACATACACAGTACAGGTGATGAGTGTAACCTGCTTGTAGCGCAGCGCGATATGTTCAAAATTGTTTTCACCTATTGCTATGGTAATTAATCCGATTAATTACGCAACTTCACCAGCGTATAATGGCCGAATAAATTCTGACCATCACTTGGCTTGTTGGATTCGTCTATACTACAATTCGCTGTCGAAGTGACGTAATAATCGCAATAACTACCATCAAGCAGATTGCACTAATCACCCGCGTATGTCACCAAACATAAATACTAATCTTACATGGCGAGTGATTAGCATTTCTTTGACAATGAAGTGCAGGGCTATATATTCGAAATTGTATTCATCAATTGCTATGGTAGTTAATCCGATTAATTACGTCACATCGACAGCGAATAGCCTATAGTATGGGTTCAAGTGGAACAAAAAATAGTGTATGTCCATTGCTAGCTATGGTAATTAATCATGTTAGTGTTTACATCACTACTTCGGTGAAGACAAGAGAAGTGTGCCTTCTCTACCAACGCCTGTGATATAACAGGTGCAAGCGAAACAAAATTGAATGACCAGAATAGTTTCCTTTGTCAGATGAATTGATTGAAGTTTTTGAAGACACTCTATTCTTGATGGGACAATAGATTCAAATATGGAATAGTTATTATTCCTCATCTATTTTTTTTTATTGAAAAAACTGCAATTGTGGCAACAGAACAATATTTATTTTGATTTCATTTCAAGTAGAAACAAAATCGTGCTTAAGCCAAAAACGCACCCTACCTCAAGAATTGGGATGGCACAAAGGTGCAACATAGGTTTTTATTGCAAAGACGAGGACAGACAAGTAGTTACAACACATCTGTCTAACCGTGGGTTTCGCTATTATTTAGAATAAATGCTTTTACTAATTTCTATAAAACCACAAAATTACTGAAAAAACTATAAAAAAACTAAAAAAAAAAAAAAAACGCACCTAAAATTAAAAGTAGAAAGGTAGATTTGAAGAAAGATAAAAAGAACATGTCAAAAAATTAAAATTAAACGAGAATGAAAAAACGGAACCGGTGCCCGGACCATGCTCTCTTCAGCATGTCTTCAGTTCCAAAGTCTGACGCTCTATCAATTGAGCTATACGATCCTGATATACGAAACAGTCGTACAATTGATTGGTGTTACAACATACTTAGATGGAATGCATAGCCACCCAGTGCCAGTATATATTTGCTCAAACTCCAAATACAACAAGCAACCAATTTTATTGAGGGCGTTTCTTAGGTATATCCTTGTAGACGGGGTTTTACGGTATACTTCCGGTGTGGATACCACAATTCACCACGTTTTTGCGCATTTTACACCATTTAAACGAGTCATATCTCAGGTGTTCAATTTGACTGGGGTAATAAGAAAAAATGTGAGCTTTCTTCTGATTCCAATATCTCAGTTTTGAAGAAGAAAAATGGGGATTCGGTTATTATCGAGAAGTGTTCACGAAATCGTATGCAAGTTTGACTTCCAACACCCCTCAATAGCATTAAGTGGTTTCTTGTTGAAGATGAAATATTGGTATGTGCACTTTCAGAAACAATAAACTGTGTTTTTTAATATTCTAAGTAGTTTTTTAGTCTATAGTTCATACTCGGATGCTGAAGAGATCTGTTTTAAAGAATGCAATATAGAATATTTTGAGGTATGTCAACACTGAATTGGAGAATTCAACTGCAATTTCTCTGTTGCTTTATCTAAATTATCTTCATAGTTCAAAGAGTGGCATATTCACATTTTCATAATACATTCCAGCGCGGCGGAGTGGCAATTGAATGGGCCATTTTTCCATTTCAACTCGTGGAAATAATTATATATTAGAATCGTTTCATACATAAATCATTATATATTAATATTAATGCGAGTAGGATGCTGTCAATGTATACATGCAATTGCAATCCAAATGATTAATTATTATTCTTTTTCTTTTACTAGGATTCGTGTACTGATAATTGTGTTTGCATTCCAAAAGGAAATTGCTACCAGACCATTTTTACGATTGACTTTAAGTTCGATCTTGGGCATCATGATCATGACTACTTCCTCACTGTTACGGTCAAGAACAATGCGGAACTAATTTCAACCAGGACACTGAAGGTATAATAAAATGACCTCTTCGACCCTCATTGGATCAGATAAGATAATAACTTCACAATCCTTGTTTTGTTAGTAAAAAGGGGTTGTATTGCCGATGACCCCCTTCCTGGGGTAGCCTCGACCCTAGTGGTCAAATGTCAGGGGCTACAGGGAGCAATATGTTACAATATTCAAACAGCTCCAGCACAACTACTACAGCGCCATCAGGGTTCATACTTAGAACAGTGATGGCCCATAACCATTAGATATTTGCTGTGATAGCCTCGACCTCAGAGGTCAAAGTTCACGGGCTTGATTTTAAACATCTACAGCTAATTAGCATGAAAAACTCAAATATTGTCCAAAATGTATCAACCTTGGGTACCAAAATATTATCCAAAGTGTATCAACTTTGTCCAATGTTGTCCAAATGTTGTCGAAAGTGTATCAACCTTGGACAAATTTTACAAGCAACATTGAATATGATCTTTAATATTTCATTGGACGCTTCTGTTTTAAATATGCTCAAATGTTATCCAAGCGCATCGACCTTGGTACTAAAATGTAACAAATTTTCATTGGACGCTTCTGTTTTGAGTTATATGCAAATTAGCTAATTTGCATAAAAATGGTCAAATATTGCCCAAAGTGTATATCAACATTGGGTTACGGGTGTTTATTATGCTGGTTAAGTGGATGTCATGGGTGGTTAAGGGGTGTCATGGTGGGTTAAGTGGTGTTAGGAGGGTGGAAGTCACGGGTATAGATAGTCGTGTTTGCTCAAACACAACTGTGTTATCTAGGTTATTCTTGTATTTTATTACAAAGCGCACCACTCAATTTGGATGTGGGCTCTGCTATTCTGTATGTACTAGATGTAAAACAACATTCCGGGGATAAATGAGCGAGTAAAACATGTTGCCTTTAAAAAACATGTAGCTTAAAACGATCTTAGCACTTTCAGAATGATACTACTGTTTGTTTTTAGTTCTAGATTACCGTAGATACTAGCGCTCCATTGGTGGGTTCTGTCCATGATGGTATGCCTGGATCCCCGGAAGTTGATTTTCAACAAAGTGTTGAATTAGTCGGTCATTGGAATGGTTTCTTCGACAAAGAAAGTGGAATCAAATTCTATGAATATACATTTAGCACGGAGTGTTGGGACGGAACCAGTGCGTCATCAATGGTATTTGTATCACTCTGTTTTCTTTGAACTCGAGTAAAAAACGTCATCATCATCATCATCAACAGCATCATCATCATCATCATATATCCTATTGTTTTTACGTGTTTGATTTAGTGTTTTTCCTCTGTCTTATTTGTTTGTAAATTTGGCGTTTTAAGAAAACATGTTTTATACATTTTATTTACGGCAAATGAAACTTTTTAATTGCAGGTTACAAGTAGAACTCTACTTCCTAACGTGCCTGTCAGCTGGAGCGCTCCTGGCCCAGGGCGCTATTATATTAGCGTCATTGCCTACAACAGAGCATTAGAACCTTCAGGAGTAGTGTGTTCAGATGGTGTCACCATTGATAATACCCCACCAGAAGTGACTTCTATTGATATCAAAAATGCAAGAGTGCATCCAGGCTTAGTAAAGGATATTGCTACAGATGAAGTATGGCTAGTTAGGAATGACCGCCAAAGGTGCAAACTTGATTCTGAGGCTTATGACGCTGTCTGTCTGTAAGTTACTAGGATTATATTCTCTGCATATAGCATGTAAGAAAACAAATATTTGGAGAAATCTCTTATAAGCTGATGTTGATTGAAATATCATCTTTGATCATGTGTTGGCTATGCCCGTGCAACGGTGCATATATTGTATTTGTTGCGTTTAGTCTTCTCCCTTTCCTTCTTCGTCTTTTGCTATGTCCGTGTTCAGGGTGTTGTGTTTAGTCTTCTCCGTCAGGGTGGGTTAAGGGATGTTATGGTGGGTTAAGGGGTATCAGGATGGTTAAGGGGGTCAGGATGGGTTAAGGGGTGCCAGGATGAGTTAAGGGATGTCAGGATGGGTTAAGGGGTGTCAGGGCGTATGAAGGATGTTACGGTGAGTTAATGGGTGAGAGTGTGGCATAAGGGGTATCATAGTGGGTTAAAGAGTATCATGGTGGATTACAGAAGTGTTCGGGTCTGGTGGTGCGCGGACAGGCGGTGATGATGTAAGTGTGGGATGCAAGTGGTCACGGGCATATAGATACTCGTGTTTGCTCATCTAGTCTACTTTGTATTTAAATACTTTTATGTACTAGTCAGATACAAAATGAACTGGTTTGGTTTATAATAATAGAACCGAAATGCAACAACAAAAACGTTGAACAGTGACCTTTTAGTTCAAGAACCAATTAAATTTTGAAAATAAATATAAAAACATGGCATCAAATCACGGAGAAAACACCCACCTTGAATTTATTTTTGGTTGCTTTGTGAAAGATTAGGGTTAGGAACATTCACATAAAAAAGTTGTACATTTCTGGTTAAAATTAATAAGTGTCATTATTAACATTATGCCATTATATTTTAGGGAGCAGACACGCCCAATAGACGACATAGCGTTATTGCCAGTTATACCAAATTTGAACAACTCGATGTGCGAGACTGCTGTGGAATACTGTAATCCGGCGGGCACTAACGTTTTCCTGTCTGTTGACAAACATGTAAGCATTGCGAAATTGACTCAAGAGAGACAAAGATAAATGACTCATTTAATTTTAAGACATAATCATAATAGTGTAGTCCATGACCAAAATAACCATGCACTTAATATGGATATGAATCACACTCGGTAATCACCCGGCGTGAGGATGAAATTGTTCAAAAATTCCATTCCCATCCGCTGTAGTATTCTGACCCATCCGCTGTCATGCTATGTGAAAAACGCAGTCTATGAAGGTAGCTACAATGCTGGCCATAAGTGTTGGGACGGTTTGATAGGGTAATGTAAATAAGCCCCCCACTCCCCCGATCAATGTTGAATTCGACTTTTTTGGTCACACGAGCCTTGTGGCACCCAACATTGATTGGTGGGGAAGGGGGAGGGTGGGGTGTTAGGAAAGTGTTTAGGCTTGACACCAAAGAAACCTCCACTTTATCACGTTAATAATAACGGAAATAAGGTCATACTATAGTGTACGTTTTCCATAAGTGTCCCAACACATTTTGGCCATGGTTGTATTTGAAAAGTTGAAAAAAAATCATCTAATTTCAGTTTTTTGCTTATAACTCAAAAAGTAAATATGATATTGACACTAAATTTGGAGCAGTTAGAGATCTTATCATGTGGCTTTACCAAAAAAATTTTGGATGGCTACATTTGACATTTAGGGACTGGTCACTTAAAATGTCTTAAAACGATATTTTGGCCCTGTCTAAGTTCACTATTCGTCACTTTAACTGTCAAAAACTTGGGTTTTAAAATGGAAAATTATTGTTTCCACCAATTAAAATGTTACACAGCTATAGAAGAAAATAAAAGTTATCACAACATCTCGTGATCAAAAAACAAATAAAGGAATCGAACCCATGCACACTTGTTTTCCCAATTTACCGCAGTCTACCACAAATGAAGCAACAAATACAGAAAAAAAGAAGGACGGACATTGGCAAAAATTAATAGAACGACGAATATAATATGATGAAGGATATTGTAAAATAATAACAAAAAGAAAAAAAAAGATATATAAATAAATTCAGGGCTCGAACCCGTGTCCACTGTGCCTGTGGCAGATGCCGTATCCATTGCACCACAGAGCTGTATTACTTTAACAGGCTTAAACTGTAATATAATGCTATACAAGATGCATGTATATAAATATACGCTCTACGGACGATTAACAGTCAAACAAATCGCACTTTTACGGCATTTGTTTCATTAACTGAATATTTATCATATAGCAGGTGTTGGCTGACATTTGTGCTCCACATATATTTCAGTTTTGGGCCGGGGTAAAATGATTTTGGGACAAAAACGAACGATATACACGTTTGTAAAAAGAAAAAGAAAGTAATATTATATTAAAATTCTTTACTCTTTAAAGACGTGTATACCGTCCGATTTTGTCCCGTAGTCATTTATCCCGGACAAAAACTGAACTAAATGTGGAGCACAATGTCAGCCAACACCTGCTATATGATAAATATTCAGTTAATGAAACAAATGCCGTAAAATGTTTTTTTGGACTGTATATCGTGTGTAGAGCGTATATTTATATACATGCATGTTGAATAGCATTATATTATAGTTTAAGTCTGTTGAAGTTACACAGCTCTGTGGCGTAATTGATACGGCATCTGCCACAGGCGTAGTGGACACGGGGTTCGAGCCCTGAATTTATTTAGATTTCTTTTCTTTTTTTTTGTTATTATTTTACAATATCCTTCATCATATTATATTCGTCGTTCTATTAATTTTTGCCAATGTCCGTCCTTCTTTTTTTTTCTGTATGTCTACCTATATTTTACTTTCTATACTTACTATAAGTTTCTTTGAAAGCGCTTTAATAAATTTCAGTCATAAAATGTAATTTAAGCCTACTCCTGCCGACTATGATTATATTTACACGATATACTCGTTGCAAATACCACATACGTTTTTGATGCAAGCGATGAAAATGATTAAAGTTTGTTGTTGTTTTTTCTAAAAATTAGCTTTTTTTTAAATTTTAAGTATTTTTTTCCCAAAATCACTCTTTTAAAAGACTTCAATCAATTCCTGTCAACAAATATCATGTATTTCTGGCGATTAAATCACTACTCTTTCAAAATAAAACGTCATTTTACGCAAAATACGTAGTTGGCATAGGCTAATAATGTTCAGAACGCACTGTAAAATACATGATATTGCGTATAAAACGTGACCGTATCCCTAAATCACATGAGGAAAATGCAATAATTTTTATATAAGTGAAAAGATAAATAGTTTCTCCGTTTTCATGTAAAATTTGATGAAAATCCAAGCTATGGTTGAGGAGATATGGGCCAAAACACACATTTTAAAATTTGATTTTTTGTACCTTAGAGACAATGCTGGCCATAAGTGTTGGGACGGTTTGATAGGGTAATGTAAATAAGCCCCCCCACTCCCCCGATCAATGTTGAATTCGACTTTTTTGGTCACACGAGCCTTGTGGCACCCAACATTGATTGGTGGGGAAGGGGAGGGTTGAGGTGTTAGGAAAGTGTTTAGGCTTGACACCAAAGAAACCTCCACTTTATCACGTTAATAATAACGGAAATAAGGTCATACTATAGTGTACGTTTTCCATAAGTGTCCCAACACATTTTGGCCATGGTTGTAGGAGATCGCTAGACTATGTCATAGTTGTTTTCTGATAAATAAAATTCATGATGAACGCATTCAGTTGAAATTATACAGATGTTTATCACAAGTAAAGTATTTAATATAATTAGTGACATTAACATTAGAGTATACACACTATCAATCATACTCGCCATCTATTTGTTATCAATCCAATCTAACCGTAACTACCAAGCATGGAAGTATGAGACGTATTTGCATGCACCAAATGAGAGTTGTGCACGCTGTAGTTAGTGGTAATACACGTGCCAAGGGGATATAAATCATCACAGGATCTGGACAAATAATCCCAAGCAAGATTCATTTAAAAGATGGATTACATCATGCCTAATTTTAGTAGTCAGTTTTCCGTACTAAGCATTTCAAACCACAATTGAAAGTGGCAGTAGTCCGCATGGGGAGCTAGCAAATAGAGGGAGTATGTTCACCGAAAAGATCAGTATGTATAAATGTAATAGCTAGGGGACCGCTCATTATTTATAGGGGAGGTGGGCCGGGGAAAATGTAGGGGGGGCCATGTGATTTTCACTTTAACAAACAGGGGGGGTTATGTGATTTTATTTTTCCTGATAGGGGGGGTCAGGTGAAATTTAATATTAAATTATTAACTATGATTATGATTCACTACAATATTTACCTCATATTTGGCCATTTTAGCCACAAAAATATCAATTTTTGCGCGCTTCGCGCATATTTATTTCTGCAGCATATTTGGAGTTTAGCTTCAATATGGCAACAGTTTTGTGCGTTTTGCATGCATTTGTGTCATAAACTTATTCTCTCACCAAAAGGGGCTGGATTCACATAATACTTCAAGAAATTTTTCCAACAACCTCATGTCAAAAAGAAATCTACGCCACTGTTCATCAGCACATTAGCCATATGGCAGGGTGGCAAGTGAGTTCCTTCCCCTGCTCAGTAGACAGATCAATTGTTACAAAACTTATGATTTGCATCTTCCTTTTGGTCTATTTTAGACCCTAAATTAACCCCATTTTTTTAGTATCAAAATGCCAAATTGCCGCTAGAAATAGCATATTTTCTGGGGACAGCTTGGAAAAAAACTTGGATTACAATTGTGGGGAGAGGGGTGTCTTCTATACGAAGAGCCAGAGGTGGCAATCATGTTGCCATGCCCAGGGGCCATCAAAAGGTGAATCCGGCCATGGTATACCAGCAAAATGTATTTCTCGATGTGAGGGGGGTTACGTGTTTTTTGGCAGCAATAGGGGGGTTATGTAATTTTAGATGCTGCTAATAGGGGGGGGTTGTGTAACTTTATGAACTCAATTTTGAAATCCCCCGACCCCCCCTCCCCTATAAATAATGAACGGTCCCTAGAGTATGCACGATTGGCAAGTGGACTACGGAGAAGTATATAGGAGATCGCACTGAATATTGACATTTTAGATGCACAACACTGTTGTGATCTTTATCATCTTCTTGATGCTCGTTTTCTCGAAATACCTTCTAATTGTAATGATCGCAATGTAATATACGACATTTATATGCATGATTGTTGTCACGAAATAGCGTATCCTAATGGCTCGGCTTCTGTGGTGTAATGACAATATCCACCAGGAAAACGCGTTGGGAGACGTCTGGCACGCAGGTGGCGCAAGACTTACTCTGACGTAGACTATGACCCGTTTTGAAGGACAACGTCAGTAAACTAATTGGTGAATCTGAACAGAGCTTTACTTTACTTGCTCAGACACCACAGGCATGTTCGAAACATGATATTTTAAATGTCTCCTCGCGCGCCTTGCAGAATGCTGACTCTTATACTAATAATCAGGCTGACATTTTGTCATTCTTTCGACATCCTTCTTTCATGGCTTATAAAACAATATTTGCTTCATAAGTTTTCTATCCCATCATCACCATAAAGATTGGTAATGGTTCTCTAAATTACTAATATAAAGTGCAAACGCTAATCACTTTCTTGTACAATATCATAGATTGCTATATATTGGAATGGATGGGATAATGAGAGCTATATATCGGATTATGAAATAGGATTTAGCAGTAATCCCGATAACGAGATACCAGACTTAAGTATGTTCAGTACACAAGGCCATTCTCAGTACACAATGTATCACCCAGATATAACCCAAGGGATGCTGATGTATCTGATGATAAAGGCTACTAATAAGGCACATATTTCTACTCGAAAGGTAAATCAGTATTTCTTTGTAGATTACTATGGTATTTTTCTACCCCGTAATCGGCAAATTATGCCCAAAAAATTTCTCTGACGTGAGTCCCCAGGACCCCATTATTGCTACGAAGGTATTCCTCATTTAATAGTCTACGATACTTGTCCAACAGGGCATGTCTTTAAATTCAACTTGTACAGTGGACTTCGGTTGCATATATAAATGCGCATATATAAATGCGCACGTGACCAGATGGCCAGTGCCATGTTCGTGTTACCTCACTGTCAATCACTGAAATTGCGACCACAGTTCCAGGTGGTGGCCGCATTGCATTCTCTAAATTCAGTAAATTTTCATCGTCAACCGTGTAATTGAATGGGATTATTTTGAAATTTTAAAACGCTTGAAATATCACAAACAAATAGGCCTATGTTGATAAATAATATAAATACAAGCTAAAACCGTTGAGGTTCGATAATGAACCAAAAAAATTAACCGACTATATTGGAAAATGCCATACGGCCGGGCGGTTTCACAAGTTGCCGGCTCGATCATGTCATCCGCCGCCTGCACAGTTCTGACCTTAAAGCCAATCATGTCCCCTTTCATACTTTCATGCCGTTGCGACAAGAGGCACGACTTATCAGCCATTCACAAGTCTTGATTGTGTCTGTTTGTCTACAATGCGCGTGTGTCACGCCGCTCGGCGGCAAGCAGCATGATAGTATGAAACCAGCACTACGTCATAGATATGGCCAATTGGCACGCCCATTTAGCACGGAAATTATGAAATATAAGTTTGTAAATCAGCTATATCTAGCTTTTCCGTAGTTAATTTTTTTTCCGTGATGGAAAACGTTAATAAAGAGTTTATCTTTCGGGTCAAGTTATTTTACCCTTTGCAATCAATGTCACTATTTTGCAAAAGCAATTTTCCTTGCGACCTGTCATTTTCCCCTATACTTTTGCACGGGGAGTTTATGTACACCCGGGTACCTTATATCGTTTAATACGGTATGGCGACTTGTAGATGTCACGTGCGCATTTATATATGCGCATTTTATATACAACCGAAGTCCAATGTTGTATTGTCGCAAGAGCCTATCCAGCAATATTGTAATGGATTACGTGAATTTAAGACTGCTCCTATGATATTTACACATCTTGCAGGTAATTGGACCCATCATCGTTGACACAACTGCACCGGAAATCATCGGAGATGTATCTTTAATGGCATCTGAAACTGGTTTGATTGCCCAATGGAAACATGACGATATTTCTGATCCTGAGGATCCTGAACTATCTGTGTTTATTGCGATTGGTATGTACTTACAGTAATAAAATGGCAGTTTATGTATCCATATATCTAAAAAGATATATCTCCCACCACACCTCTCCTCTCCGCAACAACATTAACAACGTCTATACGTCTCATTTTTTGGTGAACGTTTGCTGGCCGAAACGTTCAGTAGGTGCAATGTATTGGATAAAGTATGAGGACCTTATAACTTGTCACATCTAATCCAATTACTTTAAATTCATTGTATTCTTTTGATACTCAAACTGCTGATTTACAACAACAGGACACAACGAAAAGGGGACCGGTGTTCTGCCTTACACAAACATTAAATCTTACGATGCAAGCCGGGTTGGTATGAACACAGAGGTCGTTATACCATTTGAATCACTTGATTGGTATATCCACGGAGATCATGTTTATTACGCGTCTATCCTCGTGGAAAATTCTGCTGGTTTATCGTCTGTTATTACGTCACAACCGTATCGACATGTTATTCAACTGCCCGCCAGAGGTGTTGTTTTAGATGTGGAAAGTACTCAAGGAGAAGGTTTTGGGGTAAGTTTCCACAGTCCAACAGATTAGCTTATGATGCAATAACGATATTCTTCATGGCAAAATAAATCGACAAGAAAAAGCAATTTCAAATGTTTCATTCACGATATATGTGAATAAAATCCATTACAAATGCTTTTTTCTGCAGGAGGTACGAGATATTGATGTTCAACCACATACAGATTCATTGGCTATCCGTTGGTATGGATTCCAGCATCCACATTTAAACATTACCTATAAGGTGTCGTTTGGAGCAGAGCCTGGTCAAAGCGAACTTACAGATGGCTATATATCGGTTGGGAATAACCATTCCTTTGAGGCAACGGAGCTAAGTCTGGTGCCCTTTCAGGTATTTTATTTATCATGAACTCGTTCTCTGTTATATATGATAAATATGCTCAAAAGGTTGCTGCAAGGAATTTAGCCAAAACTCACCATGGAATGCGTGTGTTTACAAAAATTCAAGATTGTTAATATTATACCTCCGATGATCCCGGAGGTATATTCACAGTGAGAGGGGAAATGGGGATGTTGGTCGTACGTCCATTCCATGCATATTAACTGACAACCAGCAACTCTGCCTTTGCCTACTGTGCCTCCAAGTCTCCCTCAAGACGCCTGTTGCTCGAGTGCCCTCTTTTTCTTTTGTTGGAGGGGGCTATTGCCTCCACCTCCTCTTCACCATGCTCATTAATTAAAATAAAGGGTATGCATTATCCTTTACACGAAAATAATGTGTCGAGGCAGTAAAACGTAAATAATGGGTGAGGCGCAGCCGAACCCATTATTTAAACGTTTTTACTGCCGAGGACACCTTATTTGCGTGTAAAGGATAATGCTGTACCCTTTATTTCTATTCTATTACCACAAAATAGTGCGATTTAAAGAGAAAATGTCACATTTTTTGCCCAAATATCTCAAGTTGTTTACCTCAAGGTGGAGCGCCTACGCGTAGCCAAAGCGTAAGTGATAGCGAGTATTGCAGAACGCGTAACCAAGCGTAATGCTTTGCGTAGAATGCGTAACGACGCTAATATACAGCATCGCGCTTTGCTGTGCGCTGTGATGCGAGAAGAACATAAATTTCGTTGCCCTGGCCACTTTATTGCTAATTAATGGTCTTTCACGTGACGCGTTTCAACAAATCACAGTGCGCGATTGTGAATAATGGGTCGTGGGGGTAATAGAATAAATATTATTGTGACGTTAATTTGTGTAAGCAAGCATATTGAATATGATTATAGGGCCTTTGGCAAACCATAGACGTGCATCGAGTGAACGCCGTATGTGTGCATCCGATATGCGTGCATCAATTGCACGCAGTGGTGAGTACACGTGTTTTGGGAATTGGATTACTTCCTTGCTGATTCTCAACAGTGGTAGATGTGATTTTCTTATCTCTTGGTATGTTTGGTTTCGTAATGTTCGTGACGACGAATTTACTGTTCGTCATGCAGGGCACGTGAATTAAATCAAATTCAATTATGCCGCAATGTGACTCAGTTAAGGTACAATAAAATTAATACAAACATATATTATTTTGCTCCTTGTGTTCTGACCATGCAAAGTCACAATCTCTGCTGCCTTCCCCCTTTGAGTTATTTCCCAAGTTTTCATTATAACAATATACCTAAACCTTTTTTCTCTTTTTTTCTTTGCTTTGCTTTCTGATATTAGACATATTACGGAACCATCATTGCCGAGACCGACGCTGGGTCTGTTAGCATCACATCTGACGGTGTTACGATAATACCTCGTGGTAGTGTTGCTAATGACCTGCAGGTGTTTGACGGGTTTTCATGTAACGCCTCTTCTCGTAAGTATGTTTACGCAGACACGTTGAATACATATTTGGATCCAGATGAATCGGTAAATGCAGTTTAAAATCACGATCAATTGCCCTTATTTACCTTTATTGTTTGTAAACATTGCTAGTTGATATTTTGAATATTGAGTACAGCCATGTTTTGATATCAACACATTTAAGGGACCGTTCACAAACACTTCTAACAGGGGGGGCTGATGCAAAAAGAAAAAAAAAAGAAAAATTCACATCTTTTGTTCAGTGCCCCCTTTCGGACCTAAAATTATTTTCAGGGTCCCCCTTTTTGGCCATCAAAAATGAACGTCAACCCTATTGAAAATAGTGTAAACTCATGTTCAACGAGAAAAATTAAGGCGATATTTTTAAAGCCCCCCCTTCAGAGGGATAAAATATCAGGCCTTCCCTTTTTGCATCAGGCCCGCCGGTACAAGTGTTTGTGAACGGCCCCTAAATCCGCATTCCAAATCATCAGGCTCAACAGTAAACATAGATGTGAATTCTTTTATTTTTTTAAATTTAAGCCGACAAAGAGTGGCAGACTACTCACCACGAGCAAGTGTACATTCCACATTGTAAAGATGACATCACCTTCCAAGCTTCTACGTCAGTTGTCGACTCACATTGGATAATCGGAGATGAGTTAAAACCATTCGTTACACACGTCCTTTGGAGTCTTGAGGAAGAGGTGCATGGAAATGATAGCGCAATTGCTTGGGCTGTCATTGTAGATGCTGTCGACCTAGGACTAACAAATTCACATCGGCGTGCCAACGTATTTTTGAAAGATGGCTGTCACTATCGATCTAACGTGAAATTATGCCACACTGTTGTATGCTTTGAAAGTAAAAACTCCGATGGATTTTGGATAATTTCAAGGCCACCGTTACCTGGAGAAGTGAATATTGCATCGATAGAAGCCATCGATGATGAAACCCATGTAACTGTTCAATTTCAAGATTTTAGTCATGAATATCTTTCTGATGATTACACACAATATGAATACAAATGGGCCATAATAGAACAAGTATCTCAAAACGAACAACATTTTATAACGAAATGGCAAGGGATATTGGAAGAAGCACTGGATACAGTCAATGGAATGGTACGTAGGCCAGGGACAAATCTATGTTGATATACTTATTTATTACCATATTTATTAAATCATTTGATTTATTTAATAAATAAATAAATAAATAAATAAATAAATAAATAAATAAATAAATAAATAAATAAATAAATAAATAATTTAATCATTTGATTTATTTATTTGATCAATAAATAAATAAATAAATAAATATATAAATAAATAAATAAATAAATAAAAAATAAATAAATAATTGACTAATTAATTAATTTATTTATTTATTTATTTATTTATTTAATGCAAGAATCACAAGAGTTGCAATATTAGATAATTAAAAAGTAGAATTGGTGTGGTAATGTGCTCTCTGTTTTTACTTGTCAGCTGCGATTTCAAGCTGTTTTCAATGGACATTTACCACGAGTTAGGTGCATTCAGCTGATCCTTAGAGGATACAATGATGTTGGTCTGTTTGCAACAGCTTCTACCGATATATTTGACTGTGAGGATCCTGATGAAATTTCTCCAAATATCGTCATCGATGCCGTTGGTATGTTCATAAGGCCATCATCATCACATTGTCATCATCATCATCATCACAAGCAGTGAAAGAAACTAAATACTATTTACCTCTAATATTCCACAACCATACAAACTCAGGCTGACGGGGAGTGAATGCATTATCCAACTTCATTTTATATAATTATTCATTTATTTGATTTTTAGATGTGATAATGTTGCCAAAGAATGAAAGATGGACAGAAAGTGATGTGGATTACACGTCTAATACTAACAACATATATGCGGTATGGCCGACCCTAAGACATGGTTTTTATGAGTGGGCGGTTATTGAAGTTGAAGGTACCTATGAATTCCAGATACCAGATGCACCACAAGAGCCTTGTCAGCATCCAACAGCCATCAAATGTGGACACACTGGTTAGTTTAAATATAGGAGGGTATAGGAGCAACTTTGTTATGACTAGCCTTGGCGACACTAGCCTTGGCGACATTAATTAACATTTCTGGGGAAACAACACAACTCTTTGGTCGACGTCTTAAGAAGTAGTGTTTTCATATTCATATTTAGTAGTAGTATTAATAGTCTTAGAAATAGCAGTTAGTGTAGCGGTGGTTCTGGTGTTGGTGTTGGTGGTGATAGCAACAGCTATTACAGGCAGTAACAGTAGTAGTGGAACATACCATTTGTCACAGGTAGACAGTAATTAATGTTGACATTGATGTTAATTTTAATTACAGATCTTAATTTCGTAAACGTACAAGAATTAACCTTGCAACATGGCCAACGATATAGAGTATGCCTCCATGCTAATGCAACAAATATCACACATGACGAATGGACGGAGATAATACCCAAGGTGTCTGCTTGCAGTGATGGTGTCATTGTTGATATCACACCACCAGTAGCCGGTCAAGTATGGATAGGATGGCGTGAACATTCTCAATATCAGGTATGATCTCTAGATGTTAAACACCTCATAGCACTCCATACCTAATTAATCACCATGCTGGCTGCGAAGCAGGCGACTACAAAGATTACTACGATTTGAAGCCAAAGCGGTAATGTCATCTGGCAGTAAAAAGTTGTCGAAGTCCCTATTAATTACCATAGTTATTCATTAAGCTATTTGTAAATGTAATGACAATAATCTTTCCCCTTGAATACAGATCTCCACGACAGAGCTTGCCTTAAGTTGGGAATCATATGTCGACGTTGAGGAGCATGGTAAATCCCCGCATCACTCGGGAATAAAAGAATATGAATTCGCGATTGGTAAGTCTTCAACACTACATAAATAGTATGTAAATTAGTAAATGAAATCATGAATCTGTGCTTGAGAATATCGTACATTAAAGCAATATTCTTTTGGTCTTTTCGAGTCTTCAGTATTATTGGTAGTTATCGGCGTGATGCCGTATTTGTCCGATACAGACGCATGGAAAAGACATTCGAAATCCCCCATTTCCCTTTCATTGAAATTGATATCGCTGTCTGTTGATCTTCTATCATGTGAACGTTTCTACATTACGTTTACAGTGCCATACCAAATCGAAGTAGAAAGACCTGTTAAAAAACAAAATCACAGGTATATATCGTCATCCTATAAATCTTTTACTTCTATTAATTAGTCAACAGCCGCGATTGACTGGTTAAAATAGGTGAAACATTAGGATGACGGATATATATGACCAGTGATTTTGTTTTTTTCACAGGTGTTTCTGCTTCGATTTGATAAAGCAATGTCCACGTAATGAGTTGACTACCTTCATGATGTACCATAAAGCTTCACCTAATAACGCACATGGGCTCTTTTACCTTGCAGTAAATTTCGCACACAAATAGAGAGTTCCCTCCTCTGAAAATCCTAACAAGAATAACAGGATCCGTGCTCTTGCTTGCTTTTGGTATTTTTTACAGAAGGGCACTGTTAGTTTATGCCTAAAATGTTAGTTATATCAAGGGAGCCCATATGCGCCATTTGGCAAATCTTTAGGGTATCTGAATTGCTTTAGTCGTTGGAACAAATGCAGCGTCAAGCAGCGTTTAACACTTCGGCAATGAATTACGACAGAATTTTCGATGCTGCAAGAAGAAAAACAAAGGCTCAAACAAAGCTTTAATCATCTGAGCGGACAATCAAAGCCGAGTAGAGAACCAAAACGCAGCGTCTATCGCAAAATTAAAACACGCGCAAAACTTCGGATTATACATTGGCATTTAGCCTATTAAAGTCAAATTGTTCCACAATCGCACCCTCGTCCAATACCATAGTAATGTGCTAAAATTGATTTGTAAGGATTTGTAAAGAGGACATCAACACAATTTTTTTTCAGGTTCTGTTCCTGGAGGTAGTGATGTGCAAGGTTTTCAGAATGTTGGTATTACCAACAGTGCAATTGCCCGCAATTTAAGACTTCAAAGTGGACACCGATATTACGCAACAGTAAAAGGTATAAATAATCCAACGGTATAAATAATGAAACTTACGTTATGCTACAATAACGCTGCAAATTTAATTCCACAATATATCATATCCATGTTACAATGCTTCTCCCGACTTACTACATAAAACAACCAACTTTACCAGCCAACAGAGGATGGCTATGACAAATTCAAACAGGAACGACCCATCCATGGGCGGATCCATGTGGGAGAAAATCCGGCGTTAAGCTAAAATCAAGAAAAATCATGCCAAATCAGCCCAATTTCAGACAAGTCTAGCCTCTGCGCCCCCTGACAATCCTGGATCCGCCCCTGCGACTTATTATATATATATGACCTGACTCAGTCTGTCGCAGTCTATAGACACTCAGCAATGATTTTGGTTATTATATGAGGTTCTTAGATGATATTATTGATAACGTACGTGTTGCAGGCACAGACTTTGTTGGATTTTCATCTATTGCCGTGTCACATCCAGTAATTATTGATTCTACACCACCAATACCAAGAGGTAAACGTTTCAATGTTGACGGTGGAAATTTCTTGACGTCTGTTTCCACTATTATTGCTAGGTAAGACCGTCACCCGAATACGAACAATTTTTAACACAAACTGAGTTTTAGAGTCATATAAGCAATTCATTATTTATATTCCAAGAATCGGGAATAGGCTTGTTTTATAACCACCCTTTTAATATCTGGTCGACAATATTCGGTAAGAAATAACTATTTCTTGCCGCATATTTTCGACCAGATTCTAGCGCCACCAACGACAGCAACTTCAGGAAAGAAGAAGAAGCAAGGTTGCTAGTCTGATGAAGTGCTGCTTAGCAGCATGAAACTGTAACAAGGTATGTCACCAAAATGGATTTGAAAGTATGATTTCCCATCAAACAGTTTCAATTGACAGTCCAGATCAACAATATTTGTGATGTTTTCCCTGTCAATACTTACACAATTTGCTCACGTTTTTACTACTTATATTGCTTCTTAGCTGGAACAACACATTTCTGGACCTAGAAAGTGGAATTGATTATTATGAGTGGGCAATTGGTTCCAATCCAGGGCATGCTGATATCTTACCATTTGTGGAAACGAAACATCAACGAGCGGAATCACCGGGTGCTTTAAACCTTCAGGAGGGTCATTCATATTACATAACAGTAAAGGTAACTCTAATGCCCATATCATACAGCACTGCATGGCAGCGTACGATTAAAAAAATCGCTATAGTCCATTTGGATTCATCGAGGCATCGCGCGTATAAACACCCAGGTTCTTTGAGTCAACGGATGCGATGGTGCCCACTAGAGCACGCACTGACGTCACGGCCCCGAAAAAGCAAAATGGACTATGGTATTTAAACGTACTTGCCTTCAAGTCAACTGGCTGTGATTTAAGGCTAGGGTCATGCTAGCGACTTATCAGATATCGGCAATTTCTTTCCGATATGCGACGGAGGTTATGTCACCAAAAAAACCCAGCTAAGTTCCTTGCGATTGATTAGTATGATACTTAGAGTATTAGAGCGATTTGCTAACCAGGGGGGCGGCCAAGATTGGCTGAATTTTGATGTCGTCATTGGTTTTACACGTAAACACAAAAATGTCTCAAATTATTCCAAAACTGTACGTATGTTATTAAGCACTATTTTATCAGTCTAAATCCGTTGAGGTTCGACAGTGAACCTCATTGTAAGTACTGTTTTTTGAATGTTTTGTATGAATAACGCACGGTATGTTTATGATATATAGCTAATATTTCCCCCCATTGTGTATCGCGGTTAGCGTGGTGTAATGGTAAAGTTGTCGCCTGCGATGCAGAGGGTCCCGAGATCGAGTCCCGCTCACTCCCGGCTATTTTGAATCCAAAAATATTTATTTTTATGTGAAAATTTATACATTCACTGAGAAATATATTTTGTGCATTTTTTTTCTGTAACGGGCCAATAGAGCTACTAAAAACACAACTCGGCACGGGGCGTCCAATGTCCAGGCAGTGTTGCCGTCATATTGTCTGTTTTGTTTACGATATTGGCTGTTGCCACAGTGAATAATGTAGTCCACCGTCGTCTGTTGCTAACTATGGTCCAACGACAAAGCGCCCTCTATTTTCACTCTGAATTCTACTTTATTTAAACCAAGTCATAAAATTTATAGAGGAGACTTTGCTGAAGTCGAAAATTGCATCAGAATCTATACCATGCATTACGATTTTTAGTTGTAGGCGGTTTTGATACTATAAATAGGAGGAGGCTTGAAACTGGACTCATTTTAATTTTGAAATGTTTTTCAAGTAACCAGTGACGATATATCAAAATATTGAATACGTAAGTCATTGGTTCTGCGTTTGTAGTTTATTCTAGGTTTGTATAGAATTTGGCTTACATCGTTTTAAAATATATGTAATCTCTTTTAATGTGTTTCAATTATTCTTTGGTAACCACGGTAACAAATAATTTCATTAGTGGAATGCCAAATTAAGTTGTCATGCTTCTAAAATATTTTTATGAAGGCAACCAATAAAGCTGGACTTGTCAGTGTACAAAGTTACGGAGCATTTTCCGTCGATGCATCCCAACCAATTCCTGGTCATGTGTATGATGGGAGCCCGGATTTGATGACTCCAAACCAAAAGGACCAAGACTTTCAAACAGATACTGCAACTTTGCACGCATTCTGGGAAGGATTTCATGATCCACATAGTTCACTTATTGGCTACTGGTGGATTGCTGGAACCTGTCCTGAATGTAATGACGTACTGGAAGAACAATACGTTGGTTTACACACGAGTAAGATATAAATATCTCTTGATAATTTAAAGAATTTTCTATCACAATTTGTGCCGACTATATTAGTGGTATGTGCGGGATTAATGATGAAATATCAAAATGGGTTTGATTTTCATTTCTGTTGTAATGTTTTAAAAAGCATCTACAAAATCGAACAATATCTGATATTTTGTAAAAGAGGCCTACGATTTGCTTTCTTGGAATTTGAGGTAACGTATCCTATTTCAAGGGGCAACGCGAGGAAAAGAAATTTCAATTGTTGCATTTCCCTTCCCTGGATTCAAATAATTGATCTGTTAATGTTCCATCCTGTAGATGTTTCAGTTGAGTACCTCCATCTTGTACCTGGACTGATTTACTTTGTTACGGTGCGGGCTTGCAACGCAGCTGATCTTTGCACCTCGGTGACGTCTGATGGCATTTTAATAGACGATTCACCACCCTCCGCTGGACATGTATATGACGGTCCACCAGGTCGCGACCTCAGCTTTCAAGCGTCGCGGTAGGTAACATTTTTGAGCAACTATCCGGGGCAACTATAGACCATTTGAAATCAAGATCTTAATACCAGTCATATCATGTGCAAACAAAAACACTTAAGGTAATGCCCCGTGTCACATAATGTCTTCATTTTTTCACGAACCCAAAAAGGGGACCACGGTTCAACGAAATAACGGACAAGAAATGTCATGAATTTGTACCCTTTCGAGCAAAAATACAGCTTATTTAACCAATGTCAACATAGGGTCACCAGGTATATTGAACTAACGCCTCTGCTATTGGCATTTCACAAAATTACAGATATGCAAAGAAAAGGGCAAAATTAATGTTTGTCATTTGTCTGCACTTTAGATTAGGACAAATTGACACTTGACGTGTCTTTTATGCATATTTATGTTCAGGCTAAATATTTGCATTTATGTTAGCGTTGATGATCCGGAATTTGAAACTGGGTTTAAAACAAGCCGCAGCTGTCTATAAATGAATATCATTGTATTTAATGCAGGAATACCATCGCAGCATACTGGTGGGGATTTCATGATGCTCAATCTGGTCTTTTACGCTAT
Source organism: Amphiura filiformis (assembly GCF_039555335.1). Lineage (NCBI taxonomy): Eukaryota > Metazoa > Echinodermata > Ophiuroidea > Amphilepidida > Amphiuridae > Amphiura > Amphiura filiformis. The sequence goes on along the minus strand of NC_092633.1, from coordinate 29,435,336 downwards.
GAATGGCGCGCAGGAACACAACAAAGAGGCAGCGACATTGTAAATTCCACAACATTACATTTAACAGATAGCGTATTTAAGATTTTGGATGCTAAATTGCCGATCGGAGTAACAATGTATGTAACTATTCGTGTATATAACCGAGTTGGACTTTGGAGGGAGCGTTCATCCAATGGGTTTCAGATTGATTCCACTCCTCCAGAAATGCTACAACCACCAGCAATGGACAGCACAAAAGGGACTATAAACGAAGGAAGTCAGGTAATATTTTTAAACAGCAACGTTGACGGCTTTAAAGACAAGGTGGTGATAACTGAAAGTTGCACCAACACGTCGGCCTTCGTTAAAATAATAAGTCACGATACTTCGAGATCTTTGTCTTGTTCACTCACTGCATTATTTAACACTCTGGCTTCTCCTGGAATATGTATAGTTCAACCGGGTGTCATATATTCTACCTTATATCCCGTGTGACGGGACTTCACTGGATTTTACATGGATTTAATTGACTCTCATTATCGCGGCTGCGATGAAATTTGAGCCAGTTTTTTACGAGCTCAGCGGTGGAAATTCTAACCTCGCTGTGGACATTTTGTCGGCGATGAGAATTGAAATTTGTTCGCGCTGCGATATCGCGACCGTACACGCTTGTGATTGGCTGCTGGAAAATCAAGGTCAGCAGAGTGACCATAAAAGGAGATGCAGAGTCCACTCCATATCGCGATATATATTATTGCAGTATTTTTTAATTTCATCGCGAGTGATGATGAAAAAAGCACAGCGATATATTCGAGCATTGACCTCACCAGATTTGCCTGATGACAAAGTGACAGTATATTTTTGCACAATTTATTGAAAAAAAAAAGTTTTAAGGTGGTACGACACCCCCCGCAAAAAATAACTACACACTGGTAACAAAAGTTATGTATATTATAGGGGCAAGGAATCCAGTTACTTCACTGAAATTGCCGTGATTCAAGACAAGTGGTTCATTATATATGTTAAGAAATGAGGTACATTCTAGCGGTACCTCTTTTCTTATCATAAATAACGTACCGCTTGTCTTGAATCACTGGAATTCCAGTGTAGTAACTGGATTCTTTGTCCCTATAATATACATAACTTTTATTACCAGTGTGTTATTATTTTGTGAGAAAAATGCAAAAATAGTCACAATTTTATCAAGGGGTGTAGTACCACCTTAAATGAATTTTGAGTCATAATCAACCATATTATGGTAATTGGCGTATTTAGGCCTTATTACTACAATAGAATTTATATCCGGGTTCTTTCAGGTGATGCGTTCCATTATTGCATTCTCTTGGAACTTCGATGATCCAGAAAGTGGAATCGTTGCACATTACTTATCTGTTCACTCCGAGCACAACGATGATATAGAAATACTGCCAACGAAGGTTAGAATTTATCTTGTATTTAAAAAACGTTTAAAATAATATATATAGTTGTCTTTATCCCCGGGTCTTTATCTCCTAATTCAGGAATTAAACATGATGATGATGATGATGATGATGATGATGATGATGATGATGATGATGATTAAGATGATGATGATGATGATGACGATGACGAAGCTCTTTGTTCCTGTTACCTGCAGATTTCAGGAGGCGCAAATGAATATACTTTCACTAATCTTGACCTCCATGATGGGAGTCAGTATACCGTTGGAGTAATGGCTTGTAATGGAGCTGGCCGGTGCACACAAATACATACATTCACTTTCAAGGTAAAAAGTTTATAGTATTGAATTGAGTATGCCAGAAGAGTACTTCATTCAAGAAATTCAAATAGTAAGACAAAGCAGTATCACTTGACTATTAAGCCCGGGTTAAGAAGCTTTTAAGCATTTTAACACAGGTATGTAAGTGGCAGGTGGTAGATGGGCATACTATCCCCTCGAAAACATGTTTTCGGGTGAATCAAATATCGGGAAGGAAACATTGAAAATTGCTGATAAATCAGGCCTTAATCAAGTTAATGACGGACGACCGGATTGCATCCCTTTAACTCTGTTCACGCGGGTGTCGACTGCAGACGACATGTTTCAATTTCAAAATTTTTCAAATTCAAAAATTTCATAAATGTGACCGTACAGCACGAATGAGCCGTAAATGTCCTCAATTGTATTCTGAGTTACAGTGTAAAATGGGCATGAAGGTCGTATTCATAGGTACCTCAATTTGGTGCTACGTGTACCTCATTTAATGAGATACACGTAGCACCAAATTGAAATACCTATGAATATGACCTTCATGCCCATTTTACACTGTAACTCAGAATACAATTGAGGACATTTACGGCTCATTCGTGCTGTACGGTCACAAATATAAACTGTCATTTGGATTCAGCATGAAAAATGCATTAAAATGAGTCCAAACAAGCCTAGTATTGGTTCAGTAGTTCTTAAGATAGCTCTTGATATTTTGAGAAAATATTTCAAAACTTCAACTTTTTCCGTTGAAGCACATGGCTACCACGCAGAGCATTAAGCGCTATTACTCTATTATTGTAGGTTGATTCTAGCCGTCCTTCGACAGGATATTTTGCTATACAATCTGAACACGCAGCCAATTTAATTCATCGTGACATTGATGGCTACATGAATTGGTTAGTGGACGGAAATGGCACGACATCATTGAATCTAGCATGGTTAGGTTTCACCGATGTTCACTCTGGGATTACAGAATATGCTTTAACTATTGGAACAACTTATAACGGTCAGGATTTACATCAGGTAATATCGTTCTTTACTTTTTATCATTATTTCAATATGTAAACGGAATTGATTGCGATGTGTTTCTTTAGGTTATAGCCTAATACTTAAAGAAAGCTTCAGCTAGAATAACTATTCAAGTACTAAATTAACTGTTTACAGAATGGCACAGTTCAACATGACGATAGTGGACTAGGCACTGAGGAAGGACCGATTCAGCGAACAACCATATCGTTACAAAACGGACTAACTGAAACCCAACGATTATATGCTTCACTTTGGGCTGTTAATGGGGTAACATCGTTTGTTTTAACTTTTTATGCACAAAATAAATAACATTACATAAATGATATTCAATCAATGATAAATGTTTAAACCTAGTATTAATGATGTTTCTCGTGCTATTAAAAGGTTGGTTTGGAGAGCAGCAGAGCGATAGCGGCATTCGATGTCCTTCCTGGTGGAGTCCTAATGTTAATTCGACGATGTACTAGCTACTCATGTGAAGGACACTGTGTGTGTGCTTCTCAGGATCAGTTATGTGAGCGTCAAGTTAATTCTTGTGGAAAATATACAGGAGGTACGTAAAACACAATTACTGATTACAGATGTATGTAACAAGCTAAAAACTACCTAATATCTTGCAAATGCAAAAATGAATACTTAATAGGAATATATTCAAAATGAAGAAAATCTAGGAGGTCATTTGAGATGAAAAAGGGTGGGGAGCATTGGGTGACTAAAACAGTCCCAGATCATGTCATCCAATGCTTCACCGCCCTTTTTGACCTTCTAGATAGATTCTATTGATTTGGTCGTGATGACATGTTCCAGCGTCTGAAAATTTACCTTTAGCAATATCGTGAATATGGTGATGATGATGTCGATGACATGCATGATGAGGAGGAGAATGAGACTAATTGTGCCCAACAAACTCTTACGCAAGCACAGAGTGAGACCAAGCTTTCCTAACATTTTTGGTGCACAAGAGACAAAATTACCTTTTCCATATAATTTTTTTCATTAATTTACACTACTATAGATACACTTATTAACGTGACTGATGTAATTAACGTACGATTTGACACAATCGAAGACATTGATTACTCTCCATCAAGGTGCATCATGGCTGCCTCTTGGAATCCAGTAGGGCAGGATTTACCCAACTGGTATTTACTTTGCTTTGTATTATTTATGTTAGAAATATTTGCTTTTAACACAAAGCATACTGCAGTTACTGTCCGTTTTCCTATACACAATACACAGTGCTCTTTCCCATTGACGCGTGACCTCTACAAATAGCCCTACGTTAACAGTATGGGGATATGACTAGTTAACGTCGCTGTGTGAAAAATAACCGGCCAATATTAAAAGTACTCTTCTAAAGTTCTAGAAAATATAGTTTTTAACATGTCCTAAATTTTTAGCTAATTTAGATGTTTGGAAATATTCGTACTTTGGTGTTTTAGTTAATGTTATAGGTAATAGTACATTGCCTAGTTAACGTCGCTGTGTGAAAAATAACCGGCCAATATTAAAAGTACTCTTCTAAAATTCTAGACAATTTAGTTTTGTAACATGTCCTAAATTTTTAGCTAATTTAGGTGTTTGGAGAGGGTCGTACTTGTGTGTTTTAGGAAGGACATGTAAACGACAGATAACACCAAAAATATGAAGAAATTATTTTCAAACCGTGTTAAGTCAAAAATCATTATGTTGCTCATTTTCAAGAATGCTGGTTTACAAAAAGCACGCCATTGTCTGATTTCGTGAACAAAGCCATACATAACATTGTTTCCTTTCGTTTCCTTTATAATCGGTTACCCAACTAAAGCTATGAATACCAGCTTTATTGCGATATCGCACATGAAAACAGACACTTGTGCACAACCAGAGAAGATCCGATTTAATCAGTTGAGCTGTTTCAATGAGTGTTATCTTGGTTTAATAGCTTTTAATGGGGTTAAGTCCTGCAAAGGTCGAGATGAATTCTACTGTAGACATGACTGCATCATGGACAAGTTTGTAAGAGAAAAAACACTCATTTGTGCTATAAAGTTAAGGTTAAAATGTTGTTTTATGTGTACAATGAAAGAGTTGTTTCTCTGTATTATTTTCGATGTTTATAACCAGGGCCGGATTTACATTTTTGGGGTCCTGGGCCAGGCAAAAAGTTGGAGGCCCCACCCTGGGCCCGGAGCCAATGGTAGATCCGGCACTGTTTACAACTAGGAAAACCTACGTTAATTTATAAGTTCTCACGACTTTCGTTTTACATCTTGTGACTAACCAATGTTCTTTTATTATAAGGTATGAATGGAGTGCAGGTGATCATACTTCTACCGACGAGGAACCTACTGGTGTGTTTGATATAACACACGATAGAGTATGGCACGACGTGGGAGCCGAAGAACTGGCAATTTTCCCACTACCCAGAGGCATGATATTTTGTTGTATTTTATTCTTTAAGAATATACCGGAGATAATATAATCTTACCTCAGATAAATCCGGCGAATCAACTCACAATTGCACATAAATGTAATAAAGTGGGTAATAAAGTGTAAAAAGTTATAAAGACATTTTACCTCCATAACGTTACCTGGAGAGATTTGATCATGTCTCACCTCCTTTTTCAACCAAAGCGACGGTAATAACTCTTGTAGTGAGGGAACAACATTTAACCACAAATTGCTTCAGGCAAAACTTCCATGTGTGCCATATACTGCCTCTAGCTATAATGACAGCTTGGTGGTGTGGTCAACTCATTGACAGATACCAACCTCAGGATGTAATTCAATTTTTGATCAATTCTCTTCAGGTAGTGAAACGTAATGTCATTTTCACAATATCAAGCGTTGAGGTTTATTAACCCTCATCATCAAACGTAGAGAGTATGGTCCCAACTACTTGTAGGGTTTTCCACCTGAAATGCCTGACAAAACGCTCAACGTTGCCAAATGACTCGGGGGTAGTTGAAGTTAGAACCATCCTTGGCACTTAATTTGAGCAAAATGACGTTTGACTTAAATATGACAATTGTATTTCAGGCAACGAACTTGATGTACGGAATACCAAATACTACTTTTTTGTACGTGCGTGGTTTAACGAAGGTACATATGCCGTTTATCGGTCCGATGGAGTTACACCAGACGTGTCGCCACCACAAATAAAGAAGCAACGAGCAGTAAGGGTAGGTAGAATAGAAACACCATGTCATTGTTGTCACATGACATCATTTTGTGTTTAAACAAATTAACATATTCATAACTCTCTAGCTGAAGAACAGGGTAAACAAGGTTTAATATAAAAAATGTTTGTCAAATTTCAAAAAAACATTAGGCCTATATACAACGTTTTCTGAAACCGCAATGTTATGAAGCGTTATAAACTACCCATTTATATAGTTCTCTTGACAATTTTTAATTTGCTCGCCCTATTCCTTTTAAAGGATTTTTTATTGATAAAGCCACAAGAAAATACACATATCACATGTATCACTAGCCTACATTGCTCTAGACCCTTTGAAAATCAGTATTTCCTATTCTGTCCAGACTGATTCTGTCAGTCCGATTCTACTCACTCTTCCATGTCCCCCTAGAGTGCGCAACCCGAGACAATTATCTTGTGCATATGTGGTTCTCGGGCAGGGTTTTTGTGAAAGGAAGCAAAAATAATGGTTTTAAAAAGGGGATATATGAGTAGACTAACATATCCCTTGATTAACTTTATATTTCAACTAGGTAAAAGATGTTCATTCTGGTGATGATGAAAACGATATAGATGTTACTACTAACCCAAATGAAAGTACAGTGTCGTGGCAAAATGTATTCACCGATGGATCGCAAATAGATCACTTTGAAGTGGCACTGGGCACAGTACCAGAAGGTAACCGCATTAGTGAATCTGTTGCTGAATCTTAAAGAAAATAAATGTTCTCAGCTGAAGAAATCTTGTTAATTTTTTTTTGGGGGGGGGGGGGCATTTTAATATGAAATGGATATAGTAGGTCTGGTCTTTCACACTAAGGGGCATTATATTGGAACAAAATATAAAAGAAATATACGGTCATTGGGTGAGAGCAAATTGTACAAGATATCGGGCCATTTGGTATGTCTAGTTCTAAATAGCTTTGTTATTTCAAAATAAGTAACAAAATAAGTGATAAATGAAAGTTGCTGTTTAAATTGAAAAACACGGCCGTTTGGGCGACATATCGAATGGAAAAATAAGTGGGTGACAAGCATGCATTCAAAATCGATAGGTGTCTTCGGTGACAGCTTGCTAAAAACGGGATCTTAACAGCCCTGCACACGCGTCACCTCCCAAGTGGGAGTACCCCCGGATCTGTTTCCCTCTTAGACTACTGATGTAAAACAAAAGTTTACCATTAAATATGATCACGCAATGTATGTGACATGAACCACAACTCTGGTCTAACTCTTTTTATTGATCATTTGCTGCAAACGCAATAACGTTTTCAAGATATTGCTACATGTCCCTTTTAAGAATAAAAATAGTAACGCATCACTTTATGTGATAGGTTTCCATTGCTTTACATTGGTAAGTGTGTATAATAATAGTTAACTATGATACGTCGTACAAAAGGAAGAGAATACTTTCTTGGCCATGATACTCAAAAAATGTTACAGGGCTTAATAATAACAAACCAAAAATATGAAAAAAAACCCCCAAAAAACAACAACAATCAATTGGATGGGTTCTTGTTTTTCACCTTTATTATAACAATTTAAAAATGAAACTCACTCATGTATAGGCGAGAACGTCCGGACATTTAGCGACCACATCCAACCTGCGTCAGCCATGAACTTAATGTTTAGCGACTTAGACTTGGTTGTCGGACAGAGGTATTTTTGCAGCGTTCGAGCTTACAACAAAGCTGGCCTTCATAGCATACAAAGTAGTGATGGCTTTTTGGTTGATACTATTCCACCATTACCTGGCGTAGTGTACGATGGAGAAGGTCTGTTTCTAAAACAACCTACCTTTTTATTTTCGTAATTGACCACTTCGTTGCCGTTGGCGGCGTTTGGCTCTGCTAACTCCAATTATGCCGGAGTTAGCTAAGCGGAAAACTGAAAGCGAGGCCAAATATGTAAACTACATACTCTCAATTATGCAAAGTTGATTTGCCAAGTAACTATAAGGACCATCTAGCTGAGACTTGGTACATATGTAGTACAAGCACAATAGAAGTATATTGTGTTTATCATTTTGCTAATTTAATCTGCATAATTAATTAGTGTTACTTTCTTGAAAAATTAAAATGAACTCTAATAGCTTCTAATTAATTATGATTAAAATTAGCCAAACGCCGCCAACGGCAGGGAAGTAGTCAATTACGAAAAAGATGGATATTTCTGAAAATATATATCGCTTTAAGATAAAAACAATTTTCCTTTTACATTGTAATAACTTCATATCCGTTAAATTTGTAACTAAAGATTGTAACTAAAAGTTGAAATTTATCTTCAATACTAACAACCTGCTGGTTACCTCAAGCTACGTAAACGGAGTATAATATGTATACATATTGCTGTGAATGACATCGTAAAATTTAGTACAAGCAGATGAAACAACGCCATTCATTCAAAACACGTAATATTTTCTTTATTCAGGTCTTCATGATTTAGAATTTCAAAACTCTACTACGCTTTTATCTGCCTCTTGGCATGGATTTATTGATTTTGAATCCTACATTTATCGGTACGACTGGTGTATTGGTACAACGACTGCGTCCGATGAATGCGATGTTATAGACTGGACATCCGTGGGATTAAAATCATCAGCAACAAAGACTTTGAAATCGCCCTTGACTGGTGGTGGGTGTTATTAGACTACTGTATATTCGTTATAATAAAAGTTGTCACATAATAAATACTGATATATATTATGACACGATCGTTGGTAAAATGTTTCATTATTATTATTATTATTATTATTATTATTATTATTATTATTATTATTATTATTATTATACCATCTTACAGGATTCAAGTACTATTCTAAGATAATTGCAGTAGATTCTGCCGGGCTGCAGTCCACTGTAGTTGTATCTGATGGCGTAGTAATTGATACTACCCCTCCAGTCAGAATGCAGGCCGTAAATATCGGAAGTAACCTATTGCAAAACCCTTCTTTTGAGTTGGTGCCACCGTCTGGATCGCTAGGATCAGAGATGGAAAGTTTTCCCCTCTCTTATTGGAATACGTCCTTGAACACAAAAGCCGAAGTCATACGGGCCGGGACGGATAATGCTCAGGATGGAATCGCTTTCGCTGTTATATTTGGAAGCATCTCTCAAACATTTCCAACAACTTCAGGACACATATATCGCATCTCGTTTCATGTTAGTCACGTTAATGGTTCCCGAGAACCCTTACTGAATCAAGAGGGTCGAATACAAGCAACAGGATTGAATGAAGTTTTCAAACTTTATGATCGACCGGCAGATGCACATTCACTTACAGATCAAGAATTGCCATGGCTTCATCATACCTATTATTTTACATCAAACGATAACGAATCCGAAATAACGTTATCATCACTAGGTCGCACTAATGGCATGCTTCTCGACATTGTTCAGGTAAACAAATCAATAGCTAGTATTCGTAAATTGAAATGTTTTTAAGTTAATCATCGATTAAACAGAGGGGTGCTAGATGCAACGGATCTGATCAACCTCATTTTTCACAAACGTCACAGATGAGGAATTTACGCTAAGACATAAAATCACTGTTTGATAAGCGCAACTGTTAAGTAGGTGCAACTTTGTGTAAGAGAACCGTTCGCAAAACTTTTGGGAATCTAATGCAAATTGACGGGCCTGGGAAATTAATGTACCGATGGGAAGGGGTGAAGAAATGCCAATATAAAAATATATCAGACATTCATATGTTTTGTTCTTGATGTAAAATTTCTGTATTAAAAGAAAATATATTTTCATGTACTGGCAAATTGAAAACAATAATTACGTCAGTATGGATCACATACAAAGCACATATCACTAACCTTACGTCACCTCGGCCGCCGTGTAATCACTTCGGCGTTACATAACGTCGGCTTCATCCCACAGTGGCGTAAGATGATACGCCAGTATGCAGTGCAATATTTTTCATTTTGTTTTTCTCCAATATGTTTTAAAAGTGGCGTAAGTAGATAGGCCACTATGGAAAACACAAAATTTTACTTTGTAAGCATGTGCCAAATTTAATTAATTAAGTATTAATTAATTAGCTAATTTTGACTGCTGAGACATCATTAACAACATTATGTGCCAATTTTAAAAAAGAAACCAAAAATCACTTTACGCCACTATGGAATAAAGACGACGATTTTAACATGTTTATCCAGAACATGCAGTATAAACAGACCCCGGAAAATAAACCTGATGAATATCTTCAATTATTAAAAGGCCTCATATACATATCATACAAAACTGGTGTTTTGGAGAGTATCTGTTATGCCATATTTTTCCTGATGATGGTGTATTTTTTCTTGTGATGTTCACAATTTGAAGAGGTCAACAGCGGTCATTTTTCATTAATTTCTCTTTTCCAAGGGTATGATACTATAGAATGTATCTTAAACACTAAAGTACGAGATTTCTAAACAACTTTTTCGTATTTTGCAGGTACAAGAAGTTACATATGGGGTCACTAACCATACCACCGATTCATATGTCCATGTTAAAACGCAGTTTGTACTAAACTGGGCTTCAATCGAAGCAAAGTGGCATTTTATTGATCCAGAAAGTCCAGTCGTTGAGTACCGTTGGGCAATAGGTGAGTAATATAAATTTTTTGGGTTCACGTAGTGAAATCATGTCTGTGCATTTTGTTTTCTTTCTTTTTTTGTTGGTTGGTGTGTGTTGTATGCTTTGCTATTACTTCCTTCGCATATAAACAACATACCGACATAACGGGCCCTTGCAACGTAATTCGTCTATAAACATATATACCAATTAAGTTCAGTCTATTTTGCTACCATTGGTTTCGTTTCACGCACTCTATGGGGCGATCATCATGGCGGACCTGTCTTTTGCACGGAAAGGTGATTACTTTTTCTTGCTGCGGTCTGGTGGTTTTGATATTGGTATTGACGGCGTTTAGGGAGAAATTCGGATCTTCAATTCTCGCGATACAATACAATGCGCCTCCAACGGTTGCTCTTGCTAGTCCAAACTTTGACCTCCAGGGTCGACATCGCCTTCATAACCACCATTGGGTTTTTACGCGAGTGTGATAATAATAATGCTGAAAACAGTTCCACAAAGGATTCCGTGTGATCAATTGATCGGAAATGGATCTACTACAATTATTGTAAACTTCTGTTTAGTGTACATACGCGTGTGTCATAATTATATTGACATTTAAACACACATTGACATGTTCCTGTGTTATATTCGTATTACGCGGGCTTTGGATGTCGACATTTGCCCATGATGCACTGCGTATTTTGGCCTTTCCCCATCGACCGCTGGAGGCGCATCGTATTGTGAATCGACCGAATTGATTGGGTTGTTCTTGTATGTGTGGTTTGTGGCTATTGTCAATTTTTCCACCAGGCACAGATTGTATTACCCGGTTTTACGTCCATTTGTGTTGGATTTTTTCATTACGTCCCATTGTAATGTGTAGTCTATATTTCTTTTCTTCTAGCCCCATTTCGAATGTTCTGTTTCTTGTTCATATTGTTGTTGAGGAATCACCCTCAACAACAAGTGGGGGAAACACTTGGTGTGGTTCCGGTATCTTTTAACATTCAGTCAGCAAGCCCAATGCCCAATGCCCGGCCCAATGATGAAACAAAATAGACGGTCACACACAATAAATCGGAGATCCGAACTAATATCTAAATGCCGTCATAACAATCATATGCCAAATCAGAATCACCGGACCACAGCATGAACATGATGAAAATGTAATCATCTTTTCGTGCAAACGACATGTCCATTTGCCGATACATTTGCCTGTTGATCGCTACGCTACTAGTGTGCGTGAAGCCAATGGTAGCAAAATATACTGAACTTACCGTATGTTGTAATACGCCATGCAAATGCTTAGCTGAATCTGATATAACTCATTTTATATCAACGTCATTTTACCCAGGATACGTCAAAGGGGGAACTCAACTGCAGAACTTTGTATCTGTTGGCACCAAGTCCCACGCAATCAACAGCGAGCTAAGTTTAGTACATGGTTCAAAAGTAACTGTCACTGTAATGGCAACTAATGCAGCGGGACTTTCGTCATTGTCATATTCAAACGCAACAACCGTCGACTTTACGCCACCAACGATTCATCATATCTATGACGGCACCCATCAAAAAGGTGAATGTGAGAAGAGAAAGTAATGTGTCGTACTATTATTTATCAGGGGCAGCCACTGCGTGATTGTTAAATATTTTAATATTTCAATACCATAAGTCAGTCAGTGGTTTTAAGCTCTTTGGATAAAACCGTCACTAAATTCAAATTAATAAACACTTTGTACGGTTGTCTTATTTGACATGCAGATGTTGACTATATTTTAATGACGAACTTTACAATAAGTTGGTCATCATCAGATGAAGAGAGTGGTATACAATATTGCGATTATGCCGTAGGTAAGTAATAATACACTAATAATAAATAATAATAATTTTTATTTCTTATGACAAAATGTTATAGGTTTACAATAGTTAAACCAGACACAAAAGCTGATTGGTTGCTAAATAACGGATGCGTCCTGTTCAATGTAATTTATGACATGAATTCTTAAACACTTGAGAACGTTCCAGCAATCCTATTGGTTCTTACCCGTGTGATATGACACGATATCACACGGGTTAGCGTGTGTGCATCAACGCGATACGCGTACTCGCTATTTGAACCAATCGGAGGCGCATAGCAACAATTGGACTGATCGATTTTAAGCCCTAGGTAGTTCCTTTGTAAAGTGTAGGATTTAATTTGATTAATACTTAAGATATTTCTATTTAAATTGAAGTGTTTAAGAATGAGAATAAAGGTATTGTTTTTAGCCGCTGTCGTGTATCTGTCGTCTCATATAACACGGGCGACATCATTATTTTGGCGTAAAACAACTCGGCTTCGCCTCGTTGTTTTACTTAAAATAATGATGTCGCCCGTGTTATATGAGACGATAGATGCACTCCAGTGGCTAAAAACAATACATTTATTCTCTAATTAAACATTGGAATGTTTATTTCTCCATAACATATACAAACCATGCATGACGCATCTTCAAGCAAAGTGTTACCTTTTTGTTTCAGGATCGTCACCAGGAGATACAGACATCTACAGGTTAACACGTCATCATGCACCAACCGGTGAACTGCAACTGAATGTTAATGATACTATCATAGGTGGACAAAAGATATACACAACAGTGAAATGCTTCAATGGGGCTATGTTGTCTACAACACGCACATCAGATGGCGCCATTGTTGCCACTCGACCGCCTGATGCTGAATATGCTTCTGTGACCATTAAAAGGTTTGAAGTTACTGGATATCTAATTCGGGATATATATCAGTTTCAATCGACACGAGTTCGAGCATCCTGGAATGGATTCATGGATGCTGCTGGAATAGCTTATTACGAGGTAAGGAACTTAGAATGCCTTATAAATCATAAATTATATATTTTATAGTAGTTATAGTAGTTTAGGTTTCAAATAAAAATTGCGTTTGCGTGTTTTCATTAGGTTACATATTGCTTTAAAATAATGTGATAATTTCACCGCCTCGCCTTTTTTAGTCAAAAAACTCATTCAGCCAAACAGGGCCTGTATCATATGCTATGTAGTATTAAAAGATGTAAACATTTAACAACCAAATGCCTCAAACGAGGTTATTTTTCCAGAAACTATGACTGCACAAGGTTACCTTTTTTGTAAAATGCTACATTAAACAATAGCCCATGAGGAGTGACACAGGTCAAAAACTTATATAGGCACCTAGGCACTATAAAAGACAACCACATGGGCCAATCAGTGGGCCATACCACCATATGCTTCCTATTGTCCAATCTGTTATTATTATTAAGTTGTGAAGTGAAAATGCAAACTTTGTGTTCATTTTTGTTCAAGTCATACTTTGTTTGTAAATAGTATTCATCATATCTTTGTAACAGTGTGCTTTGCTTGCATCATCAAGTTCAGATGGCAATTGGACACAATGTGGTTCGTCTTCAGAACGTCACGTGACAATTGATGAACTAGACCTCAAACATGGTGAAGCTTACACTCTATATGTTCGAGCTGTCAATAACGCAGGGCTTCAAAGTGACACAGTGCAAGAAACTTTGTTCATTGAAACAGGAAAGCCAAGATTGACAGGTATTGATAAAATACACAATCATATTGAACATCTGATCCATATCGACTTAATTATGATCCATGTATGTTTTGATCCTGCGTATTGATTTACTTGCCACTAGGCCCTTCCCTGGATTGTCGAACCCCACAAAAGGCGCTAAAGGTGACGTAAAAGCAGCCCTGTTCCAAGGGGAGACGAACTTTTTAAGTAGGGTCGGACGGTAGGCGTGTTTTTGTTTTTGTTTTGTTTTGGGATTCTTTCGTAAATTTCGTGTACAAATAGAGAGCTCCTCCTCTAAAAATCCCAACAAGAATTAAGGGTGTGTGCCCTTATTTGCTGGTGGAATTTTTTATGGGAGGGCACTTTTAGTTTGTGTTTAAAATTCCAGTTTTGTTAAGGGAGCCCATATCGCCAATAGGCCAACGTTTAATCGTTGAATAGACAACATATAATTTTTACTGCTTTTCAATTGTCAATATCGTAACAAAATGTTTGAAATCCATAATGTTTTACTTCACCTGCTCCCCATTCAACATGTTCATGAATTTGTAAACATCTGAGCCCAATTTTCCATATAATGTGCGATAATTTATCTCTCTTCAGCAAGCACTTCAATTGTTTAGTTTCAGTTTCTCTCGTACGATCAAAGGTAATCGAGTTATATTTTCTAAATTTTAATTCTATGTTTTATTTAATGCACAGGTGTCACAGTCGGAGTTAAGTGGTTAGAGGATACCAAAGTGCAGATTACATGGACTGGTGTATTCATGTCAACAAGTCAGCTTATCTATGAGGTTTCCATCGGGACAGTTGAAGGAGGGAGTGATGTCTTACAATGGGTAGAAACTTTAGATACTCATCTTGAAATGTCGCCTTTACATCCATCAACAGATTATTATATCGCCATATCGGCTATTAATACTGTTGGTCTTTATGAAACTATTAAATATGTTATTATTGGATAATTTTTAAATAATTAAGTAATTTTTTGTACCTAGAATACAATGATTAATGGCTTAAATAGGTTTTAATTCAATATCCGAGATCTCCGATCATCTATGCCATCCAAATGTGCATTAGATCATATTCCTCTGTGGTTGTTTAAAGGGAATCGAATTGTTGTGTAAACCGTTAACATATACAATCAATATGCCATTTAGGACACCTGTCTTTCCATCGAAGCTTCGTGAGGCGATTGTATTCCCGCTCTTGAAGAAGCCTTCCCTTAAAGTCATAATGTACGATCTTATAATATGAATTTGGTTAATTTTTTTCAAACCTGATTTTTTGGCATATTTGTAATGTTTACACATGTCACAACTTGCACCTAAATGGAATCAGCCAAATTTGTTGTGTTTGTAGGTAAACAGAGCAAAGTTCGACATAAAGTCATAATTCAAAGAATTATGACTTTATGTCCTCCCATAGAACTGCGTGTTAAACGGTAAAAATAACAAGCAGTGTTTCTTTCACTTTACCTCGTTATTTCAGCTCAAAATGGACAGAAACCATTCCCGATAATTATTACTAGTATTATTTCAGCATTTTGAGTATATAATGACAAATTTAAAATTTGAAGGAAATCGTACATTAAGCCTTTAATAAAGAGGATTGAAGGAATTTCCGCCCAGTGTCAAATATTAGCTACGGATGTCCATCATTCTTGCTGCCAAGAAACTGGTCAAAGATTCAATGGTTAATGCAAAATCGGAGGTTTTTTTCTCGCAAATTGTAATTCTAAGTATAAATGTACAGAATCATCAATGAGCTTCAAAATAAGCAAAACAAATCATTGCCTGATACAAACTCTGTCGATCTTGCAAACAACTTCAGTTGTTTCTTTACAGAAAAGATCCAAATAATCCGCTTTGAGCTTGATTGTAATGAGTTGCATCATAATATTTTAAACAGTGGTAGTGTAAGAAATGATAATTGTAAATAGTGGTAGTGTAAGAAATAATGATGGTACCATTTCTGTGTAAAATTGCAACTGTAAGTAGATGTAGTACAGGAATGCATGTTTGGGTACAAAACAAGATAGACATAATATTATGTATGAGTTCAGAAATGTTTCCGAGGATGAGGTGTTAGAGGAAGTTACGAAATGCCAAAATGATCGCTTACCAACTTGGCTTGTGAAACAACACATCAGTGTGCTGCTTCCCACGTTGACCAGGATTGTTAATGTATCTTATCTTCTGGCATTTTCCTGGACAATCTTAAGAACGCTGTTATCACTCCTGTTCTGAAAAGGCCTTCTCTAAATAAAGAAGAGCTTAACAATTATCGGGCGGTTGTTATTAATGCTCGATCTCGCGGCGGCTTTCGATACTGTGGCGCATGGTATCCTTCTTCAGAAACTTAAAAATAATTGTGGTACAAACAGATGGTTCTCATTCGCAACTATCATGACTACTTTGGACTCCACTATATTTTCCATGTATCTTTTCTAGATGAGTAAAAACAACAACAAAAAGTACCATTTAATAGGGACCTATATATAATTAATAAAATATATAGCATAGCTAGGATTTGTAGTGTATGTAAAATACACTTCCTTCGATGTCTTATAATATAATTTTCAAGGAAATGCAGAGAAAAACAAATTCTAGAAAATTCAACTCCGATAAAAGTACATAAGACCTGTAGTGTATATAAAGTAAACATAAAAAATTATTTCCATTGGGTGCAAAACATATATAATATAAAATGAGGTTACTATGCTATTTTGATAATATAAAAGAAAACGAAATCAAGCAGTACAAAGTAAAAGCATGTGAAATAAAGGGTTCACAAAAAATAACTCCCCCCCCCCTAAAATTACAAGACATTTCTTTGCATAACTTGACATAGAATTCGTTGTTTTGAAAAATCTAAAAACCTGTGAATAAAGGAATCATTTTCCTACCCTCCCAAAGTTCTTTCATTAAAAAATCTTTTTGTTTTGGCCAAAAATAATCACATTTTCCAAAAATGATGCTTTCAGAAAAAGTTGCACTTTTCCACATCCTATACATTTAATGTACAAAAACATTCTCGATATCAATGTTTTGATTTATTTAATGGTGTTTTTGTTTTCTTTAATTTTTATGTATACGATTACCCAGTCACCCATGCAATCATCTTGCAGTATAAAACAATGACTAATTAACACGTACTGGGTTTTTCTAGAAGATTTTATTGAGCCGGTGTTTCAAAAATGGTAAAATCAATTTAGGAGTTACAAAACATTTCTTTGCATAACTTAACATTCATTTTGTTGATTTGAAAAATTTAAAAACCTGTGATTAACGGCATCTTTTTGCTACCCTACCAAAGTTATCCCTTCTCAAAATCTTTTTTGTTTTGGTCAAAAATAATCACATTTTTCCAAAATGATGCCTTAAAAAAGTTGCGCTTTTCAACATCCCATACATGTAATGTACAAAACTTTCTCGGTATCAATGTTACGATTGATTTAATTGGGTTTTTTTCTTCACCTTTTTGTCTCTGAACTCTTAGTCACCCATGAAACCATCACGTAGTGCAAAATAATGATTTGTTGAAGCTAATTTTGACATAAATGAGGATGTTGAAAAGTGCAACTTTTTCTGAAAGCATCATTTTTAGAAAACGTGATTATTTTTAGCCAAAACAAAAAGATTTTCAGACGAAAGAACGTTGGGCGGGTAGAAAAACAATTCCTTTATTCACAGGTTTTTAAATTTTTCAAATCCACGAAATATATGTCAAGTTATGCGAAAAAATGTTTTGTAATTTTAGGGGGGAGTTATTTTTTGTGAACCCTTTATTAATGAAAAAGGAAACGCAAGGGAAATATTTATTCATGCATTCATTCGTCATTTATTTCCATAATAAATATAAAATAACATCAAAGTACATCGCTAAACACTAGAGGAACTATTGGAAACGCTGAGTACGATTCGAGGGTTGGTTGGCCACTAACTGTCGTTCTATCTTTTCTGTTTCTGTTTCTGTTTCCGGTTTCGGTTTCGGTTTCGGATCTCATTGTTATTTTGAAGTGTTAGCATGGTACGTGTGAACAATCCTTTTATTCTAGTCTTTTGTTGACTACAGAAAAGTTGAACAAAGATAACTTCTGTTTCGGTTTCGGGAGTTATGTTAATTGCTGACATGAAAAACCTGAGATGAGAGGGTTGATGCTAATCAAGACAAAAGAAGTGTCTAAATTTTACGGTCGTAAATTTGCGATAAATTGTACGGCTTCAATTGACTTGCGTTGGGTGTATAGGTACTTCAGCCTAGGCGGGAGTAGCTCATGAAAATAGCCCAGCGTAGAAATATACATTAATCACTAGTAATCAGTGTTGCCAAGAATTACGTATACTTGTTCGTGCAATCGCGCAAAAATCGGTCATATGATTATGTACAGATGAAACGGGGAATTATTTTCGTCCCAAAATACACCTTAAAACTTGGTAATATGCAACACCCAAGAAGTGCGTTGAAGTGAAACTAATTGGATTTCTTTCATCGGAATTCGTAATCCGATAATTGCTACAGGCAAAATTGCCAGACTCAAATCTATTTTAAATGTATGTTATTTGTCATTCATTGGCCAGCGAAAGGGGCGCTAGACCACTAAAAACACCGGTCTTCCACACACTGTGGGTGTTCCCATAATCTTGTCTTGTACAACAGGCATCCATCTGTATTGAAATAAGCTGATTGGTACTTCAAGCTTAACAATGAATTCAAGGAACAGATCAATTCACATAATCCCTTGCGTTTTCGTTTCTGAACAATAGAGCTCCCGAAACAGAAAAGATAAAACGACAGTAAGTATAGCCCATGCACGTCCTATTCGGAAAATGAAATAAAAAATCACTTAAAGAAATAAGGTAACTTTTGACGTAGTCATCACGAGTGCATAACCTTGTATTCCAGCACCAAGGTTGTCAATTTTCAACACTCACTAACAAAGCATTCAGTTCGACGAAAGTCATTACCAACCTTGCTCGCCTTCGCTCTACTAGAATGTACTTCGTAGAATAATGCTGGTTTCATACTTTCCTGTGAATCCTGATGCTTGCCGCTTTGTCGCTCTGACGACGATTTTTCTTCACTATACTCAACATTTGCATAGGAACCGCATAGTCGAAGGCAAGGTTCATTATTGATAGGAGATTATCCCGCATCGCTAGGAGCAACAACGCGTAGCCAGGACTTTTTCAGAGGGGAAAGGCGAATTTCCAGGGGGCAAATTTTTACGAAAATGTTCAAAAATGGGCTAAAAATGACAAAACAGGACTCTCACATGGAAGGGGCAAAGAGGGTGGCAAGACTTTTCCACAAGGGGAAGCTGCCCCCTGGCTACACCACTGCTTTCATAGTCATGCCGCTGCCGCTGAGCGGTGTGCCACACCGCTTTTAAAAAAGAGCAAGCGGCATGATGAAGCGTCACGCCGCTCAGCGACCGACAAGGGGCAGAATGTTTGAAACCAGCATAATTACAGCTCTTCCTGTCCAGATATTTCTTTTTATAA
Organism: Amphiura filiformis; assembly: GCF_039555335.1. Lineage (NCBI taxonomy): Eukaryota > Metazoa > Echinodermata > Ophiuroidea > Amphilepidida > Amphiuridae > Amphiura > Amphiura filiformis. The sequence continues at coordinate 29,415,756 of NC_092633.1, read as the reverse complement.
AGATCATCACCAATGGTGTTTTCCTGTCCAGGTACATTCACTAGTCCTATTTTTATTACAATTAGGAAATTATTCAATGTGGTGAGATTTGGAATATACAAGCTTTTCATCTTACCCCCAAGCTTCTATAGATTTGTAATTTTAAATTAAAAAAACAATCTAACGCAATTATCTGAAATGTGGAAGCTTGTGGAGTCATCATCCGCGAAGTTATGCTGGTTTCATATTTTCCTGCCGCTTGCCACTTTGCCGCTCTGAAGATGATTTTACTTCACCACGCAGTCGCACCAGAAACTCTAGCGGTGACCAGCAGCAAGCCGATATATCGATCACTCCACCGCTTTGCCGCGGCGGCAGCACCGCTGGGTGTTTAATTCAAATTATGAGAACAAAATACGATTTTAGAGCGGTGCTGAGCGGCAAGAGTGGCTTTCAGAGTCATGCCGCTGCCGCTCAGCAGACAAGTGCAAGCGGCATGATGAAGCGTCATACTGGTTTCATACTTTCTTTCATACTTTTCATAAAAAATGACGCTTCATGCCGCTTGTACTTTTCTGCAAGCGGAGCGGCACACCGCTGAGCAGTAGCGGCATGACAATGAAAGCCACTCTTGCCGCTCAGCATCGCTCCAAAATCGTATTTTGTTCTCATACGTCAGAGCGGCACCGCTCCGAGTTGACTTGAATTCAACTCCCAGCGGTGTTGCCGCCGCGGCAAAGCGATGGAGTAATGGTGCGACTGCGCAGTGAAGTAAAATCATCCTCAGAGCGGCAAAGCGGCAAGCGGCAGGAAAGTATGAAACCAGCATCACACCACTCAGCGGCAAGCGGCAGAATGTATGAAACCAGCATCATATATTATTTCCAGTTTCATACCTTCTCTAAATCACTAGAATTTACTGAATGCATGAAGAGTTGTGTCATGTTGTTGTCAAATAAACAGACTTGTTTGTACATAAAATAATTATGTAACCAGCTTGCCGTTGAATAAAAGATGAAGCGTCTTAAAATAAAATATAGACCAGGCGTCAATCATGTCAACAGACTTACACAAATATCGTAGTCTTATCAGTATTAACGTCGGTCTTAACCTGGATGGAATTATGGAAACTTTTGGGATTTATAACTGCTAAATTGTTGGTCTAAAGTATGGCAAAGACTTGACAAAAATGTTCAGTTTTGGAGAAAATTAAAAAAATCCGTTTTTTCCCCAAATATTTTCGGGCAACGTGAAAAAAATTCTTGAAAACTCACCAACTAGATATAAATAGCTAGGGCCTGTTTTTTGTAATGTTTTTACTTTTGATCAGCAATATTATTTTGAAAGTTGGACGGAAATTTGAATGTTTTAATGGATCTTTGACAATATTGAGTATTTTTCAACCATTTTGGTCAAAATTCAAACAATAAAAAGATAAGATAAATAAGATAAATAAGATATTTATATCTAGTTTTTAAAAATTAATGCAAACATTTTTTGCTGAAGAATTTGTTTGTTACGGCATTGTGCACTTAATTTAAATTTAAATTATCACCATACAATGAGGATTCATACATTTTTTGTTACCAATGGGTTCTTACCAATTCCAGCATTTACACCAATGGACATCTTCATCAATGTTGCTTTTCTATTCCAGCATTCACGATGATAAAGATCATCACCAATGTTGTCTTTCCAATTCCAGCATTCACTTTTAAAGAAGGTCGTCACTGATGTTGTCTTTCCAATTCCAGCATTCACATTAATGAAGATCATCACCGATTTATCTTTCCAATTCCAGCATTCACTTTGATGAAGATCGTCACCGATGTTGTCTTTCCAATTCCAGCATTCACTTCGATGAAGATCGTCACCAATGTTGTCTTTCCAATTTCAGCATTCACTTTGATGAAGATCGTCACCGATGTTGTGTTTCCAATTCCAGCATTTCCTTTGATGTAGATGTCACCGATGTTGTCTTTCCAATTCCAGCATTGACTTTGATGAAGTTCGTCACCTATGTTGTCTTTCCAATTCCAGCATTCACTTTGATGGAGATCGTCATCGATGTTGTCTTTCCAATTCCAGCATTCACTTTGATGAAGATCGTCACCAATGTCGTCTTTCCAATTCCAGCATTCACTTTGATGAAGATCGTCACCAATGTCGTCTTTCCAATTCCTGCATTCACTTTGATGAAGATCTTCACCAATGTTGTCTCTCCAATTCCAGCATTCACAGTGTCAAAGATCGTCACCTATGTTGTCTTTCCAATTCCAGTTTTGACAATGATGAGAATCGTCACCGATGTTGTCTTTTCAATTCCAGCTTTCACTTTGATGAAGATCGTCACCAATGTTGTCTTTCCAATTCCAGCATTCTTTTTGATGAAGATTGTCACCTATGTTGTCTTTCCTATCCCAGCATTGACTTTGATGAAGATCGTTACCAATGTTGTCTTTCCAATTCCAGCATTGACTTTGATGAAGATCGTCACCAATGTTGTATTTCCAATTCCAGCATTGACTTTGATGAAGATCGTCACCAATGTTGTCTTTCCAATTCCAGCATTGACTTTGATGAAGATCGTCACCAATTTTGTCTTTCCAATTCCAGCATTGACTTTGATGAAGATCGTCACCAATGTTGTATTTCCAATTCCAGCATTGACTTTGATGAAGATCGTCACCAATGTTGTCTTTCCAATTCCAGCATTGACTTTGATGAAGATCGTCACCAATGTTGTCTTTCCAATTCCAGCATTGACTTTGATGAAGATCGTCACCAATGTTGTATTTCCTATCCCAGCATTCACTTTGATGAAGATCGTCACCTATCTTGTCTTTCCAATTCCAGCATTCCCTTTGATGAAGATCGTCATCGATGTTGTCTTTCCAATTCCAGCATTGACTTTGATGAAGATCGTCACCAATGTTGTCTTTCCAATTCCAGCATTGACTTTGATGAAGATCGTCACCAATGTTGTATTTCCTATCCCAGCATTCACTTTGATGAAGATCGTCACCTATCTTGTCTTTCCAATTCCAGCATTCCCTTTGATGAAGATCGTCATCGATGTTGTCTTTCCAATTCCAGCATTGACTTTGATGAAGATCGTCACCAATGTTGTCTTTCCAATTCCAGCATTGACTTTGATGAAGATCGTCACCAATGTTGTCTTTCCATTTCCAGCATTGACTTTGATGAAGATCGTCACCAATGTTGTATTTCCTATCCCAGCATTCACTTTGATGAAGATCGTCACCTATCTTGTCTTTCCAATTCCAGCATTCCCTTTGATGAAGATCGTCATCGATGTTGTCTTTCCAATTCCAGCATTGACTTTGATGAAGATCGTCACCAATGTTGTCTTTCCAATTCCAGCATTGACTTTGATGAAGATCGTCACCAATGTTGTCTTTCCAATTCCAGCATTGACTTTGATGAAGATCGTCACCAATGTTGTCTTTCCAATTCCAGCATTCCCTTTGATGAAGATCGTCACCAATGTTGTCTTTCCTATCCCAGTATTCACTTTGATTGAAAGCGTCAGCAACGTTGTCTTTTATATCCCAGCATGCACTTTCATGAAAATCATCACCATCATGCCTGTCCCAGCGTGCACTGTAATAAGTTTATTGCAAAATTCTTTCCTATTCCAGCTGAAGAACAATAATGATGAAGAACAATAATGTTTCGTTTCCTTAATTTTGAACTAAAATAAAAAGCAGCAGCATGTGGTTATCCATAGGGAAATTGCACACATCAAGAAATCAGCTTTCTACCAGAAAGGTAACGTCACCCCATATATAATTTGGATCACATAAGTGATTATAGAGTTGGCTCTTCTCTTTGGCTAGGATAACCGTCTGGCCTAATATTGACCGTTACCTTTTAAAATTAAACCAGAAAGTCATCTCTGTACAGTTGTTGTCTCCTCTGTAAATTTTTTAGGGCACTAACTGAAAATGTATGCCTTGATATAAACTCTCCTGGACTGACGGTGTAAGGTACAAATTATTGGCGTGGGCAGAGAATGTGATATCGTTCATCGTTGTATGAACTGAAAAGAACCTTGCGTATAATTCATGTTTCGTGTGGAATAAAACATGAATATTTGGGGTTGTTAAGTCTAACTTAAAGATACAATACGTATTCATTAAAATTAAACATGAAAGCGAGTTATTACATACAATATTATTTTCATGCCAGTTTTTATAAATCCAAGAAAAGCTTTCGATCTTGCTATCTAAGCCGGGATATATACCTACATGGGAGGACATGTTTAACTTGGGCATTAGCAAAATCAGGAACATCTCCCAAGTCTATTATCGTGTTTATTTTGAGTTCAAAGATTTGTCAACCGCAGACATGGCAGGAGGCCTTTCTTGGGAATATTTACAAGGTGTCCCATAAAAAGGTTACATGTAGAAAATGAACTGCATTTTGTGATGGTGCAACAAAACAATGGCATTTTTTCAGATATTATTTATTGATCCTTCTTGTAACTGTTTGCTAAGTTTCAATTCCGTATCTTAAAAGCAACTTAACTTATGAGCGCAAGATGACAGGGGTGTCAAGAGTGGCTAACCATCAAAATATCGCACAACGAAAGTTGAACACACGCTCACCTTTGTTTTCAGATTTGTTCTTTATTACCTTTTATGTTTCTCTTATTTTTCATTGTTGAAAAAACATCATTTGAAAAATAAAATATTGTACACTGAAAATAAAACAGTTTTAGAACTTCTTGACTCTTGGTGGTTACAAATAAAGGAAGGTGGTCATTAGAGAAGAACACGTTTTTGGTGAAAGCAGTTCTGCACGCTGTATCTCATGTCATCAGCATAGTGAAATGAATAACAATCTTTTGCATTTAGGCCTTGTTTGGATTTTGACTTGAAATCGCTGCTGTTTGTTTTTACATTTCTGACTGAACTCTTGATACTGAACAAATTTTATTCTTTGTTTATCAGAATAAAATACTGCATTTGCCATGCTATGCCTGGGCCTACTCAAGTGCCCCGCCAAATGCACGGTGGCTGTGACGGTGGTTTAATGAACCTCGTGTTGCATTGTGTCACGTAAAGAGCTTGCTCAGGAATGCGTGGAATGCGGAATAAGTACGTAGGTTGTGAACTTGACATTCACAGGGGTACTAGTAGAGGGTACATCTATTATGTCATGAAAAGGATATTTATAATTGTTAACATTAACTTAGATTATTTTCGAAAATCTACATGTGACCTTTTTTTGGGACACCCGGTAGATTTAAATCTATGTATGACAGAAGTTCTAAATCAAATCCCCGATCGTTTATACAGAGATTAGATTGTCAGAATAAGACACGGTTGACTATGAACTTGGTATAAGGTTCTTTAAATCCACTTGACCGTTTCTTTGCATGCGTGTTTATCCGGATTGGGACATACTTGGGAATGCTCTCCGACGTGACTTGAGTACGCTGGATGGGATAAATGAAGTGTCGATGTCCTGCATGGTATAATGATAATGGATTTCTAGGGACACTGTTAACATTGTCAATATGACTGGATATGTAAGGGTAAGTCTGGTAAGATTGATGCTGTGGATTGATGCTAATGCACCTCAGAATATATACGATTGGTTTGACCTTTTTGTCTTGGCATATCCGTATTAAGGATAAACTGGTCATTAGCAAGCATTCTTGACAGTCGAGTCAAGTGTGAATGCGCGTTTGAGAGTACTACAAGATTGTGGGTATAGTTTGAATTATGTTATTATGATGCCAGGGTAAATTGATATTCAGAATTTCAAACATTTTAAACATGTTTAAAAGCAGGTATATCAAATAAAGGGTTGTGCAATAATTATATAATAGGAGCGAATTTTCGAAATGTTCTGTCAAAATCCTCCTTGTCAAATAGGCCTATCCTTGCTACCTCTTCGACGTATTAAGGGGTTGTTTGGAATGACAGGTGAGTCAGGGGTCAAAAACAAAATTTTTACCTTTTTGACCTCAGCACATGTGTATGTATGATCTGCCATACAAAAAGTAAAAAAACAATCCCTCAAAGTATCATTTTTTAATGTTTTTTGTCATAATCACGCTTTTCTACAAATTTCATCTGTTTGTACCGGGGGCGTGTCTGTTGCCAGGTAGGCCTACATGACAGCATAGACACACGTTACAACCTTGAATAATAATACAGAATTGTGACGTTATATTCTTCTTAAACTATCTTAGAACTGCCTATTATTTCAATTGTTATACTGTTCTGGTTGGTTTATTGCATATACTGTATAGAAATTATGCAATATGACGTCGAGCATGACAGAGTCATCTTCATTCAAATAAAATTCAGGTACCCGTAAGGTACCACGGAGCAATTCGCACGATAATACAATAAAACAGATGAAAGGTATGAATGGTTGTGGAATCGAATTGCAGACCTGTCCCTCTGTCACTTTAGAACTGCATCTCGTAGGCAATGGTAGGTAATAAACCAACCGGAACGGTATAACAATTGAAATAACAGCATGTCTTGGTCTCAATTCAAGATGTGCAATTTGGACACACCTACTCGTTGGCTGATTTATACTTCAACAGTTCCTCAAAGCGATATCAGAAAAGCCACTATCTCATTGTTCATTGTTTGTTTGTTTGTTTGTTTGTTTGTTTACCCAGGTTGGTCCGTGAGGAACACATGCTAATCCATGGAAAACCATGGACCGTTCCAAGCTCATACAAATGTACAAGCCTGGATAGCCAGTGTAGGCTAATATATGCATGCTGGCCTAGATAGCTTTGATAAACAAAGCAAGATTGGCCCGCAGTAGGCTATGCGCTCACCCCGGGGCACTCAACTTTAGAATTGATGGGTATATGTGCCTACAAGCGTCGCGAAGTAGGCGCATATCAGTACAAAACGTTGGGGTTTTTTTTTAAAAAAAAGGGTCATTATGTACAATCAAAATGAAAAAGGGGTCATTGGGTATAATATTTTGAAAACTGAAGGTGCCTGGTCATCGGGTATAGTCGGCTTCAAAAGAGGGGCATATATTGACAGGCACATACCGTCACCTCTAAAGTTGATGCCCCCCCCCCCCCGGGTGCTCGCATTATATTTTGTTCATGGCTCGGCTTTTAAAACCCCACACATCACAATAAGGCTATTGAAAAGTGTATAGAATAGCTAATGATATACCGGTCCCTGCGATTAGTCGCGGACTCGAGCGACAATATAGTAAACACATCGAGTTTATAACACAAGTGACACAAGTCGTGAATTATGGAGGGTTTCATTGAACTTCTACCAGCAAAATATGGAATAATACTAACACAAGACACCAATCGAGATGATGATACCAGCCATAATGGAAGGCTTGTATTTGACCTTCTTATGAATCCAATTTCGTGGCGAGAAGTTAAAAAGGTAATGTATATTTCAAGAAATTTAGGTTCAAAAATTCCGTATCAGCTCGTATCATCAATTCCGTAAATATGGCGTATAGAGGCACAACTTGACAATAAACTGAACTATTTAAACGTAAAGGACGCACTGGATACACATAAATTTGTGTTTCCTTGCTGGCGGAATAGTTGCAAAACTCTTTTTGTCAAAAAAGTTGGACAATTTATGAATTATGATTGGCAAAATAGCGAAAGGAAATAGACTTTTCCAACCATGTAAAACTACACTGGGTTGTTGACATGGTCGACATACATTAAGGCATATGCATGTTCCTAAAGTAGGAGGTAAGTACTATAATTAATTGTTTAAAGTGCTCAACATACCAGCAAAAAGTCATAGGGTCATCAGAGTACAGGGACTTTGTGAAATACTGGGTACAAAAAAACGTGCGTGAGCCGATATGCAACATCAAATATAAAAGCCGATTTACATAATTTCCCATGACCTTACAGAAGTGATCGTGCTCAAATATAAAACTATAGAGTTTGGTCCTTGATATGCGCCATCAATTGTGTACTTGTGATCAATATTGCTAGGCAAACAATCACAGCAAACATGCCCAAATCCTCCCATTTCTCCTCCATTTACACACATATAAACCCATCCCTTAAAAACACAAATGATGAGGTTGAGTAAAACTCGGGATAGTTTTCTCCTCTAAACAAATTACCACATTATTTTTCATCTTAAATTACCATCAATTACAGACACCGATTTTCCGAGTTTGTTTTGTCCTACCGCATACCCAAATGTGAGATGAAATCAATTCCATCCATATTTTTTCCTAAACTTGATATAAAACATTATTCTTATACACGCGATCATTAAAACCGGCTTAAGAAAAAAAAATGCCCCCATTTTTGATTTCTTATTCGATCTGGTTTTTCTTCGCAGGCCTGCATGTTGTCTGCCCAGACACGTGTCACTCACTCTCACGGGGCCAGGATATGACGAGATTTTCGTCATGTCACGATTTGTAACATATTCTATCTTGCTATCCTGATCAAAACATTTTAAGATAAGATTTTACCATTCCCCATTCGTCTTGTTCCGTTGAGACTTGCTTCCGTTGAGACTTGCAACTAATTGCAAACCTTTTCTCCTTATTATAACCATCACATAGCCTGATTATGAATGAACTTATGAATGAAATTAAGAATGTGTTCACTTATTGGTTAATTCGTCCGTTCATTCATTCATTTATTCATGCATTCATTCATTTTTTGGGTATGGCTTGTAGTTATAGCCCCAAATCAGGCAATAGATACACGGTTGGGCCTCAAACCATAATTATTATTATTGTCATTCTTAAACCGAACAAGTGTAAAACCATGTTTGGTTGTAATTTACGTCCCCTTTTATTTTTATGGCCAATTTTTTCAAGTCCAAAAAGTCCCACCCGTGCACGAAATAAGCGAATCCAGTGAGTCCTTCACACGCGGACGCAAAATATTGGACCGCGTCGACGCACGTGATTACTGCGTGCATTAATTGCATACGCACACGATGCGTGCAACCGCGCAGTTCAATACGCATCCAGCTGTAATTTATTTAGAATTCGGGCAAGGATGATCCACGGTAACGCACGAAGTGATACGGGAAAAACCAATGAAATTTAAAGAAAAACGACAGCCATCTGTCACTGCGTGCACGTGACCATCCGTCAAACATTCAAAGCCAGTGGCCAGACACATGCGGGCGTACAGGAACTTCTGTTTGGTAGCCATATGGTTTGGTTGCTCCACACTCCTCTTCCATTACTGGACCGATTATGCGCCACTAGATACAGTCAGCACCATCTACGTCTATTTGAAGTCAAAACACATCAGAATAACGAATGAACTTGAATTATATAGTTCAATGACAACAACGACAAGAACATTCAACGACAACGACGCCATATCAACGAATTTACCAAGGGACCTTTGTACCTTCAAGAAGCTTGATAGGAATATCAAAACTTTGCTATCACCAAATTTTGCGATTAATGTAAGTCCGAAATGTATCAAGAATAGTACATTTTACCACACTGCTGTCGTTAATCCACCTTCTACCTCTTCTGTTTACCAGAACATACATTTATGCAAGAGAAAAGAACAAGTGTTTCTATTGTTGATCGTGTTGAGTGCAATAAATGAAAGAGGTAAGCGGGATGCCATTAGACGAACATGGGGGAAGGAGACCCATGTTGCAGGTCAAGGGATAGCTACAGTTTTTCTTCTAGGGAGAAGTGTAAACCCAATAGAAGAGACGCAAATCGCTGACGAGAACAGAAAATACCATGATATATGCAAAGAAGACTTCGTAGATAGCTACTCAAATTTGACTTTGAAGACACTCATGGGGCTTCGATGGGCTTACGCATTTTGTCCATCAGCTAAATTCGTACTAAAAATTGATAGCGATACAATGCCGAATATTCCTTTTTTAGTTAGAAATTTGCAAAATAGAACTGCCAGCGAGAACGTTTTTGAAGGGCATTTATTAATGGATTCACAACCAGTGAGGGAAGCGGACAACCCCGACGAGCTTTCGCAAAGATGGCAAATGACTTTACAAGAATATCCATATCCTGTTTATCCACCATATGTGTCAGGACCTTCGTATCTCTTGTCGAGTGATCTACTTCCGCGTATGTTGACAATGTCAAGGCATGTAAAACATTTTAAAATTGAAGATGTTTACATGGGTATGATTTTAAATGTGTTAGGCGTGCAACCACAACAGAATCATCGGCACACCCAAACATTATATGGGCATAATTATTTGTGCTATTTCTCGTGGGCATACACTGTCAAAAGTGTATCTGAACGGTCTCTAATTTTGAGATCAGTTTGGGAAAAATGGCGCCATTTTGATTACGATAAATTTTGTGGTGATCTTAATATAACAAGTGACACACGGCTGCCTTATGGTGATCTGGATTTCTGGATGTAGACGTGATCATATAAATAAACGGGTAGGCCTACCCACATCACATCATTAAGTATGGAGAAGTGAGAAAAAGAGGGGGAGAGGCGGGAGGGATATGAGGTGGAGCGAGAGAGTGGGATTCTGGTGAGAGTGAGAGATTAAGGTACATCCCAGTGGGTACACCTGACGTTCTATCAACGTTGATACAACGACTTTCAACATAGGTTGAAATCATGCTGTATTTGTAAAATAGACATCAACGTCAACAACGTCGCAACCCTAACCCCGGATCCTAACCTGTGCCCACTGGGTAGGGTAATGGATGTTAGAGCTAGAGTTATGATTTGAGTTTGATAAAAATCGTCACCAATGTTGTCTTTCCAACTTCAGCATTCACTTGTATTTGTTCATTTGTGGGCTCACACCACTAAAAGCTATTAAATAAAGTCCCATTGAAATACACGTAAATATGTATGAAAGTAAGTTTGTTTTTCTACCCATTGGATGTAAAACCATTTTTCATATCACATGTACTAGAAAAGCCTATTATTTCCGCTTTCATTCAATGTTAGCATTAAATTTGTATCGCCCAGTGGCCCCGTGCAATGGAAAACCTGAATTTGTTGCATAAAACTAAATTAACAACAAAGAAGAAAAACAAGGAATCCACCTATGTACATATTTAATGGTTATAGAAATTGCTGAATGAATTTAGGTTAAACATACTTCGGAATGTAATGAACCTTTGGCCTGACGCCATGATGGCAAGATTTTATTAGTCGTTTTATATACCATTTTATTTTTGTTATAATACCAATATTTGTATATAATTATAATGACTAATATTTTTATATGAAATGTGCAGTCAAATGAATAATAATCTTTAAGATATGAAGCTTCAGAAGAGCTCAAATAACATGTCACTACTGTCGGACATAAGTCACTTATTACATGTTATTACCGGTACTAATAAGTGACTCATGTCCGACCGTGTGAACACGACTTTTGCATGTTTTGCCGGTCATATGTGCTGGCCTTGTCCTGTTGTTGTAATTTGGTCGTTTGCTTGATATGATGAAGTTATTCCCTGTGCCCTCTAGACTTTAGCATTATCTTCAATATGTCAACGCCCATGTTATCGCTGCTATCCTACCCAAGTTACATTTTGTTAGAGCCATACGTTTTCCTAAAACGGAAAACGGACGAATTTTACGGAAAACAAAATTTCGTGCAGTTGGAAAAATAAAATTGAAATAATTGAACAAAGTGAATAAAAATACAAAAGAAATATGTGTCTGTTGTTGTTTTCAATAAAATGAAAACAAACGTGTAAAACGGACAAAACATGGTAAAACGGACAAAACACGGAAAACCACATGAAAATGGGAGAAACACGGTAAGTCACATATTGACAAAACTGAATTCTAAATTTTAAATTTAAACACGGAAAACTTATGGCTTTACATTTATAAATATATCTTACTAATGTCATTGTCTAACAACAATTTCACATACGAAGCAAGTTAATATCATTGTAATCCATGTGTAGGCCTACTATAGTATGGTAGTGATGCAAAAGAGAAAATTAACGTGTATAGGGATATAGGTTGTTTGTATTGTTTTCATGATGAAAACTGAACTAACTGTCAAAAAATAAAATATGGAAATGTGACTCTGAGGATGTTTGGCTAATCTTTATAATCGTGAATGATTCACGGTAAAAGTGAGTTTGATATAAAATTTATGGAAATGTTTGATATTTACTATGTGTTTACCTACTTCGCGAAATGAGGAATAATATCAAGTTCAAGCGTGCTTATTTCAAGGTCAATATTAATGTTGCACCCAAAAGGTGGAACTTACGAATAGTAGACGCTCTAACACCGTCATATTTATAATACTATAATACCAAATATGTATTAAAGATGTTCTAAATTCTGGCTCATCATGGTCATAAAATTTATGTTATTTTAAAATATAAACTGAAGAGAAGAGGTTGGCCATGAACTTGATTATGTCCTCGGTATTTCACTCACAATATATAACGGGTAACCTTGATCGTTATTCAATTCGTCAAATCGACTGCTCCGTGCCAGAAGTGTGTAAGTGCAATAGCTGCTCTGTGAACATGTGGCAATATACACACAGTAGGTATATTGTTCTCATTCGCAAGTCACCTACACATGGCAGCTTTTGCACTTACACACTTCTGGCACTGAGGCAGTCGAAATACTCCCACGGCAAGGATTATTCATGAAATGTGGTTGTCGATTACTTTTCCTGAATCCGTGTTCATCCGGATTTTAATACTATAGCCTACTTGGAAAATGCTCTATGAACGACATGATTTGGGTACGTTGAAACATAGACCCTGGTTGAAATTAGATAAATGGGGTGTCGATGTCCTGGCGGACTAACAAGATTAGGTTTATCGTGGGTCTTGATCTTGCATTAAGAAATATGGTAAGCAAGCACAAGAGATTATAGATGTAGATTATAATAGTATTTGAATAGGGGCCGCTACATACTCCGAGTACTTATTCGATGTAGAATATTCGATGTTAACAATGTTGTCTTTCCTATCCCCGCATTCACTATGATAAAGATTGTTACCAATGTTGTCTTTCCTATCCCCGCATTCACTATGATAAAGATTGTTACCAATGTTGTCTTTCCTATCCCCGCATTCACTATGAAAAAGATTGTTACCAATGCTGTCTTTCCTATACCAGCATTCACTATGATAAAGATTGTTACGGGCGCACACCACTAAATAATCGCCCCATTGAAATACGTGTGAAAACACCGGTTTTCTTTGCTCGTTTTTAGGCCTTTTCGGCGCTTTCTGAGATATCTAATGATAACCAGTCGATTGCAAATCGATGAAAGTTTAACATATGTTTCAATGTATGGGTAATCTTCCGTCTCGTTTTCCCGGTAGGAGCCACTGAACAGCGCCCTCACTGTTTTTGACATGCTCTCAAGACTGCAAACCTGTTTCTGCCATTTTTTCATTCGCGGACCTATTTTTTTCGATAATTATAAAAATGCGCCTTTTTGATGACTCAAATTCATGCATAGGCTTTACACTTTCATTTAAGCTATAATTCGCTACTCTGTCTGATTATTAGTCCAAACAGCAGCCCATAATACCGCAAAAACTTTCCGTATTTTACCGGAACTTAGTAGGGTTGCACAAATGGCGCATTGATTTAGTGGTGTGCTCCCTTACCTATGTTGTCTTTCTTATCCCGGCATTCACTATGATAAAGTTTGTTACCAATATTGTCTTTCCTATCCCAGTATTAACTCTGATAAAAAAATATATTGTTTTTCCTTTCCAAGTGAGGATCAACTTTCTCCTTCGGAGACGAAGGGGTATTACAAATTCATGGTCAAATTTGATAAATGTCGCCACCAAGGTTATCGCTTCTGGTATTCCAGCAGTGTTTTCTCTGTCTTTCAACAACTTACAACAACAGCATTTTTTAGGTTACGATACACTAATCATACTAATGGTTTAAAACCTCGGAAATTAACCGCGTGATGTGAGTATGTTTGTACTGGTTTTATTATGACTCTGTTAAGCGAATTCTCCTGTGCAATATGCCTGCAGACTTCAGAATAACATGCGAATCCAAAAATGTGACTTTATATTCTGTTTAGTTAATCTCTAACTTGGCAAAATTCATGCTCTAAGCGTGTTTAATAGAAATGAAGAGACATGGCGTGTAAATTTTGTCCCATGAGCTCAAAGAGTTTACCATATCCACTTAGCAAAATGAGGAATGTCTTTTATGTTCCCATAACCATGATAACTAAGTTGAACTTCTACGTCATGATTGATAGAACTCGAGGATAGATCCCGGAGGGGGTACACATGTAAATGGGGTATGGGTATGTGCGGTGGTCAAGGGTCCCTTTTTCAGGCTCCCCGGCAGTTCCTTAAGACCCACATTTGGATCTTGCTCCAGTTCCTTGAGCCTCAAACTCTGGCAAAGCTCTTTAGCCAAAATTTGGAAAATTTTGGAATTTTTTAGCACCAAAGCCTATAATTTGGCCCAATTTTACTTCACAAGACCCACCAAAAATGTTAAAATTTCAGTTCATCAAGCTCCTATTTTCCCCAAAATCAGTTCTTAGTTCCCAAAGTTCGGCGCTCCGCGCCAAACACCCCTACCAAAATTTCAGTTGAGTGCCCCCTCGGGGGATAGATCCATAAAGTTTCTTTAATAGCCTAGTAGTAGTAAATAAGTAAACCTATAATATCAATGTGCAAGTTCAAAATCAGGTGCATTCAACTACAATGAACAGACGAAGGTTGGTTCTGAACTTACTGCACTTGTCGACTGCTTGTCTGAATCCGCGTTTATCCGGATTTTGACATACTTAGGAATACTCCCCGATGTGACTTGAGTAGGCTGACATTATTAGATAAACGGAGTGTCAATTTCCTGGCAGATCATAGCGCCTAATATAAGTTAATAAGATTAGTTTTATCGTTTGTCTCGATCTTGCATTAAAGAACGGTAAGTATTGAGTATTTATATACGTATAATATAATATTTGAATAAAGATGAAGTAAAGATGAGCTAACGGGGTTTAATATAAACCGTTCCTCAACAAGAAACTTATAATACAGTTAACTGTGTATGCAAGTCTTTGAGCTAACTATCATGAAGTCAAAGCTGACATCCGTACCTGAAGCCTACATTGTCAGTTGCGTAGCTAGCAGGGAACAGGGGGAATATATATATATAGGGGGAAGAGTTCCCCTTGATGGATTCTTAGTCATTGTCAAAGTAAAATATAAGCTAATAAGCTGAGCCTCCTTGAGAGTCTCGAAGTACATTACGGGTATTATATTTCATTTATGGTGAGATATCGTGGTAAATTGATGAATTCCGATATCAGCCTTAATTCCTTGCATTGGCTCACATTATTGTATCACCATGATCACATAATTATTGTTTCTACAACATGTAGATCAGAATGAGGCAGCAACCGTAAATCCAATTTGGAATTGTAAAGGCGCTTATTTATAAAGATATGGTTAAATAGAATCCAAGGCATTTACGTCAAGTACCTTCGGACTACATCAGGCATGTTAGTTGCAAATTTAATCCCAGAATTTGATTATAAACTTTATCTTATTTATTGGATAACTACATCAAGATATAAAGTACTTATTATTTGATTATAACCTTAGGCCTACCTATATGTTATTTACTGGATAACTAATCTACATCAAGATATAAAGCACTTATTATTTACATGGCTTTGGCAATGACCTTATATATTAAAGAATATGTTTCAAAAGCAATGTGTCTCTTGAAGATTAAAATATTCACGCCTATGGGACTGTTAATGTTAAGGTCGTTTTCCTGTTTATTTCTTCTTGACAGTATTTTGATGCGCCCGGTAGCCATGATTACTGAATAAATGACAGTCGAAATTGCAAATGCAAACATTTTAAATCAAGAGTATCTCAAGGGAATCCAATGTTACATCGAAAGAAGTTGGCGTTTCATGGCCAATAAAATCTGAACAAATGTTACTCTTTTAAACATCAAAACTGATGGGTATCAATTATTTTGACACAACGCCCATAATGACATCTTAAGCAGCAGAAGAATGTGCATATTTACCTCATTTAAAGATGGGTTTAATCATATAAAGGCAGTATAAATTCAGCTATAAAGTTCAATTCCGGTCCTTACCAATTCTATGAAAAACCGATAAATTAGTACAACTTTATGCATGCTATAGCGTATTCCTATGAACATCGCATTATCAACCTTTTTTGTACTATTCCAATTACACCAATGTTGTCTTTCGCAGCTGCATTAACGTTGACAAAGACTACCACCAATGCTGTCTTTCCTATCCCTGCATTAACGTTGACAAAGACTACCACCAATGCTGTCTTTCCTATCCCTGCATTAACGTTGACAAAGATTATCACCAATGTTGTCTTTCCTATCCCTGTATTAACGTTGACAAAGATTATCACCAATGTTGTCTTTTCTATCCCTGCATTAACGTTGACAAAGACTACCACCAATGTTGTCTTTTCTATCCCTGCATTAACGTTGACAAAGATTATCACCAATGTTGTCTTTTCTATCCCTGCATTAACGTTGACAAAGATTACCACCAATGTTGTCTTTTCTATCCCTGCATTAACGTTGACAAAGACTACCACCAATGTTGTCTTTCCTATCCCTGCATTAACGTTGACAAAGATTACTCCCAATGCTGTCTTTCCTATCCCTGCATTAACGTTGACAAAGATTACTCCCAATGCTGTCTTTTCTATCCCTGCATTAACGTTGACAAAGATTATCACCAATGTTGTCTTTCCTATCCCTGCATTAACGTTGACAAAGATTACCACCGATGTTGTCTTTCCTGTCCCTGCATTAACGTTGACAAAGACTATCACCAATGTTGTCTTTTCTATCCCTGCATTAACGTTGACAAAGACTATCACCAATGTTGTCTTTTCTATCCCTGCATTAACGTTGACAAAGATTATCACTAATGTTGTCTTTCCTATCCCTGCATTAACGTTGACAAAGACTATCACCAATGTTGTCTTTTCTATCCCTGCATTAACGTTGACAAAGATTATCACTAATGTTGTCTTTCCTATCCCTGCATTAACGTTGACAAAGATTATCACCAATGTTGTCTTTCCTATCCCTGCATTAACGTTGACAAAGATTATCACCAATGTTGTCCTTCCTATCCCTGCATTAACGTTGACAAAGATAATCACCAATGTTGTCTTTCACATCCCTGCATTAACGTTGACAAAGATTATCACCAATGTTGTCTTTCCTATCCCCGCATTAACGTTGACAAAGACTACCACCAATGTTGTCTTTCCTATCCCTGCATTAACGTTGACAAAGATTACCACCGATGTTGTCTTTCCTGTCCCTGCATTAACGTTGACAAAGACTATCACCAATGTTGTCTTTTCTATCCCTGCATTAACGTTGACAAAGACTATCACCAATGTTGTCTTTTCTATCCCTGCATTAACGTTGACAAAGATTATCACCAATGTTGTCTTTCCTGTCCCCGCATTAACGTTGACAAAGATAATCACCAATGTTGTCTTTCCTATCCCTGCATTAACGTTGACAAAGATTGTCACCAATGTTGTCTTTTCTATCCCTGCATTAACGTTGACAAAGATTCTCACCAATGTTGTCTTTTCTATCCCTGCATAAACGTTGACGAAGTTTACCACCAATGTTGTCTTTCCTATCCCTGCATTAACGTTGACAAAGATAATCACCAATGTTGTCTTTTCTATCCCTGCATAAACGTTGACGAAGTTTACCACCAATGTTGTCTTTCCTATCCCTGCATTAACGTTGACAAAGATAATCACCAATGTTGTCTTTTCTATCCCTGCATAAACGTTGACGAAGATTATCACCAATGTTGTCTTTCCTATCCCTGCATAAACGTTGACAAAGATTATCACCAATGTTGTCTTTCCTATCCCTGCATTAACGTTGACAAAGATAATCACCAATGTTGTCTTTCCTATCCCTGCATTAACGTTGACAAAGATAATCACCAATGTTGTCTTTCCTATCCCTGCATTAACGTTGACAAAGATTATCACCAATGTTGTCTTTCCTATCCCTGCATTTACGTTGACAAAGATTATCACCAATGTTGTCTTTCCTATCCCTGCATAAACGTTGACAAAGATTATCACCAATGTTGTCTTTCCTATCCCTGCATTAACGTTGACAAAGATTATCACCAATGTTGTCTTTCCTATCCCTGCATTAACGTTGACAAAGATTATTACCAATGTTGTCTTTCCTATCCCTGCATTAACGTTGACAAAGATTATCACCAATGTTGTCTTTCCTATCCCTGCATTAACGTTGACAAAGATTATCACCAATGTTGTCTTTCCTATCCCTGCATTAACGTTGACAAAGATTATCACCAATGCTGTCTTTCCTATCCCTGCATTAACGTTGACAAAGATTATCACCAATGTTGTATTTTCTATCCCTGCATTAACGTTGACAAAGATTATCACCAATGTTGTCTTTTCTATCCCTGCATTAACGTTGACAAAGATTATCACCAATGTTGTCTTTTCTATCCCTGCATTAACGTTGACAAAGATTATCACCAATGTTGTCTTTCCTATCCCTGCATTAACGTTGACAAAGATTATCACCAATGTTGTCTTTCCTATCCCTGCATTAACGTTGACAAAGATTATCACCAGTGTTGTCTTTCCTGTCCCTGCATAAACGTTGACAAAGACTACCACCCTGTCCCTGCATTAACGTTGATAAAGACTACCACATGCCTGGTACCATAATAGCTTCCAATAGCCTACCCCACCGTAAATGGCTCTCTTCATTTTCTCGCTGTCCCAATTTATACGTGTCATGGACGTAATTTCGAGGAATATTTTGTTCAAAAATGATAGGAAGGGACTGTTTAAAGCCAAAATATTGGCTGTCACCAGATGCGCAATGGTACCGGGAAGTGTTGCAGAAAGGTAAGCGTACTCATTATTAATTCAATATATCACATTTTAATGAATTCGGATGCGAAATCCGAAAAGGGATTGACAGGTCAAAATTCTCACACTAGAAATATTGTGAAATAAAATCAAATCAAATTTAGGCTCCGCAAACAACGTCCAATTATTCCCACTGGGGTTTGCTACACGTGCATATAATAAATTATGATTTGGGGCTAATTTGAGAAGAGTTATGGCCTCGAATTTCAAAATACACCGAGTGACGTTTTTTGATCATAAACCTCGTCAATTCAAGACTCTGTAAAAACAAATCAAGAATTTTCTGGGATAATTGCAACTCAAGTATATGAAAGTTATGATCTAAGCTACCAGATGCATCATTAATTTCCTGACTATGATATTTAGTTGTGGGAATAGATTACTTTATATTTGTGCGGGATTATTTCCCGCCAAAAATTTCAACCAAAAAGAGCATGTAGCCTTAAGAGAGAATGCAACCTGACTTAGTAAAATTCTTTAGTCAAAATTCAAATTAGTCACAAATTTGAAAACATTGGATAAGCTTTACCTATTAAACGAGTCTACTTTTACAGATGATCAAACAGCTGTTGTGGTTGCTTTCAGCTCAACAAAAATATGGTAAAGAATATACTTCTTGGAATAGTCTTAACGCATGTATTAATGGGGCTAAGCTGACAATTTACTGGCGTGGGCAGCTCATTTGAATTTGTTTCATACAGTATAAAGTTACGACTGTTTGAACATGAATCAAACATGATAAACACTTGGGAATACTATGTTGATCTTATATTTATAATATTCATGTATGGTTGACATGAAATCTAGAGAGGTGTTGTAAACAAGATTTCGTGTCAGTTTTGTAAATCCTAGCAAAGCTCTTGAGGAGATGAGGGTGATAGCTATCAACAAAATCAGGAATGTCTCTCAAGTTCCACCCGTGTTTGTTTTTAGTATGGCAAACGAATTTTTAACTTTCTTATGAAATATATAAATCTACCTGTGAAAATTAAATCTCATTAATATTAATATAATTTATTCAAATCAAATTCCAGATCATCGATAGGTGGTCAGTATGTTTTAAGGAGACGCGATATTTTCGGTAGAATTTTGTTTTGTTTTTGAAAATATTCCCGCCAAAATGTTAAAGTAATCTTTTACAACGATTGTTTTGTTTTGTTTTTGTTTTTGTTTGTTTTTTTTGCAAATAAATAGCTTATTATATGTATACGCGTGTCGAAGACCCCATGGAACAATGTTAACATGATTTTTGAGGCCATTCGAATTCCAAAATCTGGAATACTTCTAAATTTAATGAGTAAAACCCGCAAAAGGAGTCCATGGTGCTATTCCGAATCTTCTAAGCTGTAAATGGTAGGCCTACATTATATATATCCCTTTCTTCCCCTTTGGAGCCATAAGTGGCCAAATTACACAACTTGCATGATCTCTCATTTATCTCTGGGGTACCTCAACTGCCTTGGTAGTATACCTGTTACTGCCAAGGCGTGCAATAATTATTATGTAGCCTATTTATCTCCCACGAGCTCATATAAAAATATATATCAAAAGTCCCGGTAGGAACAGTGCCTATAATTTGCATAATCCAAAATGGCCAAGCTGGTCAAATCTTGAAAACCATACCAATGTATTCCTCTCGTCATAAGAATTCAGAAACAATATAAATTAGTTTGACCTATTTCCCCTATAGGGGAAATGTCAAATGTCAAATTGAAAATTGACCTTCGACTCTTTTTTGCATGTAACTCCACAACCACAGGTCGTACACGCATTAAATTTATATTTTTATGATCCTTACGACCAGACGGACAACTTGTATGCTAACGACCGAAATCGGAGCATGTTTAATATTTGACCCCTGTATAACCCTGCATTTTTCCGTGAAAAATCTGTGACTGGTTGAAAAATCCGTGAAAAATCTGTGTTGGATTACAGATTTTTCACGGATTTTTCAACCGATCACCGAGTTTTGTCTCCTAGTGATGTGGGGTCATTTCTGGGGTCATAGACTCATATTGCTTGCTTACCACCTGTTTTGAATTCAGTAGAACCAAATTAGTCAAGATACCTAGGGTATTAATTGTTAATAACAAATGCCTTTACTGAATTATTGAAATTTTGTCTAGTTTACATTTTATGAAGCTACATGTACGAGTGAAATCACTTTAAAATATGTGAAAGTAATCGTTTTCAACAACTAAATATCAGTTACAATTATCCCAATTAATTGTTGCAATTATCCCAATCAATTCTTGATTTGTTTTTACAATATTTGTATAGTTTTGAGTTTTGATCGTCGAGTTATTTGATCAAAAAATGAAAGAGTTTGTTTCCAAAAAGCGCTAAATCCAATAACTGCCTTGTGTCACATTTTACTGGTATATTTTAACATTTTAAAGCTTAATGACATTTTTGACATCATTTTGTCACCTAAAAAGTCTCTAATGCAAGTTTTAAAATGGCTGCCACTGGCTGCTCATTTTGGAACGAAAAATAATAATTTTCTTTCATATTTATTATTTTCTTCTTCGCACGTGGGAGGTTAAAGAGATTTGCAATTGTTTTTAAAGATAACTACAAAATTCTATTCTAGTGGTCCAGTGTCATTAAATTGGCAAGGTTACTGCTACTCTTAGGAATATCTTCAAATAAATTTTACACAAAGCAGCCTTTATAGCGCTTTTTGGAACCAAACTCTTCAATACAGTGCGCGAGGCTATAAATCTTCTCAAATGATTCCTACGACGTATAATTGATACTAACTATAAAAGAAAGGGAAATAATGAGAAGGAAAGAAAAGAGTGAAAGGGGAGAGGATATAATATATATTTTTATTGGTTTATGATTAGTTTATAATAGCTCTCTGTAATGAAGCAGACTATAATTGTAGCAGAGCCTAAAAAACATCTCACAATTCACCGTAATTAGTTTCTACGAGGCCCAATGTTACTTTAGGCCTACACATTGAAATATATCCCGTAAGCCGGTAAACGACAGCACTTTTCATCCTAGCAATAATTCCTTGTTTTCTATCATATTCGTCACTTCATTATTATTTTTTACTATTATTTCAATACTGTTACAGTTTGCGACCCAATTATCATCTCAAAATCTTATAAGTTGCTTTGCTCATAAATATAATGGCATATCTGGTTCACCTAGACGTGATCCCTTGTCTCATGACGCATTTTTTTAAGTCAGGACGCGGGGTATACATGTTTTTGGAAATATTGTAATTACCACTAGATGAATTGCACATGCGAGGGTGTAGAGGTGTGGGGATGGGGTGGGTGTTGGTGGGTGGGGTATGTATATGGGTGTCCCGGGTAGGTGTGCATGTCTCGAAACCGATAATAAACTGCTAATATGGTAAGTAAAATGAAGTTGGTCGTGGCTTCGGCACTCTTCGCCACTTACGCTTTTGGTATTCGGTATGAATCTAGAAGGTCTTGACAGAAAATAATACACACGCCCACTCCTACCTCTACACTCCAAAAAACACCATCCTGTGACACCCCCACACACACTTGCACGGTTTTCAAATTAAATGAAAATACTATCATTCGCCATCTGAGTCTCGTTCATTCCTAAAAATAACAAGTTATTCTCTGAGTTGATACAATTATGTAAAAATAAAAAGGCACTTCTCTTGAGGAGACATCTGATGTTTCAACTTAATGCATTACTTGCAACCAAAGCAAATCACGACCTTGTATGACTTCACCATTAAACTCCCATTATCAATTCCACTTGAATCTCCTTCATTGTTATAAGATTGTTATTGACCAATTCATTACTCGTTGACTGCCGATAAACGTCCCAATAAATCGGACTTAGTCACCGGTCAGTTCTCATGATAGATATCCATGGCTAACGATGGTTAACTATGAAAACATGTTAAAGGACATCAAGAAAATTTTCTAAGTTATTTATTTTGAGCTCTTTCGAGTATCGACGAGTAATGGATATATTCTGTAGATTTAGGTTTTGTCTGTGACTGCTAATGTGAGGCCGTCGTAGGTTGTACGGGGCTCAAACTCGGTGGGTGGGTGTAGTTCTGTCCTGGCAAGAAGATGTTTATGTTCGTTAAGTCATCCGACCCCGGGGCCCCCTCCCAGGGGTCATTTGAGGTCAAATTACTAAAAACTGTCATATGGGCATGAAACTAGGTCGTACGGGACTCAAACTCGGTGGGTGGGTGTAGTTCTGTCCTGGCAAGAAGATGTTTATGTTCGTTAAGTCGTCCGACCCGGGGCCCCCTCACAGGGGTCATTTGAGGTCAGATGACTAAAAACTGTCATATGGGCATGAAACTAGGTCCTACGGGGCTCAAACTCGGTGGGTGGGTGTAGTTCTGTCCTGGCAAGAAGATGTCTATGTTCGTTAAGTCATCCGACCACGGGGCCCCCCCTCCCAGGGGTCATTTGAGGTCAAATGACTAAAAACTGTCATATGGGCATGAAACTAGGTCGTACGGGGCTCAAACTCGGTGGGTGGGTATAGTTCTGTGCTGGCAAGAAGATGTTTATGTTCGTTAAGTCATCTGACCACGGGTCCCCTCCCAGGGGTCATCTAAGGTCAAATTACTAAAAAGTGTCGTATGGGCATGAAACTTGGTAGGTACAGTCAACATTTAAAGCAGCATTTTTGAAGGTCATTTTGGGGTCATCCAAGGTCACCACGGGTCAGGTCAAATTAGTAAAAGCTCATATATGGGCATGAAACTTGGTAGGTACAGTCAACATTTAGAGTTATAAGTTTAGGTCATTTTGGGGTCATCCAATGTCACCCTGGGGTCATCTGAGGTCAAATTAGTAAAAATTGTCATATGGGCATGTCACCATCAGCCTGGTAATCGCGCCCAGCCGAGAACCGCCAAATATGGGTAACCGCAGGGGGGTGACACTAAATTCACGGCTTTTATTTAGCCACGCAAACCTATGGAAATTTTGTTGGCTTGCTCTCAACAAAGTGAGGCAAGGTATCGATCGGTTATGAATAATTCACATCAACTCTTACTCAGCCCATGTGATTGAGGTCACCACATAAAGGTGTCGTAAGTTTAGCGAATCGAACCTGTTGAAGATAGTAAAAAGCGCCCCAAGCAAGGTTAGACCGGGCGGAAGTGGGTCAACTACTATGATCCCATCAGGCCACAATGATTTGTTTCTGCAAGAAAGTCTTTTAATTTGATAATGGAATGTCTTGTTGATATAGTAATGTCGAAATTGAGACTAACTATCGATAATACAAAGGAAATATACGACAAGCATAAGATATGAAATACAGTGAGTATTTGAAGTCAAAAAATCACGTGACCTTCCAAAATGGCACCCGCGGCAATAGTTTTTGCCATGTGCTTCCTCCCTGTGGAAAAGTATCCCGAAAAATATCAATCTACACTAATACACTTATTGGTGTAGCCTGCCAGTATGAATTATTGTTGAAAAGTAGAAAAG
Source organism: Amphiura filiformis (assembly GCF_039555335.1). Classification (NCBI taxonomy): domain Eukaryota; kingdom Metazoa; phylum Echinodermata; class Ophiuroidea; order Amphilepidida; family Amphiuridae; genus Amphiura; species Amphiura filiformis. Next base: position 29,391,376 of record NC_092633.1, on the reverse strand, counting down.
CACCGTAATTTTGACATTTAATTGTATACCGCCACTAATAATCCAAAAATCCGATCTTTATTCATCACGTCTATTGGCTCATTTTCTTACATTGAACTATTATAGGCACTTCAACATCGATGATAACCAGCGTACACCACAAGACCCCAGAAAAAAAAATCATAGGCTCACGTCAAGCCGTCTGTACCTGTCTTCAATCATGAATAGATTGATAACAATACCGTTCTTTCAAGAGACTAATCTTACAGGTGCATGCAGAGGATGATTTAAGCACTTCCCACCACGCCACTGTGTTGACTTGCGGTTAGCACAGCTGTGTGAGTGAACATGACACGACTGCTCGCACATAGCATTGACGGCCATGGTTAAATTTGAATTTGGACTGATATATTTACAATAAAAACGCATTCACAATGCTGGTCGATTTCACATTTTATGTTACCTACAGAAGGTGTGAATTATCCTTCATGCATACATCACTTTAGATCTGAAATCGACCAACTAATAATGACACACGCACAATTCTTAAACAACATCTTTTGCACAGAGTTCAATGGGATTTGAAAAGTAAAGTGGCAGTTGAAACTCTGGTGATAACACGTTTGCAGTGCATGATGGGGCTTCCTTAAATCATCCTCTGAGGTGCATGAGTGATTAGCATTTCTTTGACATCTATGGTTCAATGCATCGGTAGGTCCTACTGCATGAACGTGAGTGCGGGCGATATAGTCAAAATTGTATTCATCTATTGTTATGGTAGTTAATCCGATTTAAGTACGTCACTTCGCCAGCGTGCCTATAAACGTATTCTGTTAGGGAGTAGCCTACATTAAACAATTACAATTTCAAACTTTGTGATTGGCAATAGGCCCCTACCGGTATGCAAAAAGTATGCATGGGTGACACCCAGGAGCGATTATAGTATTTGTTTCCTTGCTACATCATATTTTGATTGTTTCCGTTTGCCATAATTTAACACAGAAAGCAAAACTCACTGAAAAATAACATTTGCTGAAAATCAACTAAGTTTAGGGAGTGTTCAGAAATACTTTGGTGGGGGACAATATATTTTTTGTGTTACAAATTTTTAACCCCCTATCCCTCTTCGTGAACCCAAACCTTTGTTGCCCCCCGGCCTCACAAGTTAATGGACCCAACACTGTTATGACCCCACCCTCATATTAAGTACAAAACTAGTTTGCCCCCCCCCCCAACCTGTACCATTGTACATCAAACGATAGAGGAAATACTATTATTAAATAATACTAAAACTTGTATTCATGTCAGTGTTGTGAGTCGGTAAATTACCGCTTAATTTACATGGTAATTTACCGCCATCTTAATTTACCGTAGTAAAATAGGGTAATTTAAAAAATTAAAACTTCAAATAATATTGTTTTTGTTTGTCTGTTTTAGATGACAATTACAGTTTCATGCAAAAGAGTTATGCAAATACTTTAAAATGTACGTTCGGCAATCGGCACATAGGCCTACGCGTCATGGCCTACTCTGCCTGGCAAAGCTAGTCTGGTCGGAATGTGCATAATAATTATGTTTCGTTCGGAAGCCGATACAAACGGCAACTACTCTGTCCCTTGATCAAACGTCTATTATATTAACGCCCTCTAGCCAGGTCAGACCATCATTTTAATAACAATATGCTATTAACATATGAATTGGACACATGCAAATTACGAAGTGTCACATCCTGATTTAATAATCCTTGGTAACCGCCTAGTCTATTTTAAAACTGATGCATCAATGACTATGTTCATCATGTCATATAGAGGCCTTGCATGCGACGTATCATCCCGTAAATATGGCGGACTACTCAAATGCATTCAACAAAAGCATGATTGCAATCTACCGTGACAGTTCGTCTCACACACATAATCATGCACTACGATCAAATAGGTTGATGACAACATTTGATTGAATGGACTGCACTCCGCCATAACTACGGTGAAGGACACCGGTTGAAAACCTTTGTTTGGAGCCAATCAATAATTTCATGCAGGGCCTCTATTGTATCATTCTCACATAGATATAGAAATACTAAATTCGTTCACTATCTATATTTTTACTTCTAGTAGAGCTCCAATCTAAGGGTTAAAGTTATGTTTTAGGTTAGGTTAGGATTTTTTTAAAGTACCCAGTACAGTGAACCTTATGGTACAAATGCGCGCGAAAATTTTAGCATAGGCCTATTGAAACTAAACTGGTGAAATATGGGACAAAAGTGGAATAAATTCGCGCAAAGCGCTAAAATGGCATTTTGTGGCTATAAAATGGCCAAATATGAGGTTAATTTCGACACAAACCAATACACCGGCGTCAATATTGGGGGGTGATTATATTGACCATCCCCCTGGCAAAATATTGTGGCATTTATCCCCCCGATCTACGCCTATGTAATTTAGAGCCCTGTGACTCCATCGGTCTCTCTCTCCTTCACCCCCCCCTCCTTCCTTTTTTCTTCCTCCCTTGGCGGAAACTCTAATAGGCACAAAGGACCAATATGCGATACGTAATCTATTTCCTCTTCTTTCTATATCTAACCTCCTTGGGCCTACATATTAGTACTGATATATCATACGCTGGCGAAATGACGTAATTAATCGGATTAATTAACATACTGAGCAATAGGTGAAAACAATTTTGACAAAAGGAGTTGTCCTTGTCAATTTGTAGACATGTACTTTTGATTATTTACATAGCTTCTTCTCCAATCACTGTGTAAAACATCCATCCAAAAATCTGATTGCTATTATTATATGGATGAATGGACATATCACAAAAGGATTGCTTATCTCAATAGGGCATGTACTTAAGCATTTTTTTTAACTGACCGGCGTTATTGGGCGTTTTATCGGAGGTCACCGAGTAATGCCGAAGATCAAAATCGATTTTATGTATTGTGTATGTATCATAGGACGCTCGTATTAATTGTCTCTATGCGCTTGAGAATTCAACAATATCAATAATGGTAGCTCTATTATAATACACATTAATGTTTTAAGCAGATAAAATTCCAAAATATAATACGTTTTCTGCCTTTGCTTGTCACGTGGTAGGCCTATGTTGAAGTTGCGATTATATTTTAAAATAAGTTTCAGATGAATAACAAGAAGACAAGTGGCCTAGTGGTCTAAGGCGCTAGGCTCATAGAGTACTAAGCGTTGCGCCGTGAGTTCGAACCCCGCCTCTGCCAAACTTTAAAAGAAGTAAATTAAAATTTGACTTTTTTTAATTTCATATTTGGGAAATGTGACTGGGAGAATTTATGTATGGTGTGGAGTGGTGTGATAGGGCATGTACTTTAACTGGCCGGCGCGGTCCGGTGACTAAGTCTTTATTGGGCGTTTTATCGGCAGTCAACGAGTAATGATACATAACTGACTATCAGAAACAAGAATGCAAGTTGAAGAAACTAAAGAAAAAACAATGCTTATAAATTTCTTAGGGATTCCATTTTTCTCAGTGCATTAACGATGACATACGAATATATTCTGAATAGGCATTGCTATTCATCCCTGTCTGTTTATTTCTTATACACAATTCTTACGATAATGAAAATTAGACGGGGAAGAGCCCCCCCGACAAAAATGAAAGAGAAAAGTGCCCCGACAAAAAAAGAAAATAGGGAAGGCAAAGGAAAAGAAAGGAGACAAAAATGATGGGGAAGGAAAAAGGAATGAAGCTCTCCAAAATTACCCGGAGCATCGCCTGTGCTTCCCGTTCCCCACCAAAATTTACACATATCATGGGCCAAAATAGTGTAAAATACCACATTTTTGCTAGCTACGCCCACACATTGTCCAAATAAAGCCATTTTTGGAAGCTCAAAGACTTTACATGTACAGTTTCTCTAAAAAAGCCGGTATATGTACGAGCGTATATCCCAAGTGTTTATATTTTTCGTCTTTCCCCCCACTAAATCAAGACGGGGGAGGAATATTTATTTTATCTCCCCGGCCAATAAAGCTGGCTACGCCCCTGACGTAAATACAATGTTATATGCATGTACTAACCATGGTATGGTCACCCCATCCTACATGCACAAACTTTCAATAGTTTTCAATAAACTTAAATTTATTAGAACAAGACAAAGTATTAAGATAAATCTCATAAAGGTTGTAAAACGTGTAGCAGCCACTTGTTGTGCGCTTGTGCCCGTGCATGGTTTTGAGAAAAAAAGGGGATATCATTATATATTTGTATAGACTGTATATTTTTTTATCAAGCATAACTAAGCTTAAACAGCGGAAATCGGGGAGATAAAGCGATTTAACTTTAATCAGGCCAATTGACCTGGTGAAGGGAGTCCCCATCTAAAGCGGGTCGGGGGAATTTTTACAGGATGGACAAGTGTATCCGACAACTATAAGCGTTACCTTGATCTGAACGAACGTTAAGAGTATTTTCCAGGAGCCATACAAAACTGTTAATTTCAACATCTTTCGGGCGTTACAGGTGGGAGTTTGCATTAAAGATGCAATTCGCAACCTCTTTTTCATGCGCACTTCCATGGACTATCTGCAGAATGTATGAACCGCACGTATGGATGAAGTGCGCCACTAATCAACATAGGAAGACGTTTTACCAATTATGTTTCAAGTCAAAATAACCATGATAACAGGTTATGACACACGATAGTACATTCATTCTAAAGGTGCATAGATCTGAATTTGGATGATTTTTACGATATGCCGAAAGAGCGAAACGTTGGATTATGAATGGGCCTTTAAGTGGTGCAGCTATCTAAATTGTTATTCTACAGAAACTATTGTGCGATTGATATTGTTTTGGTGCCCAATTTCGGCACAAACTTGGTTTTTTAAACATAATAATCACAAGTCACAAGACTTTTTATTTCTTATTTAAGCAATATGTTTTATTGAGGGTGCTCCAATTTTGATTACTTCTATGAGATATATTGATATAAAATTGGATCGATTGAGCCCATATTTATTGGTCGAGCTATGAGTTTTAAAATATTTTAAAACTCATAGCGAGACCAATAAATATTGGGCGTAAAGCATCCAATTTTATCATTTTATCATCATGTTTTGGATCCAATATTTTTACACACTTGGATTCAACAAAACATAATAATTTGTTTTATTCAGTCAATGATGCCCTTGTATACATTTCCTAATTTAACATCCTGAATAAATCAAGAAAAGCAAGCGATATGCCGACCCGATGTTCTCAAATACGTTAACTCAGCTACTTTTTTCTACAGTCAAAAGGTTCTTATCGGTCATCATCACCTGAAGCTATCATCCTTCAGAGTCGATTTAGAGTTAATCAAGTCAGGAGGATGATGGATTATGGGCTTTCTATCATCCATGGGGGACACGTAGCCTCATTTTGAACACAGAACTTTGAACCCATTATCCCTGTCGTACTTGAAAGATCACTCAATTACATGAATTATGCAACTATAACTTTAAAGTAGTCTAAGTCAAGAGTAAATTTTAATGGTTGTAGAACATGTTACCTAAGAAGATGACTGAGATAAGAAGTATAGTATATTTGATCAATTTTGATGTTAATTTCGATTAAACCGTCAGGAAATATTGGATCTTTTGCACTCGAAAAATAAATGTAAATCATGTCATAGCACATGCTTGTACATCTAAAATCATGTCTTGGTCTGCAAATACATACATACGATTTGCATAGTATCGGTTATTGCTTCAAGACATAAAATATAATCTGTATAGGATGTGCTATAATGTGATGGCCGTCTCACCAGTATTACAGCCCATTATTGTATATTCTATTGCCCCCACGACCCATTATTCGAAATCGCGCACCGTGATTTGTTGAAACGCGTCACGTGACAGACCATTAATTAGCGATAAAGTGTCAAGAGCAACGAACTTTATGTTCTTCTATCATCACAGCGCACAGCAGAGCGCACAGAACACCTGCTTATGTAGGGGAGAATGGAATGTCATGGGTGTGTTATTGTATGTGCATACCTGCTTATAGGGGAGAATGGAATGTTAGGTTGTGTTATTGGAATGTGCATACGCTTTGGCTACGCGTATGCGCTTCACCTTGAGGTAAACAACTTGAAATATTTGGGAAAAAAGTTGATATTTTCTCTTTAAATCACACTATTTTGTGGTAATAGAATAGAAATAAAGGGTGCAGCATTATCCTTTACACGCAATAATGTGTCCTCGGCAGTAAAACGTTTAAATAATGGGTTCGGCTGCGCCTCACCCATTATTTACGTTTTACTGCCTCGGACACATTATTTTCGTGTAAAGGATCATGCATTACCCTTTATTTCTTAAATTAAAACGGAAATATGGCCTATTACAGAATCGGTACTAAATATGGATGTCTTGGCTGATAATGAGCTACTGAAAAGTAGGGCATAAAAGAATAGAAAATGAAACTTTTTACTAAAATCAATGCTATTATTGCATTGCTGCTAGCAGTGAGATAACAGTGACTAAATAAAGCAGTATTTCTTATCAATCTGATCGTGTACGTATACAAGAATTAAGCCCAATTTCCACATTGAAACAACACAAGTAATCCAGACCTATATGTGAAAATGATAAATGGCATTATGTTATATTTTATGTTGTATGAGAACAAATAAAATGTTCATTGTGGATATAGTGAGGCATATTTCACGGATTTGCGAACACGTGTAAGCTTACTTTAGATGGATCTGTCAAATCGAGTAAAAACAGACACTCGTTATACCGTAAACGTTCGCCTAATGGCGCTTTTGGATTCTTAGAAATGTGAGAGCGCCATCCTTGTAAAATCTCAACAGCATTAAGGATACGTGTATGTTAAATTGAGCAACCTGGACATAATGCCTCAGAAAAAATATCGTGACATGACCCAATACTTTAGGTCACTAGGTTAGTTGCTAGAGCAGCAAATGTTTTGGGGTTTCTTCAGGTATTCTTTCTCAAAGTGCCATTGGACTTAATTTGTAAATCGATTCATACGTTATACCTAACTCATTTTGGTAAATCTTTTTATAACATTGTAATTTCTTCATATTTTTTTAATATTCTTCAGTTCAAATTACACCCTTCAATTGTCTGACCCGTTAGCTCAGTCGCTAGAGGGTGCGCCTTGAATGGTGAATGGTACTTGTTCGAATCTTGATTTCTGCTCCCACTTTTATGTGAAGAAGGGTCAAGAAATGTTTTTGGATTTTGTCCCCATTTTACAAACGAATATTGTGAATTTTTTTTAATTTAATTTTTATTTTCTTATTTTTTTTTAGATAAATAGGCACTGCGAACAAACGGCAACAAAAACCGCAGACAAAATTTGCTCCACCTGCTACCTATCAATGCGTGATATATTCCACTACATTTAACAGTTAAATGACCTTTGAAAAATAGAACGGCCTCAATGTTTCAAATTGTGTAACTACATTACTTTATTCATTTATGCATTATAAATGATCAGCTATTTTTTCTTTTATTAAAAGGATCGAACCCAAGTAGATCAGACCATTGATCATATAAAGCTGTGTTCACACATGCACTTATTACCGGTAATATTTTATCTAGGCTTATGTCCGATCGAATTAAATATATCCGCTAATCCCTTAGCGCGTCCACATTTGTCGGCAATAGCGCTATACGCTGTCGAAGTTACGTAATAATCGGATTAACTACCATAGCAATAGGTGAATCATGATGATTACTTGCACCTGTAAGATTAGTATCTTTGAAAAGACCAGTATTGTATTCAATCTATATGTTCAAAATTGTTTTCACCTATTGCTATGGTAATTAATCCGATAAATTGCGTAACTTCGCCAGCGTATGTTCGACGTGTTATGTCCGATATAGCATATTACCGGTCATAAATCCCTATTACCGGTCATAAATGAAACCCGATTTTAAATTTTTCACTTTCAATAAACGCCCCTCTTTAGAAAAAATTACAGACCATGCGGTAGGTATGTCATGAAAAAAAAATGCAAATTCAAAAGTTACAAAATTCAGACCAATTTTGTATTTATGTAGGTTCTATTATTATTATTGTTATTATTATTATTATTATTATTATTGTTATTATTATTATTATTATTATTATCTTAGTTTCACAAGATTGAATGGACCATCCCCCTGGCAAAATATTGGGGGATTTATCAACCCCCCCCATCCCCGGGATCTACGCCTATGACGCTGCTTAAAATTTTGCGCGAGTGATATACTCCCAGTTATATCCGACAGCCCAATAGTGCTGCATGTCCACATGTAATTACTATTACCGGACGTAACGTTTCGATCGGTCTTAACAGCTCTTAACCCTGGTCATCTTCAGCCTTAAATTTTCGGATTTTAAGCACCTTACGTCGGATATAGTAATTTTTTATATCCGACGCTCATTCACACTGCCACTTATATCCGATACTATTACCGACGTAATTTAAGTCCGACTGTGTGAACAAATTGTCGGATTTAAAGCACATTACGTCGGATATAGTTATAGTTATATCCGATATAGTTATATCCGACGCTAATTCACACTGCCACTTATATCCGATACTATTACCGACGTAATTTAAGACCGGTAATAAGTGATTTAAGTCCGACTGTGTGAACACGACTTAACTATCATACCACGAAGTAGTTACGTAACTCCGTGATGGTATCGGAACCAAGCACTGTTTGTATGGCGATCATTACGATCACGCTATTTTGGTATGCCTTTGTTGTGTACTGATTGTTTCGATCGTGGTTCATTACTTAAGCGCGTGATCCCGTTGACATAGTAACATTACGTAACTTCGATACCGGGCTTCGATACTGAATAGTTGTTGAGTGCATATAGCCTTGTTCACACAGTCGGACTTAAACCACTTAATACCGGACTTAAATTACGTCGGTAATAGTATCGGGTATAAGTGGCAGTGTGAATGAGCGTCGGATATAACTATATCCGACGTAATGTGGTTTAAATCCGACAATTTAAATCCGAAGATGACCAGGGTTAAGAGCTGTTAAGACCGATCGAAACGTTACGATCGGTAATAGTAATTACGTGTGAACACTGAACAGCGCTTTTGGGCTGTCGGATATAAGTGACCTTTCACCTTTCTGCGTGATTCAGCCAGATACAGCGTGAAGAACACTTCCGGGTTAAATTAAATCACTCGCGCAACTGATTTGAAGCAGAGTATAAATAGTGTGACCAGTGAGAGATAAAACAAAATCATCATGGATGCAGGTGCGAATATCAAACGCAATAGAGGAATGAACTGGCAAGAAAAGGAGACATTAGCTCTGCTGACCATTTCCGGTTAGTTATGACCGGTAATAGCTCGGATATAAACACGTCGGACATAGAGCTATTGCCGACTCGTCGTGTTCACACAGTCGGACTATTACCGGACTTAAATTACGTCGGTAATAGTATACAAATATTGACTGCTATGAGGGGCACAGTTAAAATTATAGGCCCGAGGTGATGTCAAAACCATGACTATGCCCGAAGCGAAGCTGAGGGCATAGTCATGGTTTTGACATCACCGAGGGCCTATAATTTTAAACTGTGCCCCGAATATTAAGCAGTCAATATTTGTTTTATATACCGAATAATATAGATTCTTCTCATTTGATTGGTTCCTGACTGACAAGGCCTACAAGCTTTTAACTGCATAGGCCTTTAGGTTTAAATGCACACAGCATGACAGTGCATGCAAGAGCATGGGTGCAGAATTTGGACCGATATCTACCGATGTCAGAATCTAAAACAACCCTACCGTTTCTGTGCTAACATCACACACTGCCGAGTCTCCAGGTCGTAGTAATTTGTCTAAAAAGTGACATTTGGCAGGTATAAATCCTTGACATATAACATTTTGTAAACAATCACTGCACTCACTACGGCGGCCGGTGAAAGATCGTCGTCAAGCAAGGAGAGGTCAAATTCATTGCGAACTGTGACCGCGATAGTCTCAACACTCGTAATCAACCCCGGCCGTATAGTGGGTGCGCAATGTATACGAGCGATCTGTGTATTCGGGGTTGCGAATATCCAATTATTTTCCGGGCATAATCAACTGTGCCCGGGGCACAGTTGTTGTATGACGTCATCTTGATAGAAAAAGGGGGAACAGCTATTTTAATGACTCCACTTTTAACCAATCAGATGAGAGGAATCTATATATGAGGTATATAATATCGGATATAAGTGGCAGTGTGAATGAGCGTCGGATATAAAAAAAATTACTATATCCGACGTAATGTGCTTTAAATCCGACAATTTAAGGCTGAAGATGACCAGAGTTAAGAGCTGTTAAGACCGATCGAAACGTTACGTCCGGTAATAGTAATTACATGTGGACACGCAGCACTATTGGGCTGTCGGATATAATTGTGAGTAGGCCTATATCACTCGCGGAAAATTTTAAGCAGAGTAATTTATGGCTGCAGCTGCAAATATTAATATAAACTAGCGGGATGCAGGCCTTGCCGTTTAGATTTTAAAGGCGAGTGGTTGATCACTCGCTAGCATGATTGTAGGCGAGTGGTCGAATTTTCACAAATATCACTTATTTAGGAAATAATCAAGTAGAGTTTCTGTCTTGACATGGTATTTATGTACATTTATGTTGAAATGCGCGCGAAGCGCGCTAACATTTTTCACTTTCTACGCTTGGAGGAAGTACAGCATCGATTAAATACTGAAATTTTTGGGAGATTCGCAGCGAGTGATATTTAGTGTCTATGGCGAGTGGAAAATCGCTCACTAAAAATCGAGTTTGGGCGAGCGGCGGCGAGCGAGAGCGATCGCTCGCCTCAAACGGCAAGGCCTGGGGATGCGATTATTTTTTTCGGACATCACCGTTAGATGAGTAAACGGGAGCGTTCACTATAACAGGAAGAATTACTGAACAGGTAGAATCATTGAAAATGAACATTAAAATCTGTTCTTTCTTACATTTCCCTTTTAGCTTCTTTTTTTATTTGCTGCTTGTGATTTCCGTTTCCATAGAGGGGTCAATTGGAATGACAAGGAAACATTGGCTATACTCAAAATTTGGAGAGACACGGAAAGTATTTGTGGGATAAAAAAAAGCTTTGGGAGGAGATAGCCACGCTATTACATGACAAGGGGGGGTCCCGATACGGTCGGGGAGCAGATACCTGTAGTGATAAAGGCACTGAAAACTCTCCATCGCACCCTCCATGATCGGGTGAAAAATTCAGGCGCAGGAGCAATTGACCATCCTTATTGGGATAACCTACACGAGTTTCGGGGGGTAGAAAAGTTAACCCCAGAGGGTTCAGTGGGGGGGAAGTATGGCCCTGGATGTAGATGGAGATGAAATTTATTAAGCCATAAGCATGATAACAGAAAGGCATCCAATTGCATTTTATAAGATGATTAGGGGGTCCCAAATATATACGGATAGAAAAATAGGGGTGTCATAAAATATTTTTGATGACCAAAATGTAGGAGTCACAACACAGCATGACTACAGATAGTGTGTTTATTTTATTCAAAAGACTGATGCCTGTTTTTTTTTTTTTGGGGGGGTGTAAACGGTGGGGGGTCATAAAATATTTGCTGCCGAAATAGGGGAGGTCGCAATTTTATTGAAGCCGACTTTTTGTAAATGTGGGACCCCCCCAAGAAAAAAATAGCATGATGATGGGAGTCAGTGTAATTTTTTTTATTTTTTCATTTTTTTCAAAGATGTCCACCATAGTAGGGCCTATTGTATAAAATGCGATATAAAGTCTACTGTAAAATGGGACTACTTTGTCAAACTAAAATAATAATAATAATAATAATAATAATAATAATAATAATAATAATAATAATAATAATAATAATAATAATAATAATAATAATAATAATAATAATAATAATAATAATAATAGAACCTACATAAATACAAAATTGGTCTTAATTTTGGAACTTTTGCATTTGCATTTTTCTTACATGACATACCTACCGCATTGTCTGTAATTTGTTCTAAAGAGGGGCGTTTATTGAAAGTGAATTTTCAGTGAAAACATTTAAAATCGGGTTAAATTTTCTGATGATGCTCATGTAGAAAGAAGAGATTTATGACCGGTAATAGGCTTTAACGGACATAACACGTCGGGCATACGCTGGCGAAGTTACGTCATTTATCGGATTAATTACCATGATAGCAATAGGTGAAAACAACTTATGAGAACATGTTATAAGGCGCTTTGGAAGGCACACAATACCCCAATGGCTTTCCATATTATAAGCTGTGTTCACACATGCACTTATTACCGGTAATATTTTATCTAGGCTTATGTCCGATCGAATTAAATATTTCCGCTAATCCCTTAGTGCGTCCACATTTGTCGGCAATAGCGCTATACGCTGGCGAAGTTACGTAATAATCGGATTAACTACCATAGCAATAGGTGAATCATGCTGATTAGTTGCACCTGTAAGATTAGTATCTTTGAAAAGACCGGTATTGTATTCAATCTATGATTGCAGACATACAGGTGACGAGTGCAACCTGCTTGTAGTACAGCGCGAAATGTTCAAAATTGTTTTCACCTATTGCTATGGTAATTAATCCGATAAATGACGTAACTTCGCCAGCGTATGCCCGACGTGTTATGTCCGTTAAAGCCTATTACCGGCCATAAATCTCTTCTTTCTACATGAGCATCATCAGAAAATTTAACCCGATTTTAAATGTTTTCACTGAAAATTCACTTTCAATAAACGCCCCTCTTTAGAACAAATTACAGACAATGCGGTAGGTATGTCATGTAAGAAAATGCAAATTCAAAATTCCAAAATTAAGACCAATTTTGTATTTATGTAGGTTCTATTATTATTATTATTATTATTATTATTATTATTATTATTATTATTATTATTATTATTATTATTATTATTATTTTAGTTTGACAAAGTAGTCCCATTTTACAGTAAAAAAAAAATAAATAAATAAAAAAAAAAAAAATTACACTAACTCCCATCATCATGCTATTTTTTTTTCTTGGTGGGGGGTCCCAAATTTACAAAAAAGTCGGCTTCAATAAAATTGCGACCTCCCCTATTTCGGCAGCAAATATTTTATGACCCCCCCACCGTTTACACCCCCCAAAAAAAAAAACAGGCATCAGTCATTTTGAATAAAATAAACACACTATCTGTAGTCATGCTGTGTTGTGACTCCCTACATTTTGGTCATCAAAAATATTTTATGACACCCCCTATTTTTCTATCCGTATATATTTGGGACCCCCCTAATCATCTTATAAAATGCAATTGCATGCCTTTCTGTTCTCATGCTTATGGCTTAATAAATTTCATCTCCATCTACATCCAGGGCCATACAGCCCCCCCACTGAACCCTCTGGGGTTAACTTTTGCTACCCCCCGAAACTCGTGTAGGTTATCCCAATAAGGATGGTCAATTGCTCCTGCGCCTGAATTTTTGACGCCGATCATGGAGGGTGCGATGGAGAGTTTTCAGTGCCTTTATCACTACAGGTATCTGCTCCCCGACCGTATCAGGACCCCCCCTGTGTCATGTAATAGCGTGGCTATCTCCTCCCAAAGCTTTTTTATCCCAGAAATACTTTCCGTGTCTCTCCAAATTTTGAGTATAGCCAATGTTTCCTTGTCATTCCAATTGACCCCTCTATGGAAACGGGAAATCACAAGCAGCAAATAAAATAAGAAGCTAAAAGGGAAATGTAAGAAAGAACAGATTTTAATGTTCATTTTCAATGATTCTACCTGTTCAGTAATTCTTTATGTTATAGTGAACGCTCCCATTTACTCATCTAACGGTGATGTCCGAAAAAAATAATCGCATCCCCAGGCCTTGCCGTTTGAGGCGAGCGATCGCTCTCGCTCGCCGCCGCTCTCCCAAACTCGATTTTTAGTGAGCGATTTTCTACTCGCCATAGACACTAAATATCACTCGCTGCGAATCTCCCAAAATCAGCCACTGAATCAGCCATTTCAGTATTTAATCGATGCTGTACTCCCTCCAAGCGTAGAAAGTGAAAAATGTTAGCGCGCTTCGCGCGCATTTCAACATAAATGTACATAAATACCGTGTCAAGACAGAAACTCTACTTGATTATTTCCTAAATAAGTGATATTTGTGAAAATTCGACCACTCGCCTACAATCATGCTAGCGAGTGATTAACCACGCGCCTTTAAAATCTAAACGGCAAGGCCTGCATCCCGCTAGTTTATATTAATATTTGCAGCTGCAGCCATAAATTACTCTGCTTAAAATTTTCCGCGAGTGATATAGGCCTACTCACAATTATATCCGACAGCCCAATAGTGCTGCGTGTCCACACGTAATTACTATTACCGGACGTAACGTTTCGATCGGTCTTAACAGCTCTTAACTCTGGTCATCTTCAGCCTTAAATTGTCGGATTTAAAGCACATTACGTCGGATATAGTAATTTTTTTAATATCCGACGCTCATTCACACTGCCACTTATATCCGATACTATTACCGACGTAATTTAAGTCCGGTAATAGTCCGACTGTGTGAACACGACGAGTCGGCAATAGCTCTATGTCCGACGTGTTTATATCCGAGCTATTACCGGTCATAACTAACCGGAAATGGTCAGCAGAGCTAATGTCTCCTTCTCTTGCCAGTTCATTCCTCTATTGCGTTTGATATTCGCACCTGCATCCATGATGATTTTGTTTTATCTCTCACTGGTCACACTATTTATACTCTGCTTCAAATCAGTTGCGCGAGTGATTTAATTTAACCCGGAAGTGTTCTTCACGCTGAATCACGTAGAAAGGTGAAAGGTCACAGTTATATCCGACAGCCCAAAAGCGCTGTTCAGTGTTCACACGTAATTACTATTACCGATCGTAACGTTTCGATCGGTCTTAACAGCTCTTAACCCTGGTCATCTTCGGATTTAAATTGTCGGATTTAAACCATATTACGTCGGATATAGTTATATCCGACGCTCATTCACACTGCCACTTATACCCGATACTATTACCGACGTAATTTAAGTCCGGTATTAAGTGGTTTAAGTCCGACTGTGTGAACAAGGCTTTAGTGTTGTGGAATCCTAGCCAGTATTCAATGATAGTTATAGAGGCCTTGCGTTTATCGATTGGCTCCAAACAAAGGATTTGAACCGGTTTCTTCCCCGTAATCATGGGGCAGTGCAGTCCATTTAATCAAATGTTTTCATCAACCTATTTGATCGTAGTGCATTTTGTTATGTGTGTAAAGCCTTGTTCACACAGTCGGACTTAAACCACTTAATACCGGACTTAAATTACGTCGGTAATAGTATCGGGTATAAGTGGCAGTGTGAATGAGCGTCGGATATAACTATATCCGACGTAATTACCGGACGTAACGTTTCGATCGGTCTTAACAGCTCTTAACTCTGGTCATCTTCAGCCTTAAATTGTCGGATTTAAAGCACATTACGTCGGATATTTTTCACTTTCTACGCTTGGAGGGAGTACAGCATCGATTAAATACTGAAATGGCTGATTCAGTGGCTGATTTTGGGAGATTCGCAGCGAGTGATATTTAGTGTCTATGGCGAGTAGAAAATCGCTCACTAAAAATCGAGTTTGGGAGAGCGGCGGCGAGCGAGAGCGATCGCTCGCCTCAAACGGCAAGGCCTGGGGATGCGATTATTTTTCGGACATCACCGTTAGATGAGTAAATGGGAGCGTTCACTATAACATAAAGAATTACTGAACAGGTAGAATCATTGAAAATGAACATTAAAATCTGTTCTTTCTTACATTTCCCTTTTAGCTTCTTATTTTATTTGCTGCTTGTGATTTCCCGTTTCCATAGAGGGGTCAATTGGAATGACAAGGAAACATTGGCTATACTCAAAATTTGGAGAGACACGGAAAGTATTTCTGGGATAAAAAAAGCTTTGGGAGGAGATAGCCACGCTATTACATGACAGGGGGGTCCTGATACGGTCGGGGAGCAGATACCTGTAGTGATAAAGGCACTGAAAACTCTCCATCGCACCCTCCATGATCGGGTGAAAAATTCAGGCGCAGGAGCAATTGACCATCCTTATTGGGATAACCTAGCAAAAGTTACCCCCCAGAGGGTTCAGTGGGGGGGCAGTATGGCCCTGGATGTAGATGGAGATGAAATTTATTAAGCCATAAGCATGAGAACAGAAAGGCATGCAATTGCATTTTATAAGATGATTAGGGGGGTCCCAAATATATACGGAAAGAAAAATAGGGGGTGTCATAAAATATTTTTGATGACCAAAATGTAGGAGTCACAACACAGCATGACTACAGATAGTGTGTTTATTTTATTCAAAAGACTGATGCCTGTTTTTTTGGGGGGGTAAACGGTGGGGGGTCATAAAATATTTGCTGCCGAAATAGGGGAGGTCGCAATTTTATTGAAGCCGACTTTTTGTAAATTTGGGACCCCCCACCAAGAAAAAAAAATAGCATGATGATGGGAGTCAGTGTAATTATTTTTTTAAATTATTTATTTATTTATTTTTTACTGTAAAATGGGACTACTTTGTCAAACTAAAATAATAATAATAATAATAATAATAATAATAATAATAATAATAATAATAATAATAATAATAATAATAATAATAATAATAATAATAATAATAATAATAATAATAATAATAATAATAATAATAGAACCTACATAAATACAAAATTGGTCTTAATTTTGGAACTTTTGAATTTGCATTTTTCTTACATGACATACCTACCGCATTGTCTGTAATTTGTTCTAAAAAGGGGCGTTTATTGAAAGTGAATTTTCAGTGAAAACATTTAAAATCGGGTTAAATTTTCTGATGATGCTCATGTAGAAAGAAGAGATTTATGACCGGTAATAGGCTTTAACGGACATAACACGTCGGGCATACGCTGGCGAAGTTACGTCATTTATCGGATTAATTACCATAGCAATAGGTGAAAACAATTTTGAACATTTCGCGCTGTACTACAAGCAGGTTGCACTCGTCACCTGTATGTCTGCAATCATAGATTGAATACAATACCGGTCTTTTCAAAGATACTAATCTTACAGGTGCAACTAATCAGCATGATTCACCTATTGCTATGGTAGTTAATCCGATTATTACGTAACTTCGCCAGCGTATAGCGCTATTGCCGACAAATGTGGACGAACTAAGGGATTAGCGGAAATATTTAATTCGATCGGACATAAGCCTAGATAAAATATTACCGGTAATAAGTGCATGTGTGAACACAGCTTATGACGAACTGTCGCGGTAGATGCAATCATGCTTTTGTTGAATGCATTTGAGTAGTCCGCCAGAGGATGATTTAAGCACTTCCCACCACGCCACTGTGTTGACTTGCGGTTAGCACAGCTGTGTGAGTGAACATGACACGACTGCTCGCACACTGCATTGGCGGCCATGGTTAAATTTGAATTTGGACTGATATATTTACAATAAAAACGCATTCACAATGCTGGTCGATTTCACATTTTATGTTACCTACAGAAGGTGTGAATTATCCTTCATGCATACATCACTTTAGATCTGAAATCGACCAACTAAATAATGACACACGCACAATTCTTAAACAACGTCTTTTGCACAGAATTCAATGGGATTTGAAAAGTAAAGTGGCAGTTGAAACTCTGGTGATAACACGTTTGCAGTGCATGATGGGGCTTCCTTAAATCATCCTCTGGTAGTCCGCCATATATACGGGATGATACGTCATATGCACAGCCTCTATTCAGTTGGTCGTTGTATGATTTTGTTCGTTCACTCATTCAAATTTTATTTATATCATTTGAAGACTGAGCCTATTATGATACATCCTCCGTGGAACAGTTTCAAACAAATATAGCTAGAGATTATTGGGACAGAGGTTATCTTTTGAATCCTCTTAGAGGGCTATCATTTTTTTTTTTTCGGAAAGGGGGTCCCAAATTTACAAAAGGTCTGCGTCAATAAAATTGCGCACCCCCTATTTCGGCAACAACAATTTTATGATCCCAAACCCCCAAATTGTATTGAAATCAGTCTTTTTGACTAAAATAACACACTTTCTGTGGTCATCGTGTGACCTCCTTTATTTTGGTCATAAAACATTTTATGACCCCCTCCTATTATTCTTTCCAAGACTTTATGACCCCCGTATATTTGGGACCCCCCCCCCTTTCGAATAAAATGATATACCTCTTATGACCACTGATGCAAGGACACTCGCGCGAATTGAAAGACTTGTCGCACGCGACAGTTCGTCTCACACACATAACAAATGCTTATACCATCAAATAGGTTCATTACAACATTTGATTGAATGGATTGAGTACTCTAAAATGAAACGATAAAAACAAAGAATTATGAAAAAAGACACATACAAGATAAAATAATAAAATTATATAAACAATGTTAAAGATAAAATCAAGAAAATAGAGAATAAAATTTCCTCAAATCAGAAAAAAAAACATTGACAGACATCATAATCTGTCAGAAATTAATGCATGAGATTCGAACCATCAATCTTCTCCACAAGTTCTCTTTATCCTCGCACTATAGTCTAATGCTCTGCTCACTGGGCCACAACGTATCAGGTGAATGATTACCGCATTATCATGAACAAGTTTGTTCGATCTTGTTCATTATTGTATGTGTCGATAGGTTTCACCCTTTAACTACACGTACCCTTAATGATCAGTGATAATAGTCGGCTTTTACAGGGATGGCGCTCTCTCATTTCCATGAACTCCATAGCGCCATTAGGCGAACGTTTACGGTATTGCATAGCTTATGATATACACAAGAAGGTTGTAATTTGTTCAGTATCTTTTCAAATATGACATACTGCTGATACTATTTGATGGAATTTAAGTTGATCCGATACACTAATACTGACTCTTGTTACAAAAGCGATTTCTAGTGGCTTAAGATGATGCTCTTTGTAAGAACATTTCATCAATAGATAGTGAATGGAGGATAAAAATCGAATTAAAAAAGTAAGTATATACATTATAGTAATTATGCATTTGTATGAATATCATCAAAATCAAAGTCCGATGTTTGTTTGTTTTTTTGGTGTGTGCGTTTTTTGTGTTTCTTTACATTTTATTTTGAAACAACCATCACATACTTCAATGTTGACAAGCAATAATAGACAACATAAACAAATGATACTTTGTTTTGAATCAGTGAAGCCAAAATGTCTCTTAAGGGTATACGATGTATTGTTGGTCGAAGCAGCAGAACAAAAAGTAGCAAGCATCTTGCGAATGGTAGTGAGCTTTAGCAAAAATTGCATTGCTCAATATTATTCATAGCGAGCGTGTAGAAGAATTCAACTATCGCAGATATACTTTTGTAGGTCCTGTGGTTCTTGAGTTATATTGTAAAGAGGGCTGAAACAACAATACTTTTGTAAAACGTACATAACTCATTAACAACAATAAATTAAGCAAGTTTTCAAAGTATATGATTTGTAGAATGAACTTTTGCAAAACACCAAAGTTTTATTTTTCAATAATATATTGATTCAGATAATGAAAATCGATTTTGATCGATTTTTTTTGGCTGCTTCGACCAACAATACCTCGTATACCCTTAAATAGATTAACTTAAGTATTATAGCAGATTTGATCAATCCTATATCAAAGAGGATTGCAATACCGGCAAGAAAACGTAGTGTAATCTTTTGAAATATCACGAGTATCATAAATAGGCCCTACTTTTAGTTACAATTACCCCAATTAATTGTTGCGATTATTCCAATCAATTCTTGATTTGTTTTTATAGTCATTTTGCAGTTTTTGAGTATTGAATCGTCGAGTTAATTGATCAAAAATAATTAAGCTTCTCAAATGATTCCTATAATTGATACCAACTGTTATATAAAAGAAAGAGAGACAATGAGAGAAAAAGAAAAGAGTGAGAGAGAGGGAGAATGAAATATATTTTTTAATTGAATCATAATTTTGCATAAAGCCATTAGTTCATAATAGTTCTCTTACTAAGCATCTGTAAGAGAGCCATACAGTATGTGTCGCAGAGCCCAGAAGTCATCTCACAAGTCACCGTAATTAGTTTCTACCAGGCCCAATGTTGCTTTACACATTAAAATGTATCCCGTAAGCTGGTAAACGACATCACCTTTCATATTCGTCACTTCATTATTATTTTTTACTATTATTTCAATACTGTTACAGTTTGCGACCCAATTATCTTTTCAAAATTGTTCCTTCGCTAAAAAAAATACGGCATATCTGGTTCATCGAGACATGATCACTCGTCTCATTTTTGTTAGAAAGGACGCAGGGTACTTACTCTACATGTTTTTTGGAAATATAAGTGTGTTTTAAATGAATTGCAAATCTGGGGACATAGGGCGTGTGTGGATGTAGGGGTGGGTGTGGTGAGATGTCCCATGTAGGTGTGTAAGTCACTGCCTTGAAAACCGATAAGAAACTGCTTTTATGAGAAATAAAATGAAGTTGGTCTTGGCTTTGGCACTCTTCGCCACTCACGTCTTTGACACACCCCATCCCAGGACACCCACACACAATTTATACACACTTACACTTCTCATGCATTACTTGTAACCAAAGCAAATCATGACCTATTATGACTTCACCATTAAACTCCCATTATCAATTATACTGGAATCTCCTTCATTGTTTTTGGAGAAGATATTGACCAATTTACTATGCTGACCATTGCAACTAATGTCAACAGATAGAATTTATGTGTGTCAATTTCAAAACAAAACTCCCACTGCAATTGGTATTAACGCTTAAACAGAGTATTTCGTTACTAAAAAAAAAACCTCTCATGCCTCTTTCGTTAATGGAAATTTGACATCTAGATTTCTGAACCATTTTGTATTATTGATAAAATATTGTAGATTATGTGACTTGACTATAATGTGATTTTGTATGTATACATGTAACTAGTATGTATGGGTAGAAGTGATTGCATAATTTGTGTAACCATTTTGCTGTATTTTGTGTGGGGTGTGGGGGCGGGGTTTGTGGACTGTTGTTGTCTTTTTTTATTTGATTTGTATAAATATCAATAAATATTGAAAGATAAAACCAGAACTGTCTTTAAAAAATACAAGCCTTGGATGAAGATCATGTTTCAAAATTGTGTATTGACATTTGACAAAGACTTGGAATGACATACCAGTACTAGGAAATACTCTAGAATTTTCATGTTGAAAGCTGAATTGAAAATGTGTGCTAAATACAGAAATATGTCTATATTTAATTCATAAATTTACTTGTAACTCAGGGCTCAGTAGCGGGCTCAGTGGAAATCACATCCACCGAGTTTTACGACAATTCCAACAATCTATATTCAGATGACCTTAAGAATGTTGCTGCTCAGTGGTGATCATATCAACCAACTGTCATGACAATCCAACTATCTATTATCATCAACTGGTATTCTTGATATGACCTTGATAATTTTGACACATTTTGATTATTACATGCACCACGTTTTATGACAATCCGACAATCAATGCCCTTGACACGACTTTGAACATTCTGACAATCCAATAATATATATACTAAGTCGACCTCAGATGACCTTTAACAACTTCACCGCAGAATTGTGATCGACAATCTATACTCAATTCACCTCGGATGACCTTGATCTGACCTTCAACATTTTTGCGCTTACACCCATCATGTCCATAACAATCTAACTTCCTGTCAACTTTCTCATTCATAACTCATAACTTTTTGCTTTTTTCTGTCTTTTACCATCTTATTTAGTACACTACAGTTTTTTTAAATTAAATGGCTGAAACTGAAATAAATATGGCTCCTGTAATCCCTCAAAAGCATGGCATTTTATTATGGCAATATAGCAGTCATCATAGCTGACTATTACAAACAAAAAACAAGTTGAAGAAACTAAAGAAAGAAATGCTTATAAATTTCTTAGGGATTTAATATTTCTCAGTGCAATAAAGATGACATAAAAATGTATTTTGAATAGGCATTGCTATTCATCCCTGGCTGTTAAGTTCTTACAAGTTACAATAATATAATAAAAATCAGACAGAAAGTACAAACTTGTATTTAGCTGGGGTTAGAAATTATAGTCAAACGTGAACCAGTGGTGTAGCCGGTAGGGGGAGTAGCGGGAAGAGTGCCCCTTGACCCCATAACCCAGAAAATGAAAGCGAAAAGTGCCCCCCCCCCCCAAAGAGAAAATCGTAAAGGCAAAGGAAAAGAAAGGCGAAAGGAGAAAAAAGGAAAAGAAAAGAAGATCAAAAAAGAAATGAAGGGGAAGGAAAAAAGAAAGAAACTCGCCAAAACTGCCCAGTGCATCGCATGTGATATCCATTTTGGTCGCTACGCGTGCACATTGTCCCAATAATACCATTTCGGAAGCTCAAAGTACATGCTAAAAACAACCGTATGTAGATATGTAGTACATAAAAACAACCGGTATATGTATATATCCCACCCATGATACCGGGTAAAAGTTAATATTTTTGTCCTTTTCCCCCTCCCCCTAATCAAAACAGAGAAGGGATATTTATTTTACCTTCCCCAGGCCTAGAAGGCTGGCTATGCCCCTGATGTAATTATTACAATATTACATGCATGCACTCACCATGCTCACCCCATCCTACATGCACAAAACAAACTTGTTACTCATTGCCTTTCAGTGTTCGATTTTGCCACACGTTCAATACTTTCAATAAGCTTAAAGCTTATGAAACGTGTAGCAGTCATTTGTAATGGGCTTGTGCTCGTGCATGGTTCTGAGAAAAAAGAGGAGGGGGAGTCATAAACTTATAGTAGGCATGTCCACTAAAAATTGAAGTACTTTTAAATTGATTCAGACCTAACTTATTGGATGGGAATTGATGAAAGAAACATTTTGGCGTTTAAATAATCTTAATCGGACGTTTCATTCCAGAGATATGGCCTTTCGAGTGTCACGGTTTTATATAGGGCTGCTAGAACATGTTAAAAAGTTAAAGTCCAAAAGGAATACTAACAGAAAGTGCAACTTTAGGTAGGTACTTTTTCTTAATGTATTTATTAACTATCTTATCTGGAACATTATATTTGCTTATAACAACATGAAAATAAGATCATCCTGAAAATTTAATCGATTTTGTTGACATACAACAAAAACTATAAGACCTCAAAACCCATGGTTTGTTTGTTGAAACCTCAAGCATGATCATAGATGGCCGCCATGGAAAATATCTCCATAGAGGAGATGAACAATAAGTGCATTATTTCAAATGAAAAGCGGTAGTCTTAAACATTGTTCAATCTTTTAAGGTCAGCACATTTTATCTTCAAAAATTATTATATTTCATCATGGCATAAGTTTGGTAACATTAATCACTACCAATTTTGAGAAATTTGCTCCAACTCAAAGGTAATCTTTACTACATTGAGCAATACACTGTGTGCATGGAAGCCATGATGGTCCCCGGTTTTTATACTCCCTATGAAATGGACATGGTAGTGAGAAGTGCACGGGGAAGTGCATGATTTGAGATGGGCCGCAGTAGGCTTAAACATTCTTAAATTTCTTAACATCCTACACATTTTGTCTTCATAAATAGTTAAATTTTATGAGTATGTAAGTTTGCTTGTCTGATTCACTCCAAATTCGGAGATAATTGCGTTTGAACACCTGATGCACGGAATGGTGTCACTTCAACCTGTTGTAGTTCTCATCTCATTAAATTTTTCATTAAAAAAAGTTGATCTCGTCATGCAGAAAGGTCCTCTCTATTTACTGACCAAACAGGAAAAAGTTTGGTGAATGTTTTCTGGTGGAATCAGGAATTTCTTGAAACACCCTGATATAGGCCTACATTTGGATCAAAACAAGTATGTACGCCATTTAACATGCCTGGGATTTCTTGTATCGATCAGTTTCTCCATAGACAATACGTGTGTGAGTGCACGCACACAGTAAATGAAAAATCGTTCTAGTGGAAACTGTATTGAGAGTGGGCATCCCTACTTATAGCCTATAGATTGCATTTTTTAAATATCAAGCGTAGGCTTTAACTGCGGAAATCGGGGAGATAAAGCGACTACACTTCAATCAGGTCAATTGATCTGGGGAAGGGGGCCGCCACCTTTTGCGTGTCGGTGAATTGTTACATAACACGCAAGTGCAGCCAACAAGTGGGCGGGCGTTACTTTGATTGACACCGACAGTTACGAGAGTTTTTTTATCTTTTTTATAGGAGCCATACAAAACCGTGTCAAAACTGTGAATTTCAACGTCTTTCGGGCGTTACAGGTGGAATTTTGTATCAATTAGAGGCAAATCGCAACCTCTTTTCATGCAAACTTCCAAGGACCATCTGCACAATAAATGAGCTGTATGAATGATGTCAAATTTTCACACCTCGTTGTTGCTATATATTATATACATGTTATAATAATTTATTTCAAACAAAAAGGTCATAGTCTTCTTCTTAGCGTGTCCAAGCGCAGGGTCAAATGCGCCCGAGCCAATAGCTGACGCAGTGACGAGCAGAATCGTTGAATTCAGCTAGGTCCTCATGTGTGCAATGTTGCCCCATCTGTGGACAGACTAACAGGTGTTCCATAGTCTTTGGAACCGTTCCACACTCACAGGTAGTGTTTTGTCCTTCTGGTAGGTATCCCCATTTCTGCAAAGCGACCTTGCACCTTCCGACCCCTGATCTTAGTCTGTTGAGACACCGCCACTCAGGCCATGTGGAATCAGCTCCAGGTGGTAGCTGCTCACTGGGTTGCAGTCCCATAGCTGGTGAATTGGGAGATCTCTCTTTCCACAGGGTGAGTCTTTCCGCTTCCTTGGAGACTGTCCCAAAAGGATGAACTTTGCTTAGGAAGCTTCCTCTGGATCTAAGGCGTTTGGGTGCAGCAGTCTGGTGAACATGGGGTGGTTTATATCAGTGGTCTGACGCTCACGCTCTTGCATGCTGGTCACTTGTCGGCGTACATATGGAGGGGCTATAGCAACTATGGTGTAGAGACTCTCCGTTGGTGTTGATCGGATGCATCCAGTGATAAGTCGACAGCATGAGTTGAGTGCTGGGTCCACCTTCTTGGCATGAGTTGATCTTCCCCACAGTGGGCAGGCATATTCAGCACTAGAGTAGCATAAGGCTAAGGCTGTTGATCTGTGAGTGTCTGGTCGGGCTCCCCATCTGGATCCAGTGAGCTTGTTCAAAATGTTGTTTCGTGAACAAACTTTGCTCTTTGTCTTCTCAATGTGGCTCTTGTATGAGAGTGTACGGTCAAGAGTGACTCCCAGATATACGGGTGTTTCACAGTGCTCTAGTGTGGTTCCAGACCAGGTCACCTTCAGTTGACGTTTAGCTTCCAATAAATTGATATTTACTTTTGTTCAGAAACCAAAAATCAAGGGATTAAAAAGTAGAGCTGATCTGATCTGCAATCATAACACTATTATGCTGGGAGGACCCAGTATAGGGTATATAACCAGAAGTATACAATAGCCTATTGTGCTAACATAATTATTATCATGATTGATATCGGAAATCTATCCCGCGGACGACAGTTGATGCTCTCTGTCGAAGGTAGGTGGCATATTACACTCACGAGTTCTGGGCCTAGAAATCATATACATGCGCGTACTGAAGGATGGGGTGAAGGGTGGGGTGGGGTGGGGAACTTGTTTGTTTGTATGAAACATAATCGATGCTTGGAGATGATTTGATTATGAATTAGTTTATTATCCCCGGGAAGCACAACCCATACCTCTTTAAGAGGGGCTCCCCTCCTATATAACCACCTCTTTCCTAAATTACCCTTTCCCCTCCATCTCCCCTACATTCGATATCTTCATCTCGAGCTCTCCTCCCCTTCTCTTTCACTTCCAATGCTCTCTCTCATATGTTTTCTCTCTCCCGGCCCATATCCCCTTGCCCTCCACCCCCCCCACACACACACCAATCTCTTCTCCCCTCTATCTTCTACTTTTTGCAGTAAAAATTGCTTCAGTAAAAGTCATTAGGTTATTAGAGGTCATATAATGGCCTTCCATCGATTCTGGTACATGGGATTAAGGACATGAATCGATTTTGTTTATAGCACCTATACAATTACAGTAGTGGCCCTTTTGTAATGTCGAATGCAAATATTTCGATGGTCTATATATTTTCACAGTGAAATCAGCTTAGGCTATTTCGTAGTCTCAAGCCAATGCTTTCAAACTAAATCAATGCTTTCAAATGTAGACTGTTTTGTTCGACTTCTCTGCTCGTGAATATTGCACTGCGAAATTTAAACATTTCTTTTGTATACTTAGATCAGGTAACTCGAAAATCCTGTAATTTTATTCGTCACACCACTTATAAGAAACTGAAACCAAAACCGAAACTACCTGTCACAAATGTTTAGTTTTAAACAAAAGGTAGAAACAAAGAGTTCGATATCTTGTGATTCAAGTGGTTAGGCAGGACAATAGGAAACCACGTGACCAAAACCAAAACCAAAACTAAAACTATATATTTGAAATGAGGCATTGTCCAGGGACACACATACACACGTCGTGTGACACACGTCTAGCGTCTTGAAATTTGTGTCACTTTGTCTAATATGTTGCACAACCATAAGGGGCTGTGCAATAATTATGATCACGCGGCCCGCCAAAAATCGCTTGCCCCCCCTCGCGGCTCGCCAAGACATCTTTGGCCCCCCTCGCGGCCCGCCAAGAAATCTTTGCCCCCCCTTGCACATGCCAAATTTTTGGGATCCCAATTTGCAAACCTTATATGGTCTTGATATACGTTGTAAGCGCAGCGAGCAGGAAATTTGCATATTAAAGCGTTTCCGTACTGTTTTCCTAAGACTTTTTAAAGCGTTTAATTTAAAACGCGCCCCATGAATGTGTGCCAAAAATCGCTTTCCCCCCTCTCGGTTGGTTCGCCAAATATTGCTTGCCCCCCCTACTTTCGGCTCGCCAAATATTTCTTGCCCCCCCCTTTTACCCTCCCCACGGCTCATAATTATTGCACAGCCCCTAATGGCTTGTCACTTGCACAAATGGAGAACTTTATTTTCTAACAAATCATCTCGCTCCCTCATGCCAACTACTGAGCACTTCTAGCGCTCGTACCACTCCTGCTAAATACACTATAAAAACTAAACTTATGTTAGAAATGAAAATTCACCCATTTTGAAATTATTTTACCATACACTGTATTTCATCCTGTTATAAATCAGGATCCATCAGAGAAAAGCAAGCGATATGCCGACCCGATGTTCTCAAATACGTTAACTCAGCTACTTTTTCTATAGTCAAAAGGTTGTTATCGGTCATCACCACCTGAAGCTATCATCCTTCAGAGTCGATTTAGAGTTAATCAAGTCAGGAGGATGATGGATTATGGGCTTTCTATCATCCATGGGGGACACGTAGCCTCATTTTGAACACAGAACTTTGAACCCATTATCCCTGTCGTACTTGAAAGATCACTCAATTACATGAATTATGCAACTATAACTTTAAAGTAGTCTAAGCCAGTAAATTTTAATTGTTGTAGAACATGTTACATGTCACATAAGAAGATGACTGAGATAAAAAAAAATTGTATATTTGATCAATTTTGATGTTAATTTCGGTTAAACCGTCTCAAAATATTGGATCCTTAGGATCTTGGAAAAATAAATGTAAATCATATCTAGTTGTACAATGGGGTACATTCTTGTACATCTACAATTATGTCTTGATCTGAAAATATATTAACGATTTGCATATCAGTTACTACATGCTTTAAGACATAATTATATATCTGTATAGAATTTGCTATAATGTGATGCCCGTCTCACCAGTATTACAGCCAATAGTATAATAAAACGGAAATATGGCCTATTACAGAATCGGTACTAAATATGGATGTCTTGGCTGATAATGAGCTACTGAAAAGTAGGGCATTAAAGAATAGAAAATAACACCTTTTTACTGAAAT
Source organism: Amphiura filiformis (assembly GCF_039555335.1). Lineage (NCBI taxonomy): Eukaryota > Metazoa > Echinodermata > Ophiuroidea > Amphilepidida > Amphiuridae > Amphiura > Amphiura filiformis. The sequence goes on along the minus strand of NC_092633.1, from coordinate 29,363,397 downwards.
CAATGCTATTATTGCATTGCTGCTAGCAGTGAGATAACAGTGACTAAATAAAGCAGTATTTCTTATCAATCTGATCGTGTACGTATACACGAATTAAGCCCAATTTCCACATTGAAACAACACAAGTAATCCAGACCTATATGTGAAAATGATAAATGGCATTATGTTATATTTTATGTTGTATGAGAACAAATAAAATGATCATTGTGGCTATATTTCACGGATTTGCGAACACGGGTAAGCTTACGTTAGATGGATCTGTCAAATCGAGTAAAAACAAACACTCTTATATCGCACCGCTTATAATATACACAAGAAGGTTGTACTTTGTTCAGAATCTTTTCAACATGACATACTTCTGGTACTATTTGATGGAATTTAAGTTGATCCGATAAACTATTTTTTGTGACTCATGTTACAAAAACGATTTCTGATGGCTTAAAATGATGCTCTTTATAAGAACATGCCATCGATAGATAGTGAATGGTCGATAAAATCAAAGAAAAAGAAATGTATATATTTACATAATTATCTATAATACATTTGTATGAATATCATAAAAGTCAAAGTCAGATATTTGTTTTTGGTTTTGTTTTTTGTGTTTCTTTAAATTTTATTTCAAAGAAGATTGCAATACTTGCAAGATAGTGTAGGGAGTGGGTATTACGGTCATTTAACCATGGTGGAAATAGCATAGATGAAAAGGGACATCCCCTTTGAATTAAGCTTCTTTTTAAAGGAATTATTCATGTCTTTGTTAAATACACTCATCAACAGGTCAGTGATAAATGCAGGATGCACGAAGGAATGTTACATTGGTATTACACATCACAGTTTATGCCCAAGAGAATAGTTGACGACTTCATCGTATACGACGACTGAATCTCTGCAGTTCGTGTCTAGAATTGTATTGGCTTCTTCTATCTCTGTTGTAATGTGTCTCATAAATTATTATACATGGTTATCAAAATATAGTATACAGTTTGAACAATGCCACTAGATTAAGACGTATGAGACATTTAGTCAAAAGGCTATAGGTGACAGCTGTGACAGCTGAATCAAAATGTTGTCCTCCCATAACTGTAACTGTGACCATTAGTGAGGACTAATCAATTATTTTAAAAAGGCGTTTTGTCAAGTAATGTAAATGAAGTGGTAAAACTGTGATTTTCATATTATTTTATTTAACTTACTAATGGTCACACACCAGTGAGTTTACACTTGTGGGAGGACAAGATATTGATTCACCTATCAACTAAATTATTTTGACCAAATAGCGTATACTTAAGAAATAAAGGGTAATACATTATCCTTTACACGAAAATAATGTGTCCGAGGCAGTAAATACGTAAATAATGGGTGAGGCGCAGCCGAACCCATTATTTAAAGGTTTTTACTGCCGAGGACACATTATTTGCCTGTAAATGATAATGCTGCACCCTTTATTTCTATTCTATTACCACAAAATAGTGCGATTTAAAGAGAAATATCACATTTTTTGCCCAAATATTTCAAGTTGTTTACCTCAATGTGGAGCGCCTACGCGTAGTCAAAGCGTAAGTGATTAAGTTCGTTGCCCTGGCCACTTTATTGCTAATTAATGGTCCTTCACGTGACGCGTTTCAACAAATCACAGTGCGCGATTTTGAATAATGGGTCGTGGGGGTAATAGAATTTTTAATATAGTGACATTTTCAAACTGTATACTTTATTTTGATACACCCAATACTGAAGATGGCATACGAATACAAAAACAAAATGTGTTCTTTTTTTTGTTTTTATTCTTCACAAATTCACGTAAATTATACCAGTCATACTCCGTGAATACAATATTCAATACCAATATTACATTCTTTATGAATGATACGGAAATTCTCATAAACAGACAATGAAAGATAAAATCATGTAAAATCATAGATCCTGTAGACATGTTCTATGGTAAACTAGTGAAACTATATAGTTATATACATTGGAAGGAGTTAAAATGAAAGTTGCATTATAGTCTTCAGTCGTCAGAGACGATTTGTGTTTCTCGCTCATGTATATACATGTACAACAGTATGTTTCGACAACATTTATAAATACGTTTTATAAAATACGAACTTGAGCACCTCCGCGCTGCCATTAAAGCTTGTAGACGGTAATCTCGTAGACGGTAATTGCGGGTAGTCTTCTTACACATTTGAATGCAAAGGCGGGACAACGTGAGACTACTGTGCACAAAGTTGCCTATTTTATTCAACTTTGTGATTATATTGCAAACGTTTCCGTCGTTGAATATTTGTTCCCTTTCAAAATGTTGTTTTTGATAACATATTATTACAAATTCGGAATCCCACCATGTGTAATAATTTTTCTATTCAATAGTTATAAAAAACGTATTTACATGTTGCATACTGTATAAAGCAAAACTATTGAGCAACCTCAGTCGTTCGTGCTATAGCGATCAAGCATATAGAGTAAACTACGTATTTCCCATGGTTTACAAATCTCAGTCAGCAACTGTAAGTAAGAAAGTATGCCCGTGAAGGTATGAAATTCTAATATCTAAAGAGGAATCACAAGTGACTGACTATAGGCACGTAAAATGTAATTATGGTAATGGAAATTTGTCTACCATAGTCAATATCTATAATTTGTTCACGTTTCTGTTGCAAACCTCCCTCCCTTTGGTGTTTGCTTCCCTAGATTATAATGAATGTATTCATTGGATTTACCAAGCTATATTGAAATCACATTAATAAGTGAAAGTAATCTTTTTCAACAATTAAATATCATGAGTATCATTATATGCCCTACTTATAGCTACTCTTATCCCAATCAATTCTTGATTTGTTTTTATAGTTTTGTTGCAGTGTTTGAGTATTGAATCGTCGAGTTAATTGATCAAAATATAATTAATACCAACTATAAATAGAAGAAAGCGATAACAGTGGAAGAGAAAGAGAAGAATGGACGAGAGAGAGGAGAAGGGAATATATTTTTAAAATTGGTTCATAATTTTGCACAACGGCATTAGCTTATAATAGTTCTCTTATACCTATGCATCTGTAATGTAGCAGACTATAATGTGTCACAGAGCCTAGAAGTCATCTCACAAGTCACCGTAATTAGTTTCTACGAGGCCCACCGAATGTTGCTTTACACATTGAAATGTATCCCGTACGCAGGTAAACGATATCACTTTTCATCCTATCGATTTCGTATTATATTTTTTTATCATATCCGTCACTTCATTATCCCTTTTTCTTATTATTTGAACACTGTTACAGTTTGTGACCCAATTATCTTCTCAAAATCTTAATAAGTTGCTTCGCTCAATAAAAATTCCTTTAAAAAGGAATAGGGCGAGCAAATGAATTGTCAAGATAAAGGTGTAGTTCCATATCACTTGTCTCACGACGCATTTTTGTGATAAAGGACGCGGGGTACTTACTATACATGTTTTTGGAAATATTGTAGTTATCACTAGATAGTGTGTTTTAAATGAATTGCACTAGGGGTGGGGTGGGGTGTATATGGGTGAGTGGGGTATGTAGTTGTCCCGGGTATGTGTGTATGTCGCTCAGTCATTGCCTTGAAAACCGATACGAAACTGCTTGTATAATAAAATAAGTAAAATGAAGTTGGTTGTTGCTTCGGCACTCGTCGTCACTCACACCTTAGCATTTTGTATGGATCTCGAAGGTCTTGAAAGACAATGATACACACCCCCAACACACCCCTCTTCCTACCCCTACACTCCCAATAGCCCCATCTCGAGACACTCACACACAATCTGCGTTTATCCATTGAACATAATAAAGAATCATTCCGGTTAGATTTAAAAAAGGAATATTCCTGCTCACCGTGATTTTCTACTGCGCTAAATACCGGGTAAATACCCGATGCCGCTGATGTCATTTGCATATTTGCCGGTTGTCATCCCCTACATCGTGATTAAACCTTTAAGCTTCAGTACTCCACTGCACTGTGGCGAACCGGAATACGGATGCTGTGGTTTTCTATTGACGAAAGCCGACTCTCCTCTCCGGAAAAAATCATAGATTTAGAAGGATAAATGCCGGCGAAATAGCAAAGAAAATTTAGCCGGCATTCGCGGCCAAATACCAGAGCACGGCATTTCCTACTGGTAATCTTCAATCCCCAAACCGGAAAAAAGCCGGCTTTTTACTCCAATAGAAAAACGCTGATTGTATACACACTTAAACGGTTTTAAAATGAAATGAAAATGTTATTCTCTAAGTTGATACAATTATGCACAAATAAGAAGGCACTTCTCATGAGGAGACATCTGATGTTTCAACTTAATGCATTACTTGCAACCAAAGCAAATCACGACCTATTATGACTTCACCATTAAACACCCATTATCAATTACACTTGAATCTCCTTCATTGTTATTGGAGAAGATGTTGACCAATTTATACTGACCATTGCAACTAATGGCAACAAATGAAATTTATGTATGTAAATTTCAAAGCAAAACTTCCACTTAAATTGGTCTTCAGGCTTTTATTAAAGGAGGATTTCGTGATCCTAGGATCCTCTTTTTATGACATTTTTCAGTAGATATCCACGAAAAAAGCTTATTCCCAAAATTTCAGTTGATTCCGATTTTGCGTTTGCGAGTTATGCATGATTATGTGTATTACACTGCGCCATAGACAATGTGTTGTAATTTCGTTCTGGTGCACCAGAACGTAATTCAAATTTCACGATATTTTTGCTGAACGAATTAATCTGCAAGAAATATTTTGCACATAAACATTATGTAGCCAGAGGTTTCCAGTGATAGAAAAATCTCAACTTTTTTTTTGAGAAAAGTGGGGGGATGAGGCTGTGGATCACGAAATGCCCCTTTAAAATAAACAGAGATACAGAGTATTTCATTGCTGACAAGAAAAACAAACTCTCATGCCACTTTTGAAAATAAAAATCTAGATTTCTGGTCCATTTTACATTATTTATAAAAAATATTGTTGACTATGTGACTGGATTATAATGTGATTTTGTATGTTACTAGTTTGTCTGGGTAGAAGTGACTGCATAATTTGTGAAATTATTTTGCTGCCTTTTTGTGTGTGATTGTTGATTGTCTTGATTTTTTGTTTGTTATTGATTTGAATAAAAGTCAACATATATTGAGAAATAAAGAAACTAATGGCACCAGAACATAAAATATACATTTTTAGAATTATTAGAAACAAAAATACAAGTTTAAGAAACTAATGAAAAACTAGTGCTTATAAATTTTTACGGGATTTAATGTTTCTCAGTGCACTGACCAACAGTAACCTTAATGTAACATTGCACCAACAGATGGCGTTATTTATGCCGAATATTTATTGGGATATAGACTGAATATCAAATGTGATTCAGTGCAATATAGACTGAATATTAAAGAAACCAGATTGATTTCAAAACCACAGCCGAAAATGTCCCATTTTTAATTGCTGATTTCAGACATAACCTAGTCGTGATGAGTAAGATATTGGTCATTTATTTAGAAAGTATTGGGAAAATTTGATGATCTATTGAGATAGCTTTCAAGTCACACACTCCAAGGGTTTAATAGCAATCTATCACTTGGATATCAGGAAATCTACCAGCGTCTAAATATTTCATGAGACTATAACGGGTAATGGATTATTAGCATATGTGAAACTTGAATTGTGTCATGAATGTAGTATACTTATAATCAATAGTGGTATATAATCGGCGCTTTCCCGACGCGACTTAGTAAACCTCAACAAATCACCTTGTTTTTGAGACCGTCATATGTTTACACAGAAATGCATTAGGCATAAAACTATGACTTAGCTGAAGAAACTGAAGAAAAGATAAAATAAATTCGAAACCAATGATCATATCAGATTTAGATTTTTTGGCAACTCTATTGTGATAATGGGGCAATTATTCCTTACGTAGGAAGGTAGTTTGCTCAAAAGATAGACATTTTGAATAACTCATCTGATATATAGTAAATAATATTATATTCTTTCGTTTATCTTTTTAAAGCAGGCTTACCTTATATACGCTCGTACGTGATGTAATTTGAGAATTACTGCTTTGCAATTGTGATTATTATCCGAATACGAATCTACACTATGCTACGTTACAGGTGCTAAGCTCACTGTTAAAAAATGCATTAATCTTTGAGTTTATTCGTATTTAAATAAATTATTAATGAAATCGGATATGGAGTATTTTTCAAGATATGTGATGTAAATTAAGGATTTAACAACTCTTCCTATCTATAAGTTTCTTCGATTCAGTTCATCACAGACTGAAAGTCATGATTAATTAAAGACTTTTGAATAAACATTGTACATATCAGACTAGGTTTAAAATAATTTACCATATCAATGTGTCTATATGATAATGAGGAAATCGCCAGTAACATGAATTCTTCAGGGTAATTCGTTTTGTTTGTTTGCAACGCCAAACAACAGTAAAAAGCACTTTAATCGGAAACATTTACAAAATCGCACTTTAGCTCCGAGAATAAGTGTGCTTTTCAGATATGGATAAAATACGAAATAATCGTGTAATTACGCAAGAAAGAGCTACTAAACTGGAAATTGGTTTAGTCAACTTCTTGTAGTTGGGCTGATTGACTGATGACTCACTACATACTTCAAAGAACAATTTAAACTTTAATACCGGTATCTGCGTATCTTTGTTTATCAGATGTTAAGGGGTGTGTGGGTGGGTGGGGAGGGTGCGTGGGGTGTGTGTGAGGTTGGTGGACGTGTTCCGCATACTCACCCTGCTTCGTTAACACTATTCAAAATGTCAAACTTGCATATCAATAATAAGGTGATAATAAACCAACGGCAACCGCTTCCACTCACAATCAGAATTTTTAAGACTTTCTGGTTACAAACATCTAGGCTCGTCCTTCGATAAGTAATTGAAAAAGAGAAACGTCTTTATATTAACACCAAACACGCCCACTATTTACTTGATTGATAGGAATAATTTAACTTGTCTTTGATCTTCTTTAGAAAACATGATGCCGGGTGAAAGTGCCGTCAGTACTTCTTTTTTCTAAGGAAAGAATTAGAGGGATTGTGACTAATCACCTAATTACCGATGGGACACTATCAGTTTCATTGCGTTGCCTGTTTACGGAATAAACGCAAAAGCTTGTTTTCAATGTTGTTGTATACTATGAGTCTATTGCAATTACCTCCTTTAGAAGCGTGATTAATTTTGCTGTCGTCATGCATCTATTGCCACGTCAAAACAACAGATTACGTGTTCAATTTTGTAAACCCACAAACAATTAAAACAATATATCAACAACAGCAACCGCAGCAACGACCTAGTGATATCTAGTCGAGCCACAATAAAGTGCAAACAATATAAAGTATAGCGCGATAAAAAGTACTTGGTTTTGAGGAACAAAGTTAGAAATTGTAATAGATGGAGACGGTTTACCACTGTTTACTACCCCCCATTTGCTCCCCCCCGCCCCCGGAAAAATACGTCGAGACTATAACGGGTTAGAAAAATACTATTTGTAACACACGAATTGCAGTTGCTTCCCTGTTGGCTCAATAGATAAAGCGCGCATGGTTCATATTCTAAGTTACATTTTTTGACACCAAATGCAATTTTACTAAATGATTTAAAGTAGGACATTAAGAAGGATGCATCAATTTGTAGGATACTCGTCATCAAATTGAATAAATGAACAATAACAAACATTGAAACAGAAGGCCATCGATCTCTATCATTTTGTTTTACCACTAATTATAAAACTTAATTTTTCTGGCGACTTTTGCCTTTTTTTTTTTTTAATCCGTGTTGCTTCTCAAGACAATTATTATTGTCACTTATAAATACATAATTATAGAACATATGGGCCTCAATAACAGCCTAGAGGTTAACAGGTGCATTGGTTTGTATGTCTAATGCTTTGCATCCGACCATTATTAGTAGGCCCTATCATCGGTTTTGTGAAGAGGATTTCATCATGATAGATTATTCTACAAAAGTATGTATTCCTAAATTCACTGAACCGAAATATCGGACCCCATTTACTTTCCCAGACACATAGCCGTGAAAAGTGAAGTATTGGATAAATAGATCAATATGAGAGAGTTTTCAAGTCACACACGCCAAGGGTTAGTAATCTATCACTTGGATATCAGGAAATCTGCCAGCGTCTAATTATTTCATAAGACTATAATTGATAATAGGCATGGGTAATGGGTTACTGCACCCGAAAACACAGAGCATACGCAAAATACTGTATGCACCGTGCTTGGAAAATTATTTTGTATGCTAGTATTATAGGCACATAGAGCACCGTATATCAAAATTAAGCGCTTGTTTAGTGTAAGATTACGCAATGTTTTGTCAAGTTAAAAATGGCAATGACTTGAAAGATAGCATGTCTCCATTTCATATTTAAATCTAGCGTGAAGAATCAACAGTGACGAACGCGGAGACTTCCACATTAAACACTTCCTCAGTGATTTAGAACTGCCCTGCAGGGCTAATAAGTCGACTTACTAGTCTTGCGAGGCTCTTCTAAATTCAACTCACATCGCAAGCAATTCTTTATTATTGAAGTCTCCGCGTTCGTCGCTGTCGCCTTCTCACGCCTTATTGAAGTATGAAATGGGTAATAGATTGAAGCTGTCATGAAAGCAGATAAGGGAGCACATCATTACTAAATAATTACACCATTAAATTCGTAAAATGCCAGTTTTGAACTTTCATTTTGAGGCCTTTTCGGCAATATCTCAAATATTTGATAATAACCAGTCGATTGCATATCGATAAAAGATTAACATATGTTCAATTGTATAGTTTTTACCTCGTTTTCCCAATACGAGCCCGTAAAGAGCTCACTCACTGTTTCGACATGTTTTCAAAACAGAAGACAAGGGAGCCGTTTCAGCCCATTTTTAAATTCACGTCCTCAATGAATGCGACTATTTTTGGTGATTCTAATTCTTGTATCATATGCTTTACACTTTTATCTAAGCCATAATACGATACTCTTTCTAATTATTAGTTCAAAGAGCAGGTCCAAATACCTCAAAAAAGGTTAGGGTTGCACCAATGGCGCACTGATTTAGTTGTGTGATCTCAAAACCATTTTTTTTACGTATGAAAACTTTTGACCACTTGCCAAATATCTCTGTTGTTGAAATAAGTACATTATTATTGATTCTGCTGAAACCTGTTCAACTTGGTAAGAAGTGTTTCCAGTTACAATTTGAATTGAGATTGAATCAAGTTGTGTATTATAATTAACTTCATTGGCAAGCCTGCTTTTTCAATATGCAACATTGGATCCTCTTGAAATGCCCAAGATTTATGGATTATAAATGTATTTAACATTCAACTATAAATAAGGTAACTCCTATGTTGCATTTTGATGTGGTAGTCTTGTTCATAATCACGGAATGCTGATGGGTACCAATCATTTTGATACAGCCTGTATATTTTCAGTTCTCTTCTTGAATAACAAGATGGAGTGGCCTTTGAAATTAAGACCGTGAATGAAATGAAATTTTTGTAAACCCTTATTGCTGTCATCATGGTCATAAAGACAATCACTGACAGGCATGACAGTAAGCAAGTACGTTTATATTTTAAGCTGTAGCGAGTGTGAGTTTATTTTGGAGACAATTCTAAACAATAAACAACCCATGGAAGTAAATACAGACAGTGACAGTCTTGCTTTGTCAAAAATATCTAAATATTGTAATCAGATAAGCGGTGTGTCATTCTGCTGATAGTGAAGAACTGCATGTAAAACACCCCAAACTATGAATGCTTACTATTGCACAAAGCTTTGCCTTGCTTACATTGCTTTTGCGGTCTATAAAATGTTAGTACAAATTTGACCAAAATCGCGCTTGTCTACATTCGTGTCACATTTAACACTATTCAGGTCGCATTTGACACGATTGCAGGTTGCAACTATAAAATAGTAGAAATCGTGTCACATTCGACTAGGTTTAAAATGTACATGGTAACATTCGCGGGAGCGGTTGTTGACGAGCTGACTTGACTTTGAAACTTTTAACTGACCTGCCTAGCACTAAATTTGTATGGTGTATTCAATGAATTAGCCGAAATAGGTCGCCCTCTAGAGTTATAGTCTTATGCACACGATATATATTGAGGTGTATTACAGTCTGTCCACATAGAAATACAACTCGGAAACTGGAGGTATGAGAATAATTATTTCAGTGCAATGCGTGTGTAAATGCTTCTTTGGTGCGCCAACTGCTGCGTGATTTGTACTTGCCGAGCGCACCACGTTCTTTACGCGTCGGGTTTTTTTTAACACGCAGTGCGTGTGACGCAAAGCATTTGGTTTTTACTTCTATGTGGACAGACTGTAGTCGCAGTTTGTATAGACATGGGTGGATCCAGAATTTGAGGGCTTATATCTATGGACTCTTCAATTAAAATTCAATTAAGACATGCCACCCTACATCTCTCTTCTCAAACGAGCGTTCATAATACTGAACATTTTATTACCGAACAATGTCTATAGAATATTGAATGTGAGAGACCCAAAATTTTGATTTAACGTGTAAGTATGCAGATGCAAAGTTGACCAAAAACCCTGTTTTTTTATTCCTCATTTTCATTTGGCATTGGTTATTCCGTACAAGGAAGTAAGATGAGTAGATTTTCCTTGTCATCAAATAGACGAAGTGCAATGTTTCGTCTAGAATCCTCACATTGTCACTAAACCCTCTTTATTGTTGTCATCTCATGGTCATTAGGGCAGTCACTGACAGGCATGAGAGTAAGCACATTATGTAGTAGATAAAGGGTCAGAAACAGACCATCACCATAGATAATCGGTGTCTTGTTGAGGTATGGTGAGCATGTTAGTCGCTCGGAAGGCGAGACCCCGAAGGGTCGAGCCTTCGAGCGACTAACATGCGAACCATACCTCAACAAGACACCGATTAGCTAGGGCACTGGTCTGTTCTGAACCGTTTATCTTACATATACAACGAGCAAAAATAAACGAATTTGTTGTAAAAGTGTATTCATTTTCCAAAAACAAAATGGAAAAAACTGATGTATTATTTTGTAAAAGTTGTGGGTTTTTTCCCAAAATAAAACACCTCGAGATAGTGTAATATTCTTCCCATGTGTCCTGCGTGCGAGTCTATTTAATGACAAATGCAAGTGATTTAATCAAATCAATACAGAATTGATCTCAATTGACAATTGTATTTGAAGTGGTTTGGTAGGTTATTCACTTGCTTTAATCCGCTGGAGTTTATTCACCCCGTGACCATTGTTATTCAAATAATTAATGAATAATGCAAATTATATGAACTACAATCTGTTTCAACACCATGAAATTTATATCTTAGATAAATGTGAGTATAAGCAGATATTTGAAAAACTAGTAACGTTGTGTCCAATGGTGCTCCCCATTATGGGTAGGTCACAGTAAGGCTTGCACCCCCAGCCTCTTGACTTGTAATGAGTACCGCAGGTTAGTTTGCGAAGCCCCCCTGGTCGGGTAGTATCCCGGGGGTTCTTGCCTAGCAGCTAATTTGCATGGACCGTTGAGCGTTTTTGGGTTGGGCAAGGATAAAGGCAGATTCCCTTCTAAAAACCAATGGCAAGTTTATATACATGTACTGAGTTTACATTCAACGAAACGGTTACTTTTTATTTATGAATATTTACTTCGTTATGCTAATTAAAATTTAATTACTGTTATACGGACTGCAGGAGCCCTCTATAATTTTCTCTTGCCATGTAACATTTGCATTTAAATCGAGCTGTAAATGCATTTTTTCCAAATAATAGTAACCAACTCAGATTCTACATGTATGTTGTGATCCTTTCCATATAGTGTTTCTAGAATGTCCATGGTATTCCTTTTGTTTAGCTCGCTGCCCGAGACCGTTATCTTGAGCTATTGTGTTGATAACGGTCTCTGGGCAGCTAGCTACCCCCATTACTCTAGGTAATGGTCGAGGCAACGAACCTCAAACAAAAGGAATACAATGGATAATCTGTGAATAGAAAAGGGCTAGACGTATATTTTAAGATACATATGTAGCGAGTGAGAATCTGGCGAGTTCTTTATTTCTGATTATGTTTATTTTGAAGACAATACGCACACGATGTGTTTATCCAACACTTGATCAGAATACAACCGGAGATCTCCGGTTTTATTATAAATGTTAAATTTTACTGTAATTAAAGCACCTCAGGGTTAGTCTTTCACATGGCATTTATGTACACCAATAGCCATTACAATGGTGCAAAAAGTAGAAATTCGAAAAAAAATTGAGGGCGCTGCTGTGGAGCAAATCATGCATTATGGCTTTAACCAAGCTCTGATTTCTTATTAACTTAGAAGAAGAATGATGGTAAATAATAGTGTATTCCTTCATTCATCTTTTTTCAGTTAAATTTGGTAACGCAGGTTATATGGAGTATTCATGTGAACAAACCGTTAATGTGCTAAATAAACTAAATGCGCCTATATGAATTAATTTCTAAACTAACGTTTTATACGTGTTATAATTTGTGATATAATTGCATTTCCCAATTGTGATTATTATCAGAATACCAATCTACACTATGCTTCATTATAATGCAAAAGCGCTTTACTCACCTATTAAAAAACTAATTTTTGAGTTTATATAATGAATCGAATCGGATATCTTCATGGGGTATTTTTTCAAGATGTGTGGTGTAATACGAATTGCATTATCAACGTAACTATGCTATGCCATGTATTCTAGGATTTCATAGTGTTTCATTTAACACTTTCAAAAGGTCGATGGCTGCATATATATTTGCCTTGTTGATGGAGTTTGAATATACGTATGTGTGAAGTATTGATGAGATTTAAAAACAATATGATACAAGGCGCAGCGGATACAAATATATTGTTTGCAAGAGGATGTGCGTAAGATAACAAAAAATAGTAAAGTACATGTACGTGGAATTGTTTGCGTAGTTCTAGGACAATTTCGAAGGAATTGCGTCGACAATAAGATGTAAGAGCAATGTCAATGGATGGGAAAGAAAACAATACTTCTTTTGCCAATACATCTTTAATATCACTTGCATTTTATCTTAATATCTGAAATATTGCCTGCGAAATTGGCTTATTGTTGTTGTGGAGAGAAACACATTTTCGTGATGTGAAGGAGGATAATTGAAAATCCTTGGGTTCTCAATATTCTCAAAACTGCCATGTGTTAAAAGGGCATTTCGTGATCCACAGCATCATCCCCCACTTTTCTCAAAAAAAGTTGAGATTTTTATATCACTCGAAACCTCTTGCTACATAATGTTTATGTACAAAATATTTCTTGCAGATTAATTCGTTTAGCAGAGATATCGTGAAATTTGAATTTCGTTCTGGTATATACCAGAACGAAATTACAACACATTGTCTATGGAGCAATGCAATATACATAATCATGCATAACTCGCAAACGCAAAATCGGAATCAACTGAAATTTTGGGAATAAGCTTTTTTCGTGGATATCTACTGAAAAATGTCATAAAAAGAAGATGCTAGGATCACGAAATACTCCTTTAAATGTCAGTAAATAAAAAAAAATCGTGTCTCTTCTAGTTAAAACAGAAGCGACTAATTCGACTATATTGCAATTGTCAACTGAAATAGGCTCTAGAAAATCCTGAGAAATGTCTTGCAAAATCGGCCTAGGGATTTAACCATTTTAAAAATCCTAGATCGCAGTGATAAAACAACCGTTCGTACTTCTAAGCTAATTGTGCATGTAATGGAATAAGAGTGCTCTCTTCAGGACAGTACCTTCTACCTTGACTATTTAATCATCACTTGTTTAAACAGGCTTGAAAGCCATGATTTGATTTATTCCCTGTCAGACTCTCAGTGGCGGCACCAGGAATCTTTTTCGGGGGTATGGGGAGGGGGAAAAGTGAATTTCAGGGTGGCAAAATCGGCCAATTTTGCGCAAATTGCCGCAAAAAGTGACAATTTACGTAATTTTGAGGGTTTTGGCTCAAAAGTGGGGGGCAAGAAAAATATTGGGTCCTTGTCTCCCGTAGCGTCGCCACTGTAGACTCTTCAATAAGTATTGTACACATCGGGAAGGGTAGTAGTAATATCGTAAGCAGTATAACCTGAATTCTTCAAAGTCATTAGTTTAAGTTGTTTGTTTAAACGTCAAGTCACAAAATAAAAACACAATTTTTACATTTTAGCTCATATCAGGATATTGAGCTTTTCAAATATTGATCAAAATCGTATTGTCTCTTCGTCGACTTCAATGTAATAGCACAAGAAACACAAAAAGAGCTACTCAAATGGAAATTGATTCCTTTATATTCGAGCGTAGTACTAACATTAGGTTTTTTTTAAACCATTGTATTTGGGTTGTCTTACTTGAAAGAAGAATGTTAAGTTACCGGTATCTACGTATTCTTTGTTCATCTGATATGAAGGGGTGTGGGTGTGTGTGTGTGTGGGGGGGGGTGTGGGGGGGCGGTGACATAATTATGGAATGGTTTGGCTACAAAATCGATTCTCTTATTAACCATCTGTGCACAGTTTCCACATCGATACACCTGAGCACACAATTTCGTCCAAGCTAGCAGTGAATTGTCTCTACACAGTCTTACACTACACTACACGGTTGGGTGTATAGCATCATAAAAGCTGTGTGAGCTTCTAGCTGGAAAATAGGCCTCTGTGATTGGTTTTCCTCAAAACCTCAAGTGTTCCCTTTATCCAATCAGAATATTTTTATATCGAACGAAAACTAACACTTCCCCCTTTTTTATTAGGTCAACAGATACCGCAATTCAATGGTTATAGCAAGACGAATGTAATGAAAGAGCACATTTATATTGTCCACATACTAGCCTTATTAGAATGAGCAATTGCCAATTCTCTTTCAATTGCAAATCTTGTGCAAAACGTTACTACGTATTTTCACCTGTTTTGTCATACGGTTGGAAATTCAATGAACTATGTCTTTGCTAAAGAGCGCTTACAAATTGATATGGGGTGGAGGCCGTGTTTTATACTCACCCTACTTAGTTAGCATTACGCAAAATGTGAAACTTGCATATCAATATTTAGTAGGTGACAATAAACCAACGGCAACCGCTTCCACTCACAAAATATCAGCTTCTTTATAACATAATAAGGTCTTTTGCATAATTCAAACGTTAAATCCCTTAAGAGGCTACAAAGGAACCGTTTCGTTTAATACCGTGCAATGTTTTAAATTATGCAGTAACAAGACGGTTAAAATAAATATTTTAAATGTTTTGATTGAACTGTTAAGATGGCACTTTGTTACATGGTACACTCGGTATGATTAGAGAAAGTGGAAAATGCACTAATTAAGTTCTCATACCGCATACGACTAACACCCCACAATGTCATAATCTTAAGGTAATGGGTAACCATAATCGGTCGTTCTTTTGTTTTCCTTTTTCTACAAACTCACGGTAGCAGTGTGAAAAGTAAGACATTGTATCTTTTGTAGATGCTCTAATAACTTAGC
Source organism: Amphiura filiformis (assembly GCF_039555335.1). NCBI lineage: Eukaryota > Metazoa > Echinodermata > Ophiuroidea > Amphilepidida > Amphiuridae > Amphiura > Amphiura filiformis. The sequence goes on along the minus strand of NC_092633.1, from coordinate 29,347,864 downwards.
AAATCTTAATTTGTGTGGAGCGATATTATGTCACGATAGAGATTTATACTCATAACGCCACTTATTTGAGCTTACGTATCTGTTATTGCCGGAATAGCATGACCTATAGACCTGTTAGTGTGAACTATGATGTTATTGACAGCTACCCCGGTCATTTTTATATATCAAACCCTCCATTTTCTTAGAATATGTCAAGAATTAAGCTGTCAAAAAAATTAAGGTTAAAAACTATAGTGCAACGAACAGTAAACGCTCAACATTGACGTCATTTTCTGGTCACAAACATCTGTGCTCATCCATTGATAAGGAATTGAAAAAGACAAACGTCTTTACATTAACACCAAACACTGTTTACTTGATTGATAGGAATAATTTAACTTGATCTTTGATCTTCTGTAGAACCCAGGATGCCGGGTGAAAGTGATGTCAGTACTTCTTTTTTCTAGAGGTGCTTCCTTTCTATAAAGAAAGAATTTCAAGGGGTGTGACTAATTACCTAATTACGTTGTTAAACTGATGGTTTAAAAGCTTGTTTGCAATGCCACTGCTCTTATATCATGATCTCATTACAAATATCTCCTTAAGAATAGTGATTAATATTGGCCACGTCAAAACAACAAATTTCGTGTTTGAATATCTTATTTTGAAAACCTACAAATAATTAAAACAATAACAACAGCAACAACAACAACAGCAACGACGACGACGACATAGTGATATCTAGTCGAGCCAGTTAGTGCAAACAATATAAAGTATAGGGTGAGAACATCCCCCACCCCAATTTCCTTCGGCAAAATATCAACAAGGTCAACGGAAACTATATGGGGATATAATATTTAGTATTTTGTAACACATGGAATTCAGTAGTTTCTCTTGTGGCTAAATGGATAATCGCGCATGGTTCACACGCTAAAATCATTACTTTTTTTCTCTCGGTAGATTTTCCCAGCTTTGGCAAAAATGAAATTGAATTTTAAAAAAATAGCGAGTTACATAAGAAATGGCCATTTCAATTTCATGATTATTTGTTTAATTTCACTAAATAATCTGAAGTATGACATTAAAAAGTACTGGATCCAACAATTTGTAGGATTTAAAAAAAAAGATTGATAAAGAAGATCACAGCTCAACAGATTTTTTTTATTTATTATAAACCAGATTTTTTTCCTGGCGAATTTAGCATAGTTTGTTTTTAATCATTGTTGCTTCTCATCAATTATAAATGTCACTTATAAATACATAATTATACAACACATGGGCCTCGATAATTTGAAATTAAGACCACACAATTCTAAACAATAACAATCCATCGAAGTAGATTGAGACACTGGCAGTCTTTTTGGGTCAAAAACGATGAGATGAGCGGTTAAGCACACCAAACCATGGATCCAAACTATGAATTTGCTTGTCCGTATTGCACGTAGTTTTGCCGTACTGTCATTGTTTTGGCAGTCTATAGAATGTTAATACAAATTTGACCAGAAATCGTGCTTTATCTACATTCGTGTCACATTTAACACTATTCAGGTCGAATTTGACACGATTTCAGGTCGCGACTAGTAGAAATCGTGTGACATCTTATTTACTAGGCGTCTAGTCATAATTTCGACTAGATTGTCTAAGAGTGTGCAACATTTGGTGACGAGCTGGCTTGGTCTCGAAAGTTTTAACTGGCCTGTCTAGCACAACACTAACTTAGTATATTTTTTAATTACGCGAAACAGGACGCCCTCTAAAGTTTTAGTAAGTTGCAACGTTCTATGATGCTAGCACAAATTAGTCAAAAGTCTTATTGTACCGGATATATTGAGGTATATACTTAGTCTCAGCGTGTACAGACACCCATCATAATTTGCTATGCGTCTACTATGACACGGGTGGATCCAAAATTTGAAGGGCTTATCTCCATCTTTCTTCTCAAATAAACGTGCATGATAATGTCATTTTATTACCGAACAATGTCTATAGAATACTGAATGCGACAGACCCATACTTTTGATTAAAAGTGCAAATATCTTCGAGGCCGGCTGCAGATGTAATGTTTACCAAACACCTGCTTTTTTGTCATTCCTCATTTGGCATTGGTTATTCCGTACAAGGATGTAAGATGAGTAGATTGTCCTGGTCATTATCAAATAGACGAAGTGCAATGTTTCGCCTAGCATCCACGCATTTTCATTATAATTGACGACTTTCTGTCTCAGATGTTCCAAGTGTCCACCTCTTTAGAGTACTCTCGCCAATATTCACTTCTTATTCGTTTATTACTCAAATGCACATATTAAAGTAACAATGACATGCTAAATTATGACTTCAAATTTACAGCTGACATAAGGACACATGTAGAAATGAAGCTAATATCAAACACTTGATGAAACAATAATTTCCAAGTGTCCACCTCTTAGAGTACTCTCGCCAATGTTGAAATGAAGCTGATATCCCAGCAAACACAAAAACGTTTTAAAAACGTTTTAAATAAATCATATTTTGGCTTTTGGTTTAGGTAAAAACGTTTTAATAACATTAAAATGTCGGGTTATATAAAGGTCATGATAACGTTTTAAAACGTTTTGTATGAAAACACACTACAACAATATTTTTTTAATGTTTTCAAAAATGTTATTTGTAACTATTTTTGCAAACATTTTTGCCAAATATTTTGTCAATACCGCATTATGTTAAAATATTTGAATCCAGCAAACACAGAAATGTTCTTAAAATGTTTTTTTCAAAACCTTTTAATAACATTTAAATGTCGGGTTATACAAAGGTCATGAAAACGTTTTTAAAACGTTATTGCAAATATTTTTGCCTAACATTTTTCGCAAAATAATTTTTTCAACACCAAAATAACATACTGTTTAGAATGTTTTGTATCAAGTTTTCAAGAATGTTTTTGAAATGTTATTAAAACGTTTTTATACCCTTTATATAACCCGACATTTAAACGTTTTCTGTAAAACATTTTTGTTTGCTGAGCAGTAGATTATTAAAAATGTTTTTTAAGGTTATGAAAACGTTTTATACTCTTAATATACCCTTTATATAACCCGACATTTAAACGTTTTCTGACAACCTTTTATTACCTTTTTCGAATGATGTCGAAAACGTTTTGTGTTTGATGGGATCAGACACTTGATGAAACAATAAATGACCGACAGGGTGTCCCAAAAGTCTCGATACCATCTTGAACGTTTATAACTCTAGTATTCAGCAACCAACAGCCAACATGAAAGTGTATTGGCATAGAATAAACTCGTACAATCATTTTGCCACTAAATTTGACATACAAACCTACAGATATGAATAATGTTACAATTTTGGCTATTCTATTAAGAAACAATTTCAATCTATCATCTTCAACTATATCATAACAGAATAAGATAATGAATTTCGTCCACAGTTAAGAAGATGAAGAGAGAAGTTTAAAATTCAATATTATAATATTCTCAATCAGAAACTCGCATTTTGTTCTTACTAGTATTGATATGTTGCATTTGAGGTGTACTTTTGATTATTCTTGTATGTCGTAAAAGCGAAGGAAAACCTACTATGTTCGTTATCCAAATAATTGCATGAATTGACTCTTTCCAATTATGTATTTTGATTTCCCTTCGACTAATCCTTGTGAAAGATATGGCATTCTGTGTACATCCATATCAAAACGATGCACTTGTCGGCTGCTACATGTGTCTCATTTCACATAATAGCTAGGAATAAATACCAGACTCATCTCCGAAGTGGAGGTCACTTCAAATCATCCCAACTCACATGGCTTAGGAATACAGATAATATTTCTTATACAATTTGACTTGGGGATGATTTGAAGTGATCTACACTTGATATGAGTCTGGTATTTATTCCTAGTTATTATGTGAAATGAGCCCACATGTAGCAGCCGACAAGTGCATCGTTTTGATATGGATGTACTCAAATGGTATCGAGACTTTTGGGACACCCTGTATAACGGGCAAGCGCTAAAACCGAGGGTTAATCTCAACTTAATATATTTTCAATTTGAACTCCTCTTGAATGACAAGATGGAATGCCTTTGAAATTAAGACTGCGAATGAAATGACATTTTTGTAAACTCTTATTGCTGTTATCATGGTCATAAAGACAATCACATTTAATAGTGAATATTCTCAGTCATCCAGTCGTTAAAATCACAAGGTTTTGAATTAAATCATATACTGGAACATTTTTTGCAACTTGCAACGTTGCGTCTTAAACCATCAGACTTCATCAGGCAACTGACCGGCTGGGCTGGTCATGTGACACTTTGAGACGGCTAGGGATTACAGGAAAAATGTAACTGAGTTTACTACTAAGATCCTTACTGAGAAAACCATAAACATCGATGACAAGAGACAGTTAGATCCCCCTCTGAGCCAGCGGTACATGCGTTTTATGGACTCCCGAAAATTCACAAGGCCCATTGTGAGTAGCATCGGATCTGTAACGTATAATCTCGCAAAGTACGCGGCTAAAATCTTAGACCCCCTTGTTGGACAATCTCCGCACCACACTCAAGAGTTTGTTAACCGAATCAAGGATATCACTTTAAGCAAAGGTGAAACAATAACATTGTATAACGTTACCGCTTTGTTCACATGTATTCCACCACTTTGCGCTGAAAGTTGTAAAGGAGTGTTTGAACAATGATACCACATTGATTGATCGGACAAACCTTAACGTTGATCAAATCGTGGAACTCGTAAGCATCTGTTTGAATACCATCTATTTCTCATACCAAGGTAAATTTTACAAACAACAACATGGAGTTGCGATGGGATCCCCAGTTAGCCCGATAGTTGTTAACCTGTGTAGGGAAAGTTTCGAGCAGCAAGCCTTGCAATCAAATCTGGGTCTTAAGCCTAGACTCTGGTTACGTTTTGTCGATGATACCTTCGTGATCATTGAGCGCACCGAATATCAAATTTACACAGGAAAGTTGTAAAGACGACACGCTAGCTTTCTTAGACTGCCTGATTAGTGTGAAGAACGATGGTTCGCTAACTTCAAATGTTTACAGAAAACCCACGCATACTGATCATTACTTACCATTTGGATCACATCACCCATTGATACACAACTTGGGAGTAATAAGAACTTTACAATACAGAGCTGATACCATCATCATAAGCGAGAACGAACTTATCCCAGAGGAGATAAGACCACATTAAAGAATCGCTGAATAACTGCGGTTATTCAAACTGGGCTTTTCTGAAGGCCAACAAGAGCAGGAAAGACCAAAAACGGTCTGATGGTGGTGGTCAACCCAACAAAGCTCGCGTCACAATCCCATATATAGCTGAACTATCTGAACGTGTAAAGAAACAGCTCAAAGCTTTTGGGATTTCCTCGTCATTTAAGCCAAATTTTTAAGCCCCAGCAAACACAAAACGTTTTCGACATCATTCGCAAAAGGTTATAAAAGGTTGTGAGAAAACGTTTAAATGTCGGGTTATATAAAGGGTATATTATGAGTATAAAACGTTTTCATAACCTTAAAAAACATTTTTTGATAAATGTTATTAAGAGGTTTTGAAAAAAATATTTTAAGAACATTGCTGTGTTTGCTGGGTTCAAATATTTCAACATAATGTTATTTAAGTATTGACACAATATTTGGCAAAAATGTTTGCAAAAATAGTTGACAATAACATTTTTTGAAAACATTTCAAAATATTGTTGTAGTGTGTTTTTATACAAAACATTTTAAAACGTTATCATGACCTTTATATAACCCGACATTTGAATGTTATTAAAACGTTTTTACCTAAACCAAAAGCCAAAATATAACTTATTTCAAACGTTTTTAAAACGTTTTTGTGTTTGCTGGGACCCTACATGGCAAGCTCGTTCAAGTAAAGGACAAACAATCAAAAGAAAAACGCTCAAACTTAGTGTATGGATTAGTGTGCGGTGACGCTGATTGTTCTGCTGCCTATGTTGGCGAAACAAATCAAGCCTTGAAAGCTAGACTCAATCAACATAGGAGGCCCAGTACAAACGAGACCCAGAACTCCGCCGTGTACCTTCACCTTAAAGACACTGGTCATAATATTGACACCGAGGACGCATTGATTCTCGATAAGGAGGAACAGTGGCATAGGAGAGGCATCAAGGAAGCCATCTGGGAGAGAGTAGAGCAGTCGTCACTTAACAAGAAAGGGGGACTAAGACACAACTTATCTCACGCATGGGACCGGGCCATCAATACAATACAATACAATACAACCAAGCATTTATATAGCGCCCTCCAAGGACCACAGCGCTTTCCAAAAAAGAACACATATAATAATAATAAAACAATAATCAATGCATTCTACATAATAAACATACAATTACCAGATAAGCAAAGAATTAAACAAACAGATGAGTTTTTAAATTGGTTTTGAAAATGTCCAGTGTTTTGGCCTGCCTGATGTTGATTGGAAGTGAATTCCATAGACGAGGACCTGCGGTTTGAAACGCTTTGTCACCGGTGAGAGTCCTGGTTTTTGGAACAATGAGAAGTGTTCTGTCAAGTGATGAACGAGTGGCGTACTTTGGTTTGCGAAATGTGATCAGTTCTTGCAGGTATTCCGGAGCTTGTGAGTTGACGCACTTGTATGTGATGACCAATAGCTTGAATTCGATACGCTTACGGATCGGTAGCCAATGAAGATGGCGTAACAGAGGGGCACTAGATGTATCACGGCCAACCATCATTATAAGTCTCGCGGCTCTATTTTGTAGGCGTTGCAGACGAGTTAGGTCATATTCAGTGGCTCCAAACAGTAAGGCGTTACCATAGTCTATGCGAGAAAATACAAGAGCTTGAACAGCCAGCTTGCATGTGTCCAGATCTAAAAAACGACGAATCCTGGAAAGATTGCGTAGGTGAAAACTGACGCACTTCACAACTGATGAAATCTGACTAGACATGTTTAAAACTGGATCGAAAATGACTCCGAGATTCTTCAGCGTCAATGTAGGCTCAATGATGACACCATCAAGATTTAACTTGATACCCGAAAGATTACTTATAAATCTCGAAGACGCAGCAATATAAAACTCGGTTTTTTCCTGGTTTAGCTGCAACTTGTTTTGTGACATCCAAGATTTTATTTGATGTACACATGTCTTGAGTCTGTTGAGAGCTCGCTCACACTCATCAGGAATTCGCGGGTCGAATGAAACATACACCTGGGTATCGTCAGCATAAATATGAAAACTGACATTGTTCCTGCGCAAAATGTCCCCAACAGGATGAGTATACATTGTATATCCCTGGGTCCTAAGATGGATCCTTGCGGCAGGCCAAAATTCAATACATGCTCGTTGGAGAACTGTCCTGAAATACAAACACGGTTTTTCCTGTTTTTAAGATAACTAGCAAACCATTGTAGAGCGCAACCCTGAATATGAAAAGTATGACAAAGTCTGTTGACAAATATGGTGTGATCGATTGTATCAAATGCAGCCGATAAGTCGAGCATGACGAGAAAGACTGCATTCTTGTTGTCAATTGCTGAAGCAATGTCATTCTTTACCCTAAGCAGTGCTGTCTCGGTAGAATGCAATGGTTTATAAGCAGATTGGAACGACTCATTTAGGTTATTTTGATTGAGATGCTCAGTTAACCTACTAGAAGCTACCATTTCAGCAACTTTAGCAACAACCTTGATATTTGAGATGGGCCTGTAGTTCTTAAGAATATTAGGATCCATACTCTGCTTCTTAATAACGGGTGTTATGATAGCATCTTTCAAAGAATCGGGAAAAATACCTGTATTAAATGACACATTGACAATTTCAGCTAAAATTGGAATGAAAAGAGTCGAATGGTCTTTGAGAAGCCACGTCGGTATCGGATCGAGCAGACACGATTTATTAGAGCACTTTTGAGGGTGCGATCAATCTCCTCAAGGGTAGCCGGCTTCAATTCATGAAGCTCCGTAACATCATGACTCTCAATAGATTCAACTCCTTTCATATCATCAGACAGATTGTGAAGATTACAAGTCACATCTGCACCATCAGATATACACATATTATTACCGTCGATGGAGACATTATTAGAAACACCCAAGTCACTTTCCATGTCCAGATTCTGTCTAATCGTTTGGATTTTGTCAACGAAAAAATCAGCAAATCTTTCAGCCAATTGACATTCAGAATCGGAGACAGGAAGTAACTTGGTATTGTTATTAAGCAATGAATTAAGAGTTGCAAATTGCTGTTTGCTGGTGGCAGTAAAAAGCTTGTCATGAAAATAACTACTTTTTGCTTTTACAATCAAGTCCTCAACAATGTCCTTTTGCACAATATAACGATCTTTATCAGTATTCAACCTGCTTTTTCGCCATTTATTTTCTAAACGCCTACGATCGCGCCGAGCCTCATGTATAGTGTCATTGTACCAAGGCATACGAGGCCGAATAGTATAACGTCTTGTTGTAAGCGGACAATGTTTGTCAACGATGCTACTGAGAGATGTTTCATAATGTGCAACTAAGTCATTAGCGCTGACATCAGTAGGCTTCGCTTCTAGAAGATGTTTATTTAGGTCACCTGTAAAGGTATTCGTGTCCATATTGTGGTAGTCACGTGAAGACTTCATTATCTTTACAGGGTCAGGTTTCTTCCTTTGGAGAGTACATCCTACGAAGAAATGATCAGAAAGCAGAGTATCGGTTACTTTCCATTCCACAATTAAGTTGTCTTCTGGACGGGCTATCAGCAGGTCGATGGTATGACCATCCTTATGAGTCGGGACGTTAACGGATTGCTCTAGACCTGCATCCAAAATCGAGCACGTGAATCGCTTAACCTCAGATTTTTCCGGCTCGTCCATGTGGATGTTAAAGTCTCCGGTAAGCAAGACCTTTCCGGTAATAAGGAAATGTCACCGAGAAAGACTTCAAACTCATCTAGAAACTCACTCGTTTTGAGACCATTGGATGTAGATGGATATGGCCTGTAAACGGCAATTAAACGGATATCTTTAGTCTTTCCCATAACACACGCATGCTCAAAGGTCTTAGGTGCAAGTCCAGTTGGTGTCAAATGGAGATCAAGCGAAGACTTGTATAGGATGCCTACGCCTCCCCGCGGTCATCCCTGGGAACGTTGATGAAGGAATAACCACCAGGAACAAGTTCACCAATTATTACATGATCGTCAGTTCTAAGCCATGTCTCCGTTATCACAAAAATATCTACATCATTCTCCAGAACATAGTCATATGCAATTGATGTTTTGTTACATATCGATCTTGCGTTCCATGTGTGGACATTAAGCAGGTTTGGATTATAAGGTCCAATTGGACGCAGAGCAGATAGATTAGCGACTCTCTGGGATTTCTTAACAGGCAGTCGATCTGATACCAAAACTGAAATATTTCTCAGTGTTCTTCTAAAACCGCCTCTTGTACCTCGTTTTCTTATGCGTTTCTGTTTTTGCCTTATTGGCAAAGTACTACTTTCACATTGGTGATCTAAACATGGATTTTGAAGTAGATTTAAATCAGCCAGTCGTTCACACGTATCCTTGGTTAATGGGCAGTCTTGATGGGATTGTTTAGACAGATTACGCAAGGTCCCATTAGAGTATCTTATCAAGTCGATCGGTTTACCATGGTCAGTAACTTTACGAGATGGATAATCCGTAGAAGTAACGTTATCTAGGTCTAGTTGATCAATTACCTGTACTGTGGTATCCGAATTCGGAAATCTTCTTCCAAGTCTTGACAGGAAAGTGAACACTAAAATCCACAAAATTACGGCTAATTGCTCCCGAAAATGCACAAATGACTTGACCATTTTGATCCTTGGGCAAATCCACGCATCTGAGTTAGCAACTGAAGCAATCAGCACATTAGATCTGGTATTAACACAACATTTAGACGGAGCACCATACGAGAGCGACCTGTACAGGCGCTACGTATATTATAGCCGTCAGGCGCTACGTATATCAAGCCGTCTCAAAGTGTCACACGACCAGCCCAGCGGGTCAGTTGCCTGCTGAAGTCTGATGGTTTCAGACGCAACGTAAGTTCCAGTATTTGATTTGATTCAAAACCTTATGACAATCACATTTAAGCTCATTATCTTAAAATGTAGCGAGTGAGATTCTGGAAGGTTCCTTTATTGCTGATCATGATTATTTTGGAGACAATAAACAATCCATGGAAGTAGATAAAGACAGTGACAGTTTTGTTTTGTCAAAATATTGCAATCAGATAAGCGTCATTCTGCTGCTAGTGAGAAGCTGCATCTAAAACACACAAACTACCGGGCCAAACCATGAATTTACTAGTCCTTTTGCACGTAACTTTGCCTTACTGTCATTGTTTTGGTAGTCTATAGAACGTAAAATGTATTCAAACGTTTATTTTTATTCATAGAACGGCACACACATAATCTTTGAGATAAAAGCAACGTTATTCATTTGAAAGCACCAAGCTACATGGTTTGGAATTTACTCCAATTATTGCTTTCAGATAAATTGAGATCACAACCGACCATGGTTTATTCGGGATCCTCATCAGATGTCAACAAGGGTCACTATATTGGTGATCTACTGATAAGTACATTTGATGTCATATATAAATATTTTGATTGTCAAACACGGTATAGACTGAGACACCACGTATTTCCATTGTAATAATAAATATCTGCTCTAAAAAATTGTTGAAATTTGTAAAAAAATTTAGTAAATTGTTAATCATGTTTACTTTCTTGGGTTTTTTTTCTTTATTTATGAGATATGTTATCTTGTTAGATGGTCCAGAATTGAAGTTGAGGTGACACAATCTTCTAAATACAACAAAGAAATTTAATATCGAATGCAATTTGCTTTTACCAAGTTCAGAGAAGAGAGGCATTACAAAATCTATAACTTACGCTGCAAATAAATATGGATATGACATTTGATTTGATTAATCTCACGGCCAATAAAAAGTAATCTGAAAGGTGAGGAGCAAACTAGAACGAAGCTTTTAGTTATTGTAGTCGTTGTGGTGGGTATGCAGTTATCATAACAGTACTTTGAATATTGAGAATTTCATCTTCGTAATCTTCCTCTTCTTCTTCCGCAGGGAATACAACATGACCAATCCACGAAACATAAGTAATGCGTGCTACCCTCCTTGAACAGTGGCTGCATGGATTATTCTCATTTTCTCCCTTTATGGCCAATTTGGTCGGAAGTCCACAATTTCAGCCTAGATCTATACATTTATCCGGTATATGAGCCCTGTCCTTCACTGCAGAGATAAATTTCTAGTTGGTTTAATTTTAAAATGAATTCAGAATTCTAGTGATATCCAAATTCTACTTGTTTTTATTACTCTGAGGAGGTAAATGAAAAGTCAATCCGCGTCATACTTTTTACCACTATTTTCCGCGCAATTATATTTCCATGGAAAATGGATGTAAACCAGTGGGTCATGCCTTACATAAAATCACGAACCCAAACAAACTCTTATGTGGCAGTGGGTGTTGGCGTGATTGCGCATTTTGATATTTGCAGCTGCAATCTGGTGTCAATATAAGTGTTTACTGTAGAGCACACCACCTCAATGCCTTCGGCAAAATATTTCCCTAAAATATCGCAAAGTAGTTTGATTGACAGATTTCACCTCTGACCTCGATCACAAACATGGCTGCGCCCAGTGGGACATTCACACACACACAAAATGCAATACACACGATAGTTGTGAAAATCAATCGCATTATTTGCCTCGTTTACCGACGTGCTTTGACAAGTTTGCAATAGGTTTTCAATTCATCTTGTCAGAGAAGCAAATAATAAGATGGACTAAGGACAAATATTGCCACGGACATCGCATCCCGCATCGAATAGACGGCGAAAACATGACGAGATATCGAGATTTGTTCCATTGACTACCATGTACTGCACTGCCCTGTCCGTATGTTTTCATATGCATCAATTGATCATACCTTTGTCTGTGTGTACATCTAGCTGAGCATGCTGTATGTTGGATTGTGTTGCTTGTTGTGTACACGACTCTGCAAGGTGGGTTTCTTTTATATAACCAATACTATAATACCGGGTATTTACAGTAATTTCTTGGCCAAACTGGAACACTATAAACGCTAGTGGCTCCGCGATAAACACACGCGAATATAGCGTGGTACAGAAGAAACCATACACGCGCCTTACATTGCGTACACGCTTAGTACGCTACAAGGACGCAACGCACATGTTCCAGTTTGGCCAAGAAAATACTGTAAATATTATAGTCTAAGTCTACCGTTCACAAACACTTGTTAGGGGGCATGATGCAAAAAGGGTGGCCCTGAATTTTTTTGACCCTCTCTAAAGGGGGGCTGGGGACCTGAAAAAATGACCAGGTGATGACCACAAATTTTCTTGGAAAAATTGAGTTTATATGCGTTGCTATGGGGTTGGCCCATAGTTTTCATGGAAAGAGGGGAGGTCCCTGAAATTTTCGAGGTCTGTAAAGTCCCCCCTTACAAGTGTTTGTGAACGGTCCTTTACATTTAATTATTTTGTTTAAAAGGTGATGATTTAACTTAAAAAATGAGGGTCTTGCCACCATGTCTGTATATCAAAAATTAGCTAAGTTTTATGGGCAAATGACTGTTTTCAAATTATCTGCATATTTCTGCAGCCATCATTGACATGCTGCGCAATAATTATGAACCAGGGGATTTCAAACGGCTCGCCAAAATCACTTGCCCCCCCCCCTTCTTGCCCCGCCAAAATTTGCTTCCCCCCTCTCGGCCTGCCAAAATTCTTTGCCCCCCTTGCGTATGCCAAATTGTTGGGATCCCAATTTACAAACCTCAAATGGTCTAGATATATGTTGCGAGCGCAGCGTGAAGGAACATTTACGTATTTAAGCGTTTCCGTCCTGTTTTCCATAAGCCTTTTATTTAAAAAGCGCCCCATGAACGTGTGCCAAAAATCGTTTGCCCCTCCCTCTTGGCTTGCCGAAAATTGCTTGCCCGGCCACCCCTCTCTGCTCGCCAAACATTTCTTGCCCCCCCCAATTTTACCCCCCCCAGGGCTCATAATTATTGCACAGCCCCTTACTCAGTTACTGTACAAAAATTTATTCTGCAACCTACTACAGGAATTTTGAATAAAGCGTGGCAATGTGATTTTCAATTTTAAAAGCGAGTGCATCCGAGTTAAAAGAATGAAACTAAAAGCATCGCTGGATGCTGTCCATGGTAAAAGGCAGTCTATAATCCTGATACATGGATAATAATTTGTAATTTATCATTGGCTAATATTATTTTACATTTTATTTTATTCTCATTTCCAGGTGCAGTACATGTAGAACAACTGAGAATAATGGCGCAATTCTTGAAAGACCGAAAAGATAATGATTTGGAAGTGAACAGCTGGCATCTGTATTCTGTAAACTATCTGTTGCATGCATTTAAAACTCTCCCAACATGCTGCTGGACCGATAAAGTCAACAATTTAATTTTTTGAAGAAAAATCTTATCTGGAGGTTTAACATTTTAAAAGAAATTAAATACTTGCATAGCAATACATGTTGTGCATAAACTAACTACATGCACGATGCAGTAGTAATTTAGTAAATATGAACTCCAATTATAAAAACAATAAGGACCTCAAAAAGTGACACTGACAAGTGATGCCTACAAGTACAATGCAGAGTTCCTTGTAGACTGTAAATTATAGCACAGAATGATTGGAAATGTTCAATGTGCAGGCATTTTTATTTGGTTCGCCTCAAGTTCGGTAGGCCTAATGACATCAATGTCTTTTCGCGGTTGTGCCATTACAAACCAACTAAGGCTCTCACCAATTCTGAGTTCCCGCCTGTTCTTGGCCTACCCGGGTCAAAGTACCTGAAAAATGGCAATTTTTTTTTTACAAAATTTGAAAAAATAACCTGGCAGTTAACCTGGCCTTAAATTACTCAGGTGTTATTCGAGGTTGGAAACCAGAGAAATACTGCTATATAAAAAAAAAATTAAAAATTGGATGAAGTTGAACATTTTAATTACATTTGCTTCTATTGAACAGCTAGCAATGCATACTAATTCAATGTGTCCCTGCCTGTTCAATAGAAGCAAAAGTATTTTTTTTTTTTCGCAAATTAAATCAGGTACCGGTACCCAAGTACATAATTACCTGTTAGTTGAGAGCCCTAAAACCAACATTGTACATGTGCGCTCTACGCAATTAACTTTACGAGTGCGATTCAATACTCCACCCCAGCCCAAAAATTTTTGCACCAATGTCACTACCGAACTTGAGGCAAACTAGGGTTCCAGTGGGTGTGTGTGTGTGTGTGGGGGGGTGGCAGTGATGGGTAAGGTGTACCTTCATTCCAATAATTAAAAATCTGGATACTGCAAATATGATGAGTATCCACTTCAAGGGTTTAAGTCCAGAAGGCCCCAATTGCAATAGCTGCCATGTAGACATCTCAGTAATTTTTGCATTATGTAGTGTACATATCTAAAATATGACACCTGGCAGCTATTGCAGATAGGGCCTTCTGGTCCTAAATCTTCGACTTGTAAATGCTTTATTATTGGCAGACAAACTATTTCTTTCATGAAGACTAGCATTGGCAGGTGTCAGTCAATACTAGTCTTTTGTGAAAATACCATATTACCGGGTAAGTAGGGCTTGAATTGCAGTGAGGCCACCAAGGCCATTGCCTGCCCTATTTCAGTTTTGGCCTTGGTGCCCCATATCTTTGTCATTTTCAAGGCATTCTTCATCACTTGTTGGCCTTGGTGCCCTTGCTAGTCTTTTGGGAAATTGGGAAGGCTTGTGTGCAGGCCTCGAATTTCAATGTGCTTTTTTGGGGGGGCACCCATTTTCAAGCCCCCCCCCCAAAAAAAAAACATTGAAAATTGAGGCCTGCACACAAGCCTTCCCAAAAGACTAGTGACTGCCAATAGACAAACAAATGATCTTTTTTTGTACTTGCAATTCATTACTAAAGTTATTTTTACACTATATAAAAAAAGACAAGAGTTCATGAAAAAAACACAACAAGAAAGCATGGTGAATACGGCCGATATGTAGTTTTGATCACTGTTTATTTTGAGATTTGTAAGAAATTAAAAAAAATAAAAAGCACTATTTTTTTAATTAAAAAAGTATGAAGTTCTGTGTTTGCTTGTGTTTGGCATCAATAAACAATCAAACCAAAATAGTTCATCACACCTACTAAATAGAGAATAAATGATGGGAATTTTTTTACTAGCCTCTACTATTGTGTGATGGAAGAAGATATCCAGTATACGTTCCCTACAAATTCCTCAATCAGTCTACTAGTGATTGTAATCAGAGACAAGTCCAAAATTGGATTAAAACATTTAAATGAAATTTAACTGAATTCTAATCTATTCTTAAACACTTGAGAATGTTCCTGCAATCTTATTGGTTCTTACCCGTGTGATACGACATGATATCACACGGGTCAGCGCAATAATGCATCGACGCGATAGGCGTACTCGCTATTTGAACCAATTGGAGGCGCATAGCAACAATGGGACTGATCGATTTTAAGCCCTAGGTATAATTCCTTGCAAAATGTAGGATTTAATTTGATTAAAATTTGTAATTCTTTTGATATTTTTATTTGAATTGAAGTGTTTAAGAATGAGAATAAAGGTATTGTTTTTAGCCGCTGTCATGCATCTATCATCTCATATAACACAGGCGAGTTCGGGCGACATCATTATTTTGTTTTACTTAAAAAATGATGTCGCCCGTGTTATATAAGACGATAGATGCACTCCAGCGGTTAAAAACAATACCTTTATTCTCTAATTAGAAACATTCAATCTAGAATTCAATCTAATTCAATTTTTAAAATCGCTTTGATTTTTTAAAATCCAATTCGATTCAATCTAATTTGATTTTAATTTAAGGGGTTAAAAATCAATCTAAGCAATTTTTAATCCCTTAAATTAAAATTGAATTAAATTATATTCTAATCTGTCTAGATTGAATATTTCTAATACTAGATCTGATGAATAATTTTTTACACATTCCATTACACCTAATTTATGAGTCCCGACTTTTAATACTAGTATTGTTCTTCAATTAGAAACATAGTGAAGTGCGTTTCTGAACTCCGTTATTTCAGTCCTTTGTTTTGTCTGCCTCTGCTGCAAAAAGCGACATGGAATGGCTCACAGGGGCATTGGTCAATGGTGACTGGCAGTTGGTTGTTACTTGTACAGTAGCTCTCATCTTTTGGCAGGTCTGAACGGGGGTCTGTAAAGGAAAATAGGATTTTAGAAAATTTGTTAGGGTAGAGCTGGGACAGTGGCACAATACCTCCAGCATGTTACAGCAGCTTCGTTTGAAATCCTTGCCCCCACTCACACTTCCCCAAATGAACACATTCTTCAATAAAAAATCAGCATTTCCCCAGCCCCCTTTGGTGGTGGTGGCAGATTTACCCCCAGCTACATGTAACTGTTCTCTTGATTGCGGAAGTCTAGTTTTGTCACTGGAGAATGTTACCCTGAACCCCCCCCCCCCCTGTGGTGCGGTGTCCTTGAGCACTGAGTGATTTCATTTATGGGGCAAATTATTAACCCCCCCAGTTGGTCGCACACCACAGGGTTCATTTAGGTGTCATATTTGGGAACGTTCACAAACACTTGTAACAGGGGGGGCCTAATGCCCAAAGAAAAATTGCCGGGGGGGGGGGCTTTAAAATTTTCACCTTAATTTTTCTTGTAGAACATTATTACACTATTTTCTATAGGGTTGACATTCATTAATCATGGCCAAAAAGGGGGCCCTGAAATTAATATTAGGTCTGAAAGTGGGGCCCTGAAAAATATTTCTGACCCCCGAAGCTGAGGGGGGGGGCAAATGATTTTTGGCACACATTCTTGGGGCGCCTTTTAAATAAAACGCTCTAAAAAGGCTTAGGAAAACCGTACGGAAACGCTTAAATATGCCAATTTTCCTGCTCGCTGCATTCGCAACATGTAGGCATATAGACCATTTTAAGGTTTGTAAATTGGGATCCCAAAAGTTTGGCATGTGCAAAAGGAAGGGGGGGGGTAAATATTTTTTGGCGGGCCAAGAGGTGGGGCAAGTGATTTTGGCATGCCGTGGGGGGGCAAGCAATTTTGGCAAGCCGTTTTGAAATCCCCCCCCCCGCAGGGAGCTCATAATTATTGCACAACCCCTAAATGCAGTTTTAACTGAAATATTTAACAAGCAAAAAATTACATGTACATACTTCATCAAAGAGGTAAACAAATCAAGTGTTTTGTATTTTGAAGGTGGTTAGGGGGCTGGCATTTTCTTCAGAAGGGGGGTCCCAAAAATACAGGGGGTCATAGAATTTTCAGACTAAAAATAGGGGGGTTATAATTTTGTTAACACCCAAAATAGGGGGGTTATAGAATTATTAAGGGCTGGTGACTCAAAATTTTAGCGTGCTACACGCGCATTCTTTGACTTCACAATCGAAATGTGCGTACAATCTATGCAAAATGTTTGCGTGCAACGCGCGCCTTGACTTGTTTACACTTACAATAAAAATTTTAACACGCTCAATGCACTTTCTTCACTATAAAGTTTTGGTGCGCGCCGCGCCTTAGTTCCGGCAATAAATAATTTGTCTTGAGTCTGTGTAGATGGAAGGGGGGGTCATAAAATTTTTCAACCAAATTTAGGGGGGGTCGTAAAAATATTTTGCCCGCGATAGGGGGGTCATAAATTTCTCCGGTCACCGACATATTTGGGACCCCCCCCATTTCCGAAGAAAATGCCAGCCCTAGGCCCCTTATGTGTGGGAATTCTCTTAACTAAAATCTAAATTAAGGGGTGGTGCAATAATTATGTGTACCCCGGGGGGTGAATTCTCAAAATGGTCTTGCAAAAATCGCTTGCCCCCCCCTCTGGCCGTGCCAAAAAATCTTTGCCCCCCCCTTTCGACGTGCCAAAAAACCTTTGCCCCCCCTTTTGATGTGCCAAAAAATCTTTGCCCCCCCCCTTACACATGCAAGATTTTGGGGAACCCGAATTTAAAACCTTAAATTGCCTTATCATATAGTGCGAGCGCAGCGAGCAGGAAATTTTGCATATTTGAACGTATTCCTAACGTTTTCCTATGCCTTTTTAGGGCGTAATATAGAAAACGGTGCCCAAATATCTGTGTCAAAAGTTGCTTGCCCCCCTTTCGACCTGCCAAAATCACTTGACCCCCTTTTGACCTGCCAAAAATGCTTGCCCCCCCCTTTGGCCTGCCAAAAATCTTTGCCCCCCCTATAATTCCCCGGGTACACATAATTATTGCACCACCCCTAACAGGTTTGGACGTTTTCTTTTGTAATGAAGACATTTGATATAAATAAAAAACACTCGTTGGGAGACACTCAGTGATAAAGTGCATTTTAGGGTATGAACTCGTGAAAATACTATCTCGACATTGCCGAATTCCACAGTCTTGCACTACTGGCGAAGGAACAGAATCCGAAACCGCGGACAAATACCTCGTAATTGTTACACTCGTAAGGCAAAAATTTCCATTCTTAACTATTTAAATGGAAAAGAGAGTGTATACCACACATGGACGAGTCGATTTACGAGAAAAAATTACAAAATATTGTTGTACAATAAAGTTTAGCCTAGCCGAAAGCTTGAGATTCCCATTGAGTTTAATACGAACCTGTCAATTCAATTGATCATTATACCAAAAACATGCCCACATTTCAACTCGATTTTCTACCAAACTGGTAGTAGATCTCCTACAATTTTTTGATATTACATAAATGAAAGTGTTATTTACCTAAAATATCCATTTCAGTCGAGATCTACGACTGGAATTCCTGTAATTCGTTGCCAAATATTGGTAATTTCTTCATTTTGCACCACACAAACCAATGGAAAACGTTACTTCCGGGTCGCCGTGAAGGAAGGAAAAGTAGGCGGGGCTTGTGAGAAAAACTTCTAGAATCGTTTGAGCCTGGTTTGAGCCGGGACGGTAGAAACACCGAGTGCATTAAAAGTAACGAACCCAATGTGGTGGTGTGACTGTAGAGCTCCACTCAATATAAGGTACCAAATAAACGTCTTTAATATAAACTCCTTTTGGTATGTTTCCAACATGTAGTAGCCAGGGTTGACAAGTTAAATTATTTAATGTCTGAATTTACATTTTTCATAACCAGTTACTCTAGAAACACGTTAGTTTGAAATTAAATTTTGGAATTTACTTTTTGTTCATCAATAGCCATACAAAACCTTCTGTTCAGCTCCAAAGAAAAAATGACAACTCCAACAGGCCGAATACCACGCAAAGGAGAGACCACAACGGAGGATGATCACTCGGCAGAGAACAAGGGACTCTCTGTCCTACGCGCTTAACGTAAGGTAGGCAGCGTATTCCTCTCATCCAGTGTAAGGACTAGATTAGATCATAGATAGGACAGACTGGTACACTTTTTTGAAGGTTATATTATCAGAATATTTTTCTAAAGATTGGCTACTAGAGCCACAGCAGCTCACAGCTTAAAGCTAATTTCACATCCGGGGAATGGGGATGCAACGGCAGAAGGCCTCAACTCATAATCACCATTGCACTATTATACATGTAGAAGATACAATTCATTCTTCATAACAAAATTAAATTAAACAAAAGACCAAAGGTTTAATTACACTCTTATCACCGATATTAAGAAAACACTGGTTTTGGAAGTTTTACAGATCGAACTCGATTCAAATCTGCCAGCTCCGTGCAGTGTAAATTCATACACGGTACACGGCATTAGATACGCGATCGATACACCGTGTATAAAGTAATATTCAGATTTCCTTTGACAGCATAACCATCGCGTATACGCGCGCGACGTCAAGCGCGTGCATTGGACCTTGTGCAAAATAATACTCGCTGGACGGCTAGCAGTACGCTTAATTTGTAAAAGGAAATCTGAATATTACTTTAGTGAATAGTGTTGTGAAGACATGTGCAACGAATAAAGAGACATTTATATGCATTGATACGCGTGGATATACGGGACGGTGTCTGTCTGGTTTTTTTTTTCAATTGTTTTGGTCTGATCCTTCCCAAATGAGTGTCTTGCTTTATAATGTTTATTAATATCAAATGTATGGACTTCGTTGTGATGCCCGGTGTACATGGGACGGAAGACATGCCAACGGAAATTAGTCGTTAGCAGTGGATATCTAAGCAAATTTATGATCATTGCCTGGCAGCTACTCTGATATCAACAATTTTTTTAATTTTAAAAATGAAAAAAGGATGAAGAAAACGAATACCCAATTTCATGGTCCTAATGTAATCCATTAAATAAGTAAACAATAGCTGAATAAAAATAAATATATGTACAATAATGTACTTAATTTTTGTAAACAACTCAGTTGTTTAGACGTTTAACTTGGGATGATTAACGCCGAATTTCGCTGTTTAATATGTCAAAAGTTACAAATATAACTAACCATTGATTAGGTTTCTTAAACCGTGAAGAGAGTTACAACTTTTAACCAATAAACGGGTTACCGCGCCATGTAGTGAACCCGTTGCTTACAATTGCATAAAGTTGTTTATGGATTTCGTATACGGAAAATAAGAGTGTAGGTAAACAAATCCAGTAAACTACTCACATCTTTAGCTTTCGCCATCTTGTATGATGGCTTTCTCAAAAGTGACTTGGTTCACAGCTTCTCCCGCGGAAACCGTCTATAGCCTCATTCCCAGCGTGTGATGGTACAAGCAGTGAGTCATATACGTGATATAGATTGTATGAGCATATGTCCCGGTTCATGGTGGCGGCCCTTTCTCCTGATCCATATGGCCTTCCTGAATTTTCTTTTGAACTGTTTTCGGCAGCGACATGGTCCGCAATTGCTCGATGAATTCTGTGGTAGATTCTTTCCGTCTTGCACGGGTGTATTTCTTGGTTTCCACTTTATCGGCATCTTTCTGGTGATCTTTTAACCGTGTACCAAACGCTCTCCCTGTCTCACCTATGTAGGGTTTTACACTTTACACAACCCTTGTAGTCGATGTTGTAGACCACCTCGCACATCTGGTTGGTTTCTCTCTTGTCTTCGGGATGCATTAATAAACTCTTAATGGTGTTGTGAGGTTTCATGGCTGTTGCGATTTTGTGTTTTCCAAAGATGCGCTTAAGTTTCTCTGAGAGACCTGCAAAGTACGGTAAAACTACCATACCCTTTGACGGGTTGCCTTCATTGCTCTTCTTTGAACTGTTACTCTTGATCTTACTTGTTGACATTTCCCCACCTAGGATAGCTACAGTTCTGGAGCGCGGTTCTAATTTGTCAAACAGTGTACGAATGACCCCGAGTTTTTGGTGTAGGGGATGCTGTGCGCCAAAGTTCAAATATTGATCCGTGTGGGTTTTCTTTCTGTATATGAGAAGCTTAATGCTGCCATCCTGTTTAAGAACCACTAATGTATCAAGGAACGTGTGCTACAATCTTTCTCCTCCTCATACGCGAACTTGATGTTCCCCGTTTCGTCCACCTGGTTTAGATGTTCAGTTAGTTTCTCTGTCGTATCCTTTTTGATGACCTCGAGTACGTCATCCATATAACGGCGCCAGTATTTTGGTGCACAATCAAGCGGTGGCAATAGCTTGTTGTTCTAGCCATTCCATGTATAGGTTCGCCGTAATTGCACTAACAACAGGGCTGCCCATGGCTGCTCCAAACTTCTGGCGGTAGCCTAGATGTGACCTCTGAAGGAGAAGTATGTAGTCGTGAGAATAAATTCTAGTAGCTCCATGATGTCGGTGACATTCAGTCGTGTGCGTTCGGGTAACGTCGTGTCTTTTGTAAGCCGGTCTCTAATGATCTCTAATGTGTGTTGGTGTGTTAGTGAATAATGAGACCACATCGTGAGACTAAACAGAAAGAGAGCAAGGTATACCAACTTCATGTGGGGAAACAAAATACAGACTAGACGGTATGCAGAGGGGGACAAAAAACAACAAAAGTAGGCATAGAAGTAGGTAAACCGGGTGTTTTTTTGTCTGCTTATGTGCACACTTGTGTGGGCTAAATTGGCAATTTTTGGCCATCGAACTTTGCCTGTACCTACATTGGTTGTTTGGTTCTCTATGTCTGCTTATGTGCATAGTGATTTTCATTACTTGTTCCACTTTTGTATTCCTATTGATCCGTTTTGTTTTTGCAGGTTTAACACTTCTGTGGGCCTTGGAATTGGTAATTTTTGGCTATCGAACTTTACCTGCCTCTATGCCTACTTTTGTTGTTTTTTGT
Organism: Amphiura filiformis; assembly: GCF_039555335.1. NCBI lineage: Eukaryota > Metazoa > Echinodermata > Ophiuroidea > Amphilepidida > Amphiuridae > Amphiura > Amphiura filiformis. Next base: position 29,325,586 of record NC_092633.1, on the reverse strand, counting down.
CCCCCTCTGCATACCGTCTAGTCTGTATTTTGTTTCCCCACATCAAGTTGGTATACCTTGCTCTCTTTCTTTTCAGTTGTTCGTATATATATTCAAGGTATCCTATTGTATCATTTATTGATCCTTGATGTGTTTTGTGTCCTCGTCCGTTGGATTCACCATTACCCAATTTTTTTCATATCGTGAGAGTTAAAAATGTCTCCATCATCGATGAGTACACCTTTAAGCTCTTCAGCGAGTTGTTTTGAGTTGGTGACGTGATGTTCGGTTGTCCTGCTAACGGCGAGAGGATTTCTGCCAGTGCCTTTGATGTTTGGTACCCAATGCTACCTATATAATCCACGATGGGACGGATCGGGTCTCCTCGTTTATGTTTGGGATTTTGGTGGTGGAATACAATCTCGGTGTGTTTTCTGCAGTGTTGTACAGTAGTCTTTTCAATATTTTCCTCTGCCTTTAGCTTTTGTAAGTTCATACCGCTTGTATGTAGGTGTTGGGTCTTTCTTAAGTTTTTCTTAAGTTTTTGTGTCACTTAGCTCTGAATTGTTTGCACTACTTAGCTCTGGATTGCTTGCACTACCGTGCATTTGCCTTTGTCTGCACCCATGATGAGCAAATCTTTCGATTTTTGAAGCTCCTTTATTGCCTTTCTGTTCAGTGAAAACAAAAGACAGTGTGAAGGATTTTTATAGACCAGAGCAAGGAGCCAACTTTATGCTCATTTTGTGAGAACTGGTCATAGTGAGTTACGGCTTTCTGGTTCCGAACCCTCGATATAGTATTAAAAAACGTAAAACTGCATCTGAGTGTGATTGATTGCACCAGCTTCAAATCAAATAATTAATGTAGTATAAGCACGTTTTCACGGTCTGAAGAGGAGATTCTATTATCTTACATGCTCAGCCAGTTTTTTAATCAACAAGGATTTCCTAGGATTATATTTAGAGCTTGAATCTTTCTTTATACAGTATAAGGTGGTTGTAGACTTTCTATTCGGTGTCAAATATTTTCAACAATTACGTATTCGTTATTCAGTCGGTTTCAAGTAACAAATGTTTGTTAACGAAAGAAGTATTCGCCACCCACTCTTGATGGCGGGTGGACGATATAAACCTACCTTAACTATGTTTTACGAAGTGTTCAATGCTCTGATATACGATTAATATGTAAGACAAGGTTAACCGTAGCAGATTGCAGTCTTCTTATGTTATCTTTGGTTGTAGTATGAATAACTGTTATACCCAGGCGGCGAATGGCATGATAGAGCCGGCAACTTGTAAAACCGCCCGGCCGTATGCCATTTTCCATAATACTCGGTTAGTTTTGTGGGGTTCATTATCGAACCCCAACGGTTTTAGCTTGTATTTATATTATTTATTAACACAGGCCTGTTTGTTTGTGATATTTCAAGCGTTTTAAAATTTCAAAATAATCCCATACAATTACACGATTGACGATGAAAATTTACTGAATTTAGAGAATGCAATGCGACCACCACCTGGTTATACCGTATGTCATCATGATACGTTTTCCCTCGAAACCAGGGGCGTAGCGTCATAGGGGCATGGGGGCACGTATCCCCCCAATCGATTGCAAAATTTAGAAAATCCCATAGGAAAATTGCCAAAAAACGGCTTGTGCCCCCCCCCATCAGGCCCGGTGCCCCAATCATGGTCGGTGCCCCCCCCCCTATGATGATCCACGCTACGCCACTGCTATGTTTTTAAATAAAGATTACTTTCTTCAATACTTGTGATGTGCAATGTATATTTCAATGTTGAAGAGACAGTCATTCAGCCTTTCTAATCTCACCCAGCCTTTCTAATACAAATATTTGTCCGTTGGCACTTACTAATTATATGGACGAAAGTTATAAAACTGCATATTGACAGATCTGATAGAGCATAGTTCATGACACTCACCATGCTCACCTATCAAAAGGGGCCAGCTTCTTTTAATACATTGATCCTAATGAAAAAGGCTGAGTGTCATTTGCAGCTGTTTGATGACAAACAATTTTCTCGGCCTGAAGTTTATTTATACATATCGCGGTACATGCGATTTTCAAATTCCATTTGCTAGTGTCAGTTTGCAATGATGTAATTTATCATGAATTACATATATATTTACCATTTGTAGTTAAGTTTCATAGTTCGTGAATTAGAAATGATGATTTATTGAAAAGATATTGTAATATTGTTCTATTTTTTTAGATCTTTTGGCAATGCTCCCGGCAACGCTGTAACAAAAAGAGGGACTTCCATGCTATAGCTTATATGTGATGCGATCAAATAAAATCAGTCGGAACTCGGAAATATTGATTTTGAGATACAGCCAAACAAAGGAAATATTTCCTTTTGTTTTGGGAACTCTTTAATTGCTCATATCTTTGAAACTGGTTATTTCAGATTCAGATTCAGATTCAGATTAAATTTATTTCAATTCGTGGCCCGGAGGCCAAATTACATGAAATATTACAATTATAATGACATAAAAAATATAAAAAATTACATTGAAAAACACAATAAGATTATTAAAAGAAATTAATTGCACTTACTGAAGCACATGAATACATCAAACACAAATTAAATTTACATTGAATTATAAATCAAAATTCACAAAACTCAATTAAACTCAATTATATCTACACGGCCGTGCAAACACTCCAAATATAAACTCTCTCATGTGCACCCCTAGACTCACCCTACACACACACACCCCACACTTCCATCGTATTTCTACACACAACGCTCATATACTCTCACATCCAGATTATCAGCCCCCACACACAAATAAACACAGGCATTATGAACTTCATTCAATGAAGTCATGATGCAGTCATATCTACAGTAGAATTCATCTCGACCTTTGCAGGACTTAACCCCATTAAAAGCTATTAAACCAAGATAACACTCATTGAAACAGCTCAACTGATTAAATCGGATCTTCTCTGGTTGTGCACAAGTGTCTGTTTTCATGTGCGATATCGCAATAAAGCTGGTATTATAGCTTCAGTTGGGTAACCGATTATAAAGGAAACGAAAGGAAACAATGGTATGTGTAGCTTTGTTCACGAAATGAGACAATTGCCTGCTTTTTGTAAACCAGCATTCTTGAAAATGAGCAACATAATGATTGTTGACTTAACACGGTTTGGAAATAATTTCTTCATATTTTTGGTGTTATCTGTCGTTTACATATCCTTCCTAAAACACCAAAGTACGAATATTTCCAAACATCTAAATTAGCTAAAAATTTAGGACATGTTACAAAACTATATTGTTTAGAATTTTAGAAGAGTACTTTTAATATTGGCCGGTTATTTTTCACACAGCGACGTTAACTAGGCAATGTACTATTACCTATAACATTAACTAAAACACCAAAGTACGAATATTTCCAAACATCTAAATTAGCTAAAAATTTAGGACATGTTAAAAACTATATTTTCTAGAACTTTAGAAGAGTACTTTTAATATTGGCCGGTTATTTTTCACACAGCGACGTTAACTAGTCATATCCCCATACTTTTAACGTAGGGCTATTTGTAGAGGTCACGCGTCAATGGGAAAGAGCACTGTGTATTGTGTATAGGAAAACGGACAGTAACTGCAGTATGTTACATTCAATTCAATGAAAAACAAGATATTGCACATAGATTGGACCAGTCAAATTGTAATTTAAAAAAATCAAATATGTAAAATTAAAGCAACTTAGTCAACACACATCAGAAAAACATATATTCAATTTCAATATGGAGTTTTCTGCAAAATGCAGCTTTGTATATTTTTATTACTGTCCTAAACGAAACTGAAAATTTTATATTTCCGAGTACCGACTGATTTTGCTTGATCGCATTACATCACCATTTGACCTTAACAATATCTGGTAAAGAATTATATATTAGGAGCATATGGAAAGGTCTTATAAACCATCATGCGCACAGTTTCCACCTCGATACACCTGAACACACATTATCGTCCCAAGAGCTTCCAAGCAGAGAACAACAAGCAGCGAATGTCTCCACCACAGTCTTTGATTACACTACACGGTTGAGTGCATAGCAATGTAGGATCTGTGAAGCTTCTAGCTAAAAAATGGGCCTCTTTGATTGGTGTGCCCTTCATTCAATCAGAATTTTTTATATCAAACAAAAGCTAACACGTCCCCCTAAAAACACTTTCAGTCACTAGGTCAACAGATTTCAACAATTCAATGTTATAGCAAGGCGAATGTGGAAAATCTGTTGAAAACTACCTATCCAAGCACATTTTTGACTAAAATGTAGGTTTTAAAAGTCAAAATCTCAAGTGCTCCTGACAATATTTTTCAAATTTTATGTCATTAAATGAAAAGGCACACTTATATTGTCCATATACTAGAGTCACTAGAATGAGCAAGGAATTCTCTTTAAATTGCAAATCTTGTGCAAAAAGTTACTATTTTCGCCTGTTTTGTCATACGGTTGTAAATTCAATGAACTATGGCTTTTCATAAAGAGCGCTTACAAATTGATATGTTTACTTCCTTATAGCGAATTTTTACACTTCAAATTGCATGAATTGTAAAATAAGATTTTGCATAACCTTTAAATGCGGAGGGTTATCCCTAAATCATTGAACAAATTTGAATAATTCTATTTGAGCTCTGCTCAAAATTGTTTGCGTTGGGTACAGTAAGTCACATTTGTCTATAATAAAAGTGGTGCTGTAATACTTAAATGCACCGTAGACAAATAGTAGATGTTTTGACATTATCTCCAGTCGAGCTCCGCTACTGCCCGCGGGACTGATAATCATAAATTCAGGTCACCTTTATATTTCGCTTAGAAAAGTAAAACGTGTGATTACTTTTTAATGACAATATGGTGACAACATAATAAACCTACCACTTGCTATACTAGCCGTACTAGCTATATTGGCCATACAGTCATAGAAAAGATTAACTCTTATTGAGCGAACAATTTATGTAATATTAAATGTTCAAGAATACCTACCGTATATCGCAACATCCCGCTATCTCTAAGGACGGTCACTAATTACAAAAAGGTCCTTTATTGCTGAGATTCGATACGGTATTACTAATTATAAAAATAAGTTCTTTACTTCTAAGCCTCAATATATCACTAATTTCAAATGAAGTTTGTTATCTCTAGTTTCAAATAAGAACCGCTATCTTTAATATCAAATAAAGTTCGCTTTTAAATAAGGTTCACTATTTCTAATTTTAAATAAGGTTCGCTATCTCTAAATAAGGATATTGGGGCTGCCGACTGGCCATTTGTTAGTGGTGTCATTAACACCTTTGAGGATAGCAAACCGTAGAAATATCGATAACCACACACCCCACGCCCCCGCACACACCCCCACACACATTTCATATGCCCAGAGTTTTGCGTGACTGCATCTTAATTTTGTACATGTCATGGAAATTTGAAGTATAAATATTTTAAAACTGTGATCATTGAAAGCCGGGATTGAGCATGGCAGCGGCGATTTGGTGTCTTTCATTATTGGAGTTCGAATTACTGTGAAGATACTCGGTCGATCTATTCGTCGCGGTTTTGACAACTATGGATTAAACTTTACATGCCATTTCAGAGCATTAAAAACCCGCTTAAAGACAACAAAACGTCTTTTTAATCTTGTTAATTGATTTTACACTTTTCCTCTCTAAAAAGTATCAAATTTCGGGAATTATAGTGCAACATTATGATAAGTCAATCTAGAACCATGCCTTGAAATTCAATTTTGAGCCAAAAAGAATATCGCCAAGGACAAGAGCAAGGGGACTTTCTGTCCTACGCGCTCAACATCTGACATAGGTAAGGCAGGCAGCGTTTGCCTGTCATCCTGTATAAGAACTGGAATAGATTATAAATAGGAGCGACTGGTAGACTTTTGTGGAGTTATATTAAGATGAACGAATGTCACAACGACTTAGAAAAATGCGGACAGAATTAAAGGTATAGTCAGCAGCAAGTCTACCTTTATGACCAAGGGAATAACTGTTTTATCTGTCTGACGAGCTTTTTGACAAGAATAGACTACCTTTCATCTGTCAAGGAGGTTTTATTGCGGTCAAATTGAAAACTTTTATTCAGATTTGCGATTTTAGGCTATTTTCACGTCTGACGATGTCAGACGTGAGACTTGTGTGTTGAATTTGGAAAAAACAGGAAAAATTTAATTTCCGGGCACTAACAATTTTTCGAATGTTGTGTGGTAACTTATGAAATTTATAGTTTAGCTCACTATTTGCAACAAAGCCACAATAGCAAACTGAAAACGAGCAATCAACACATGTTTCAAATTTGAAACGAAGGGTAAAATAAGAGTAGACCGAAAAAGTGAGACGAGCGTGAGCGATGATGGGTGCACCGCTCAGTCCGACACGACGCTAGTCCGACACGCCTCTAGTCCGACATGCCGATAGTCTGACTACACAAATTCCCTATACTTGGGGTGCGTCAGTCCGAAAATGAAAAACACTGCGCTAGTCCGAAAAAAATATGCCTAGTCCGAAAATGAAAACCACTTCAACAGTCCGACACGCCGCTATTCCGAATCTGAAAACACTTTTTCAGTCCGACACGCCGCTAGTCCGAATCCGAAATACACTACGCTAGTCCGAATCTGGACAACACTTCTTTAGTCCGACACTGCGCTAGTCCGAAACTGAAAACCATAGCGCTAGTCCGAATCTGAAAAATCGGACTAGCGCAGTGCTTTTTAGATTCGGACTAGCGCAGTGTCGGACTGATGGAGTGTTTTCCAGATTAGGACTAGTGCGGTGGTTTTCAGTTTCGGAGTAACGCAGTGTTTTTCATTTTCGGACTAGCGGCGTGTCGGACTAGCGGAGTGTCGAGCTAGCGTCGTGTCGGACTAACGCCCTGTACCCGGTGGCAACGAACAACTTGTAAGATTAAAAGGTTTTTAAAAAGGCAGATACAAAAGATATCGAGAAAAGACGCTGGTACTTGTTTGATGAAAGGAAAACCGTGAGAATAAATGGGAAACATAGTAAATGTAAAAGCATTTTAAATGCACTTCTTCAATAGTGACCAAAATAAGCTGAAAGACTATTGCCATGTACCAGATGTCATTGACTGCTGCACAGGGCACATTCCTGAATACATCGTTGAATATGGTCGTAAATCTTAAACCCAATATGGTCCAAATTAACTCTCAAACTCTCTTTGAGTGTGTCAGACACAACCACCTCTAACCCAAATTCATTCCGGAATAGCCAAGAGGTTTAAACTCTAAATAGAGACACGTACACAGTTGTTGACACCAGGCCCCCATTCATAGCCGTTATTATCTTTATCCAATATTTTAAACATGTTAAAGGCGATCAGAAAAAAGAAGGAATGTCAAGTTAGACGTCTGAGAAAATGCTAAGCTCAATACCAAAAAGCAGAAATATTGCAGACAAACTGTCATATTTATTACTGTTTTCATCATAGATGAGATTTTTTTATTTTAATTATTTCAACAACAGCTAACAACTGCTATCAGTACCACTGACTATCTTGCGCTCTCGGACACGAAGGGGACACTTTACCATTGTACTCAATGGGGGAAAATTACAAAACATGTCATGAAATAAATATCTTTTGGTAAAACAATTCAAAAAAGTTAAATTTCTTATCAGGGGAATAAACTCTCAATAATGACAAAAGGAAAAGTAAATTGGAGTTTTTAACGCGGACAAATTTGACTGGAACTGAAAGGCCCTGTACAAACCAATAGGGATTTCACGAGGGTGTCCCATTTGCAGAAGTGCGAAATGGGTAAATACACTGGATGGAACAACCCCGACCGAAAGAATGGTAGCATGGACCAA